>NC_137771.1:198507837-198827837 GCF_963455305.1 Plecotus auritus | reverse complement strand
AAAAACATATTTTAATGGATTTCAGAGAGGAAGAGAGAGGGATAGAGAGAGAAAAAAACATCAGTAATGAGTGAGAATCATTGATTGTCTGCCTCCTGCATGCCCCACACTGGGGATGGAATTCACAACCCCGGGAATGTACCCTGGCCAGGAATCGAACCACCGCCTGCTGGTTCATTGGTCGATGCTCAACCGCTGAGCCACACTGCCTAGGCATGACTTTTAATTTTACTTTTTTGAGTTCATTTGGCTTTAAAATCATTGCAGCCTAGATTTTCTTTTACCTGTTTTCAAGTCGCAATAATTCTGAAATAATCATTTCATCAAGCACAGCAAATTTGTTCTCTAAGGTTTTCAGGCTACTGGATGAAACAAAGTAATTCTGTGATAAAAAGCTTTAAAGATCTGAATTTGGTCTGGGAAAAGAGCATTGTCTAATATTTTTTCAGAGTTGTAAAGCACATAGAAATGGATAGTATTGGACATATGGAGTTGTTCATTTTGCAGAACACTTGCTGTCAGATGTTCTTAAATAACAGGATGAACACATGCTTAATTAGCTCAATTGTCTGTGGATAACTGTGGTGATGCTCAACTTTTCTTTCAATTTCAAGTTTATGATGCCTGGGAAATTCTCTCTGAAATTCGCTAGAGTATATAATGCTTACACATTGTGCTTTAATAAAATTATCCAGCTCTACTGAAATCCTGCTATACTCCATCAAAATGTTTCTACTCAGCAATAATATTATCACATAGCACCACAACCATACCTTAAACTACCATTTTATGGGCTATATTTTGAAGACATAATATTCTACAATTCTTATTCTACTATCAACACATTTTCTCATTATCTTTTATTTAAAACACACACACACACACACAATGATCTTTAATGTTACGTCTAATAATATTAATATCTCTTTTGGTTATGTAGTCATTGAATGGCTATTTTAGGTGTCATGAAGTCAAATGCTTATGATGTCTCCAGTAGGAAGAGGTGATATCGTGGTGAACTGGAAAGTATGGCTTCTTGTGATTATGTTGTGCCTGCCTGGGTAATCCAGAATAATATATTTTCACATCAGTTTATTAGCAATTTCAATGCCACCTACAATCTTAATTCCTGTTTGCCATATCTATACTAATACAAGGATAATATGCAAATTGGTCACGACACCCTCGCAGTAACAACTAAACAGCAGGCTGCGTGGGGCGACAAAGGCGGCAGGGAAGTTAGCGAGGGATGACCAAACGACTGACCAGCAGGCTACGTGGGGCGACCAGGCCGGCAGGGGGGTTAGCGAAGGACGACCAAATGACTGACCAGCAGGCTGCTTGTGGCAACCAGGCTGGCAGGGGGAGCAGTGAGGGGTGATTGGGCCGGCAGAGGGGGGCAGTGAGGGTTGACCGGGCCGGCAGAGGGGGGCAGTGAGGGGTGACCATGCCGGCAGGGGGAAGCAGTTGGGAACAACCAGGCTTGCGGGGGGAGGGGGGGGCAGTGAGGGGCAACCAGGCTGGCAGAGGGCAGCAGTGAGGGCAACCAGGCCAGCAGGGGGGGGCAGTTGGGGGCAACCAGGCTGGCAGAGGGGGGCAGTTGTGAGCAACAAGGCCATCGGAGGGGCAGTTAGGGGCAATCAGGCTGGCAGGCAGAGGTGGTTAGGGGTGATCAGGGTGGCAGTTAGGGGCGATCAGGCAGGCAGGCAGGTGAGCGGTTAGGAGCCAGCAGTCCTGGATTGTGAGAGGAATGTCCGACTGCCGGTTTCGGCCTGATCCCGGGGATCAGGCCGAAACCGGCAGTCAGACATCCCCCGAGGGGTCCCGGATTGGAGAGGGTGCAGGCTGGGCTGAGGGGACCCCACCATGCACAAATTTTGTGCACTGGGCCTCTAGTCTATACTAATAAAAGGGTAATATGCTAATTAGACCGGGTGGCTGGACATCTTCCAGATGTCTGACTTCCTTCTGGACAAAGCCATAGTGGTGGGGGCCGAGGCAGAGGTGGTTAGGGGCAATTACGCTAGCAGGGCAGGGCAGTTGGGGGTGATCAGGCTGGCAGGGGAGGGCAGTTGGGGGCCATCAGCCCGGCAGGGGAGCGGTTAGGCGGTGATCAGGCTGGCAGGCAGGCAAGCGGTTAGGAGCCAGTGGTCCCGGATTGCGAGAGAGATGTCTGACTGCTGGTTTATTGGACTGGGTGCAGGATAGGCTGAGGGACCCCCCGCCCATGCACGAATTTCGTACACTGGGCCTCTAGTAATAGATAATATTAACAGGTCCTAGGGATTAGGGCATGAATTTTTTGGGGGCGAGGGGCAATTATTCTGCTTATTACACAATGTATTTCCATTTTTAAAATAGCTGGAAACCTGTATTTTAGATGAACTATCCAAATATTTAAATGTTTAAAAGTAAATAAATTTTTTTAGCTTTATGAATTACATAGCTTCTTCATAAGTCCATTTGGCCTACAGGCTGCCTTTTTACAAGCAGTGGTCTCTTGCATGCCTGTTGTTATGCAAAACATCATGTATCTTTTACTCAGGGTTTTTCAATTGATGAAGCAAATGTTTAAAAAATATGTAAAGCATTATGTGAAAAACACGGTAAAAGGAACACTATGTAGGGGCATAAGGAATTACCTTTGTAGGGGGAAGCAAGATAGGTCTTGAAAAACGTATGATGGATCTGGATTGGCAAAAGGGAATTTTGAAGATAGTGTGATTAGGTAGAACAATGCTATCAGCAGCAGGGATAGGAAGAATAGGGTGTACATGGAGACACCAAGAAGCTGGTCTCGCTGGAGTAGGAAGGACCTTGCTCAGTTAATACACAGCTTCAGGGCTTTTTTTAGAGTGTTGCTTTATTTTGAAATGCAATAGTTGTTGTTTAGGTTCTTGGGCCAGAGAAATAGGTGGATAGAATACTGGTTAATCAAGTTATTTGGGCACGTGACTCAAGCGAAGCCAATCAGAATCTCTTTTCTAGAAATTTCCCATTGAGCTTGAGAAATGTATAATTTATTTCTGTGGATGACATGAAATGAGAACAGGCAAACTCAGGTTCTGAATGTGCTATTTAATTAGTGCATGTACATTGCAGCAGTGAGAGTCAGTTAAGAGAAGGAAAAGAGAAAGTAAGGGAGATCTAGCAAGGAGGAGTGCCTCAGAGGCAGACACTGAGGCCACTCCTACTGGCTTTCCTGATCCTGGTTGGAGCTCTTTGTGAAGTTTTCTCTCTTCCCCTAGATTTTTTTGATTATCCCATTATTTTTCCCAGACATTCCTGTTTTGTTTGTTTTTTTTTTGCTTCAACTAGGTTGAAGTGATTATGTTGCTTTTTTTTTTTTTAAATTCTGTTGCTTTTAATTGTAAGAGCTGTGAATAAGACATTAGGAAAGTTAAATCTAGAACACTATTCCTTCTTTCTCCAGTAACAGGGAAGTGGAAAGCATTGGAATAATGAGAGATGTGGAAAAGTAGAAAAACAATAGAGATACTTTGTAAACCTCATATTCTTTACCCTCTTAGTTTTAACTTCAGCAAGCATGTCAAACTCAAAGGCTAACACGGGCCAAATAAACGAGGCATGCGGCCTATGGGCTGTGAGTTTGACATGCTTGGTTTAGAGCAGTGGTTCTCAACCTTTCTAATGCCGCCACCTGAGAACCGCTAGCAGGGTCGCCTAAGACCATCGGAAAACACAGATATTTACATTACGATTCATTAACAGTAGCAAAATTACAGAAATGAAGTAGCAACGAAAATAATTTTATGGTTGGGGGTCACCACAACATGAGAACTGTATTAAAGGGTCGCGGCATTAGAAAGGTTGAGAACCACTGGTTTAGAGGATAGTTCTAAGAATCCTTCCTTAAACAACTACCGTAAGTTGCCTATTTATTGTTTCCTCCTGAAAGAATGGCCCTTATCAGAGCATTTATTATACTATATTTAAGTTGTGGGTGTACTTGTCTATAACAGCCTTTACTAGTAGACTTGAAGCTCTATGGAGCCAGGGACCATCTGTATTTGTTAAAAGAATAGTTCATATGATCCCAGTGGCGACTAATACTTGTCTATTTTGCACAGTGTAAGTAAAGCTTCACACAATTGAAACAGCTCTTCCCAGAAATGCTTAAGAGTAGAAATTTATGTCCCAAGAAACCAGAAACAACTATCAGAAAGGATATATGCACCCCTATGTTCATAGCAACACAATTTACAATAGCTAAGATTTGGAAACAGCCTAAGGGCCCATCAGCAGATGAGTGGATTAAAAAACAGTGGTACATCTACACAATGGAATACTAGTACTATGATGCTATAAAAAAGAAGGAACTTTTACCATTCGCAACAGCATGGATGGAACTGGAGAGCATTATGCTAAGTGAAATAAGCCAGTTGGAGAAAGATAAATATCACATGATCTCACTCATATGTGGGATATAATGATCAACATAATTTGATGAACAAGAATAGATGCAGAGACAAATGATAGGGGTGGGGGTTAGAGAGCAACCAAAGGACTTGTACGCATGCATATTAGCATAACCAATGGACACAGACACTGGGGCAGTGGGGGGCTTGCCCGGGTGGGAATGTCTGGGGGTTGGGGGGTCAGCTGGAGAAAAAGAAGACATATGTAAAACTTTAGACAATTAAAAAACAAAACAAAACAAAATAGAGTAGACATTTAGAATTGATCCATGCAACATCATGAGGACTAAAGATTGTGTTTTGTTTTATTTGTTATAACAAATATGAAGTGTTTAAAATAATTCATTTAGACATTTACTTTGGAAAATTGTTGATTTCTTTAACTAGTAATAACAATTACTTCCAAAAGCAGTCAGAAAATGTTATGTGACAGTTGGCGGGGGTGGAAGGGAGGCATGGTCCTAGATCTTCTAAATCCAAATATGGAGAGAAAGGGAAGAGACAGAAGGTTCCAGATTATTTGTGTTTTGTTTTAGCAGACATTTTGTTAAGGTTACAATGTGCAGTTAGTGGAAATGTGTTAATAAAATCAAAGGAGGAAATAGAGCTGACTCATAAAATGAGTTGGGCACTCGACTAGTCTACACTAGTCGTTTCCAGCTTTTGCAAAATTTGGATCAAGAAGCCTTTCCAAGCAGGTTGTCAAACCCATTGCTGCAGTAAGTGATGCTCACCTCTCTGACAATCTTAAAGTAAAGGGATCTTCAGACTAAGTCCAGAGACCTCTGATTATAAGAAGCAAGAGTTATAGTGATGTTACCATGAACATGGTTCAGGTCCAGCACAGATTATTTTGGATTTTCAAACTGTGAAAATAGATGGTAAGCTTAACCATTATGCCCAAGGATAGATTATTTTGGATTCATGATACAGACTTTAGACAAATGAGCCATCCCATTAAAACTGACTTACGTGTTTGAAAACAGTTTTGAAGATGCAAAGTCCTTGACTCTAACAATAAGACCACATTTATGCATTCATGCCCACACCCTGTACTGAAAGGCAACCAATGAAAAAGGGAGAGGCCCTCCTCTTTTTTCCCACCATGTCATTCATGTCAGTGTGGGCAGGTGTCAGAGTTTCAGCCCTGGGTCTTCCTGCACACACTCAGGCTATCTGAATCAATGTTTTCCCTTCATTGAAACCCATTCCATTACGTCTGAACATATTGATCTTCAGTCATGCACATACTCATCATACTCTTCATGGTGTTTCTGCCTGCAGGTCCTCATTCTCATTATTTCTGTATTGGTCACTCTGTCCTCACAGCTGATGCCAATCACGCTTCTTACAAGTGCATTTCAAAGGCATTCGGCCTCTAGTGTTTCACTCTCAGGAAAATAACACTGAATCTCTCCTTTGTACCTGTAGTATAGATTCTCTTAGCCGACTTAATTTTACTGCTAGTCAGAAATTTTAAGAACTTTTATAAAAGTACATGCATTTTTTAGCCTGTCCCCACGTTCCCTTTTCACCCCATAGTACGCAAGTGAAAAGAGAGTTTCATATAACACTCACAGTATCACACACAAAAGAAAGGATCAATATTAATCACGATCTGAAGTCATACCTTTAGCAGTGATCATCTCAGATATGCTATCTGAGCAGGGCCCAGCTGGCTGCATTTTTTTACATAGAGGTCCCTGTGGGAGAGTCAGGTGGCGGTCAGAAGCACTTCTGGTGACTGCTCTTGGCACTGTATTGTGACAATTCTGCATCTCTGCCTTTCTCAATAAAGTTATGAATGCTCACGGGGTTTCTAGCAGAAACTTTCACAAGACTGTGACTAGCCTACTATGGTCAGTGCATATTGACCCCACCTCATCTATTGCACAGATTCTTTAGACATTCAGTCAAAGCAGGTTCAATTAAAACACACACACACACAAAAAAAAACACACACACACACAAAAAAACAATAACAACAACAACCAATAATAGTTAAATCTGATTGAAATGTTATAAAATGCCAGCTGCTGTGAAGTCTGCTTCATTGCATTAAATTCTCAATAATGTAAATTAGCTTCTGGCCACATACTGTAGGTGGGGAAGCTGTGGCTTAGAAACATTACGGATCATGTTGCATCAGTTTTGATATGTGCATTGTCTTGGTCCATTCAGATTGCTAAAAAAACGCCACAGACTAGGTGGCTTATAAACAGCAGATATTTCTCACAGTTCTTAGAAGTCCAAGTTAGGGTGCCAGCAGTCAGGTTCTGGACTAGGCCCTCTTCCAGGTTGTGTACTGCTGACCTCTAGCTGTGTCCTCACAAGGTGGGGAGGGGCTCCAGAGATTCTCCCGCCATAGAGATTAGCGCTTTTCACAAAGACACTAATCTCATTCCTGAGGACTCTGCCCCTCGGGATCTAATCACCTCCCAAAGGTCCCACCTTCCAACACCATCACCTTGGGCATTAGGTGTTCAACATATGAATTTTGGAGGAACACAAGCATTCAGACCACAGCAGTCATTTTTCACATGTTAGCATCTCTGAAATTGTGTTGTCTTCCTATCGATGCATTTTATGAAGACAACTGTCAGTTGTGTTTTCTTCTTCTGAGTGATACATAAAATACTAGCGTATCTTCCATTCAATGGTAATTTAAATCTCACAAAAGATGGCACCTTGCCCAAAGTCATCCAGTTAATAAGTGGCAGCTGGGACTGGAAAGCCCATGCTGTGTTCTCAATCATCACTCTTCCCAGAGAGCAAGACTGGAAGGAGCGAGAGGCACTCTGACCGATTACATGTGGTCTGTTCTCTTTGAAGTTGTATCATTCTTTCCACTGCAAGAGTTGACACTGAGAAGGGAGTTTTGAAGACCTTTATTCTTCTGGCCTCAGTTTGCAGGGAGAGCAGTTATGCAGGAGAGAGGAAGCTATCTCGGTGACACCTTGGAAACTCCTTTTGGTTTCCTTTCTGATTTTGACAGTTGACATCAGAATAAAGAGAGGACCTTCCAGTCTGTTTTTAGAACCTTATCTTCTCTGAACTTTTCCTCCCCTCTCTTCCACAGCCCAGAGCAGTCCTTGAATATACTGGTTATCCTCCCAGGATTCATAACCTAATTAATCAAAGACAGGGGCAGCCATCTCTTTGCTCAGGGACTGATAGTTTTCTGTTGCACATTAGGAACCGTGTCTCAGAAGGCATTTATCTTTCTTTACTTGCTGTTCACATGGAAGAGTGAGAGAGTGAGAAAAGCAATAAACGGTTTCTCCTCTTCTAAGTGTTTCAGCATTCCTTGTGTGGCTTCTCATGTTCCCCTGCCTCCTGTTTTAGTCGCACTTCAGCATGCCTGCCAGTCTGTTTTAGAGACAGTTTATTGGCTGTGATACTGAGAAACATGCAACTTATGTTTCTCAACTTCTTTTTCCGCTCTATTTTCCTTTCCAAATTAATCCCACAAATGGCAACCATGTAAAAAGTGGGAACTTGTCAAGAGAACTGGAAAAAAAATTATCCAATCCCAGACTTCTGTGATATGATGTTAATGAAATATTTTGATATGCTGACACCTCAATTTCACACTGGCCTGGTAAGTGAAACTGTCTTGCAATGAGTATCTTCAAGTCACAAAAACTGTTGATATGTTTTCAAAGTTAATCAGAGTTCTGTAATACCAAATTTTATCTTGGTTTAAATCATATAAAGAATTGCAAATACTTAACACCATTTCTTATCAAAGATCAATCTCACTTTAGTTGTTACATCAGTCTTCTTATTGACCTTTGATAAAGGGAAATGCCATTCTTAGAAATCTTCTTCTAACTAGGTCATTTGTCACAAGATGGATATCCTTTTTTTTTGTTCTCACCTGAGGACCTGAGGACATTTTTTCCATTGCTTTTTCAGAGTAGGAAGGTGGGAGGTAGGGAGAAGGTGAGAAGGGAGGGAAGGGGAGGGAGGGAGGGAGGGAGGAAGGGAGAGAGAGAGAGAAAGAGAGAGAGAGAGAGAGAGAGAGAGAGAGAGAGAGAGAGAGAGAAAGAGGGAGAGAAACATCGATTTGAGAGAGACACATTGATTGGTTGCCTCTGGCACGTACCCCAACCAGGGTCCGGGAGAGAACCGGCCACCCAGGTATATGCCCTTGACTGGGAATTGAGCCTGAGACCTTTTGGTGTACAGGTTGACTCTCTAATCACTGAACCACGCCAGCCAGGGAAAGATGGATATTCTTAAAACCAGAAATTAGATGCTGAATTTCAATACTCTAATAATGGCTTTTATAGTCACAAGATTTTATTTTATTTTTATTTTATTTTTATTTTATTTTATGACTTGCAGTTTATTTTAGACCCTTTAAGCCATTACCTCAATCTTTCCACCTGTTACTTGCTTGGGGATTATTTTTTTTTATTTTTTTTATCAATCCTGTAGAAAGAGAAAGGTCAAATTCCCACTTGAATAAAGTTTAGGAGTTTCCAAACAGGAGAAATGATTTCTTGATTTATCTTCTTACTGCCTGACTTGTACTTTCTCATCACTTGTCTACCATCCAATTAATGCACATCAGTTCTGTTTTGTCACCTCTGTTGAGAAATGTGAATGAGTGATTAGTCCAATTTTATGCTATTATCTAACACATTACAGGTATGTAATTGAAACAAAATGTTGCAGTCGACCTTCCTGAGTTCATGCTTCTGTAATTTCTCACAAAGAGTTCATGTAAGCATTACTTCTTCTGAAACAAAGATAACTAGGGTCAGCTACATAATTTATTGAACCAAGGGAAAGAAAGAAAGGAAGGAAGGAAGGAAGGAAGGAAGGAAGGAAGGAAGGAAGGAAGGGAGGGAGGGAGGGAGGGAGGGAGGGAGGGAGGGAGGGAGGGAGGGAGGGAGGGAAGGGTAGGGAAGGGTAGGGAAGGGAAAAGGAAGGAAGGAAGGAAGGAAGGAAGGAAGGAAGGAAGGAAGGAAGGAAGGAAGGAAGGAAGGAAGGAAGGAAGTCCCTCCACCTGAGATGAGGAAGTCAATTTCCTTTTCCCATAGTCAGCTGTGTGGATGAACAGGTGACTCGCAAGGGATTGCATCCTCTGGCACTAGATACCTGGCACATTGAGGGGGTAGCAAGAAGTTCCTTGCAGGTGGACAGTGAGTGCACCATGGGGTTGGCAGCCCACCTGAGCACTGGCACATGCCTGACTTGCCTCCCTGTGCCCACACCCAGGCTCTTTACCAGTTGGAAGGGACCAACCCAGTAGTCCCTTCCCCAGGCAGAGAGCAGCAACATCCTGTTGGGAGCAGGGTTGGGGGGGGTGGAGGGGTTGGGCAGGGGTGGGAGGAAGAGGTGCGAACCTGTCCAGAGGACACTGTGAGCTATGGCTCTAAGCTTCTGGTTCATGCTCCATTGGCTCATTGGACTTCATCTACAAAACACAAGCTCAAAGATCAAATGTTTAAGAATTTCAATATGGCAGCCACGGAGCATTAAAACCATTTGCAACTGCAGTAGATAATGTCCTTAAAATCTTCCTTGAAAGATAACCACTCCTGCTGTGAACTACTTACTTCAGTTATTGTATTTTTCCTTTTTTGCTTAATGTTTCAAATATTTATTCACAAACATTTGTCCCCACTAGGTCATGCAGTAATGAACAGCCTGGTGGGAAAAGTGGTATCCTTCTTGGAATTCCTTCTATTATATTTAGAGCTACAGTACTGCACATAGTAAGTTTATTAATTGGACAAGCAAAAAAAAAAAAAAAAAAGCAAGATTCAAGGACTATTACTTCAGACCTATCTTCTAGCTTATTTAATTGAGGAATGGGACATTTATGTATATCTCATTTAAAATATCTGCTCGAGTATTACATCAGTTTTCAGGTTAAAAGGACCAGAAAGAGAATAAGAAAGTTGGTCCTTTTTATCTGAGGGATGTACCGTGTTGTCAGTCAGTCAGTGGTTTTCAACCCTGGCTGCAGATTGTAATCACCTGGAAATCATTTTATAAACACTGATGCTTATGTCCTTCACTCAGAGATTCTGATTTAGTTGACTGGGAGGTGAGAGCTTGGTTACTATTGCTTTTCAAAAGCTCAGAGAGTGAAAAAGGAGTGCGGGAAGGAGTTAGTGCTAGTTGTGGGCTGGGGCTGGCAGCCACATCCCCTACTCATCTCCTCTCCAGTGGGCTTGGCCTTCTCGGAGCCTGCCATCTGGGATACGAGAGGGAGTCTTTCAGAGCAAATGTTAGGAGGCCCAGGCGGAAGCTGCAAGACTTCCTGTGACCTCGCCTCAGAAACCTCACAGCATCACTTCTGTCACATTCTATTTGTCAAGCAAGTCACCAAGGCCACTCCAGATGCAAGGGGAGAGGAATTAGACTCCACCTGTTGCTGGTGGCATGTCAGATTAAATTTGTAAAAAGCATGTTGGATGTAAAATACTGTTGCAGTTATCTTTGGAAATACAATCTGCTGCAGAGGTTATGGACTCCTGAAAATAATTCTAGGCAGAACTTCAACATTAAAAAAATTGAGAAAATAGCTGAAGGTGTGGTTTTTTTTCCAACCCATAAACTAGGCTTTTAAGAGCTACCAATCTGTGGCTCATAACTTTGATTGTGTAAACATTCTATTCATTTAAAAAATATTTTTGATGATAAAAGTACACTGTTGAATTGTTTTAAAAATGAAATCAATGATAAATTAAATGTCAAAATCCCTTTATGCTACTATATTTTCTTTCTGAGCCCTATTTCAATAAAGGCACTGTATAAAATATAGAACTTGGAAGGATAATCAATTCAACTCTCTAATTTTATATCTGTATATTAAAAAGAAAAAAAGACTACTGAGCAGCCTAAATGTTATCAAACATTACCGTGGCCCTACCTCTTGGTATCTACCACTCGAATTAAGATACTCATTAACCTTTTGTCCAACTTGATTCAACCAAGCCACCAGGTTCATATGGTAACAGGTGTTGATACACACCTGCCTGGCATCAGGTCTTTCCTGGGTATGGTAATATCTGGAACTTTATGGGAAAAAGACATTTAGGTGCAGTTTGTAGAAGTACAATGTATTGTTTTGAGCTATGAACACTTCACCAAAATTATACAACAGTAACATAAAGTTTTCTCATTCAGCATATTTATAATATATATTGTGCAATCTAAACCTGTTTAGGCAACCTACACCAAGGGTGCAGCGCACATAATATATAGATATTTTATGCGACTCTAAGGAGCACTCATCTTTGGTGAGAGCACACTAAGCAGTGATAAATGCAGGCTACGGAAACATCTGTGCATTCGTTTTATCCTAGTAAATTTACATTTATGTCATCTTTTCCTCCCAAGAACTATGAGCTATAATCAGTGGCAGAATCCTTGAAATAGATCACTAGGCCAGTCTTAAAGTATAAGTTGGTACATTCATTTCATGAGTTGAGATTCAGCCCTAGGAGAGAATCAAGAAACTATTGGCACTACAAGCATTCTTGCTGATACAGTTCAGAGGGCCAGTCTCATCATATTGAGCATTTATTATTTTTCTCATTGAGGGCCACCTAGTGCACTTCCACATGGTCTTTTTTAAAATAAATGCACAACCCGTGGACACAGACAATAGGGTGATGAAGGCCTGGGGTAAGGGATGGGCTAGAAGAGGTCAATGGCGGGGGGTGGGGGGCGGCAAGGGCACATATGTAATACTTTGAACAATAAAGATTTTTTTTAAAAAGGAAACAATCAATACTTTTCACTCTTCCTTTATCTGGATGTCCTTTATTTTTTAAAATATAAGAATGAATGCCTCCCTACTCTTTACTTTTCAGTGTGTCCCTGAATGGAGGACACCTCCTTCAATACCACTGGGAGTACTCACACAAAATGTAAGTTCCTGTATTTACTCCAGATCTCTGGAATGAGTGAATGCCCACAAATCTGCTTTGCAACAAGTTTCCCCGGTGATTCTTATACACAAGAAATTTTCAGACTCACTGCCCTAGACCCTTGCTACTTTAAGCTCAGTCCTAGGACCAGCAGCCCTGGGGGGCTTGTTAGGCATCAGACTCTCAGGCCCCATCCCACACCTACTGAACCCTAGTCTGCATTTTAGCAACCTGCCCCAGTAATCGGTGTGCACTTACAGTCTGAGAAGTGCAGATATAGAGTGTTAAATCCAAATACCTCACAGCATGTCAAACACAGCTCAACATAATAGTTACGACCTGTGTCTCTACCTCCTTCTTCTGCCCTTTCTATTCATGTGTGCACTCCATGGAGTCCTTTCCAACAGGGAAGATGAGCCTTTTACAGTTGCAGATATTCTAATACTTTTGAGCTACATAAACTTGAGCAATTTTCTATGGTTCAACCTAAATACTTGCTTTTCCTTGTATAAGGGTTGTTGTTTCATGATTCCTTACCTTTGGACATGTTGAACTGCTATAGTAACATGTTTCCCCCCTTTGATGAATTGTCATTCATTCTTGAAGAAAATTTTCTATAAAGTTTGTACCTGTACATCTGAGATCATGGGAGTTTTTTTATAAAAACTCCCATAATAATATTATGCTGATTCTTTAAAAGATGGTAATAGTCACCTTTAAAATGTACCAATTTTGTTTTGTTGCTACCTGTACTGAAATGAAAAAGTTTGGCAAGGCAGCTCTGATTTTATTCCAGAAGAAACAGGAAGAGGGAGAACATCTTTACATCTCAAGTTTGTCTGCTGTGATAGGACCATGACAGAGCCCAGGTTGGATCAGTTTCAGCTTGGCTACAGAAGATGCACTTCACACATGCTCCTTGGCTTTGGCAGTGTTATCTTGTGATTTAAGGATTTTCCTCTGGCAGGTTTTTCTTGAGATGAGATCTTAATAAAACCTTAACTCAGACACTGCAAAATCACACACATATATGCTATAAAAAAAAACTGAAGAGGAATTTTTACTTTACAACAGATACTAACAGATAAATTTCCTCAGATTGTTTGCCCAGAGATTATCTGAATAGTTTCAATTATCCATTTCCAGAAAGAAAACTTTTCCTTTATTAGTGTTCCTGCTTGCAAAAGTAATGCTTGTTTAACGTAAAAAGTATAAATCCTCAGATATTTAGTAGCAAGTTCAAGTCCTGGTAATAATCACTGTTAACATTTTATCATATATTCTTCCAGATTTATTTCTCTGTAGTTACGATAGAAATATTATGATCCTTAAAAATCATGAACCACTAGATCTAAAATGCACTGAAGGAACCTATACGTTTCTGGGCCACACTCATGAAGCATTTTGGATCCATTGGCTTAAGGTACATATGGGCAGGGGAGGTATATTTTTCCATCTTTGTGTTTTGCATGTATATAAACATTATAAATATTTTATTAATATAGACTTTCAGCAGTAAAATATTAGACATGAATACTGTGTTAAATGAAATGGTTACTTCAGAGTTTCATTTAACTCTTTTTACATCTTTTTTAATGTTAGGAAGTTCTAATAATTATTTTTTCATGAACAAGTGATTAGCAGGATTTTGTGAAAACTGAGTTTTAAATAGTTGTTTTTGTCACCAATTTGGGAATACTTCCAAATTGAAAGCGCTAATTTGCCCAGGATTCTTTGAATTGTACTGTTTTTAAAGAAAAAATATGGAAACTAATTATTGCTTTCTAGTGGGTTTTGTTAAGCAATAAATTATGTTGGTCCTTTTTTATTCTCATATTTTTAGTTTTATTCTTTTTTATTTGGAATAGTTCTATGTAAAGTGGTGGTGTTTTCTAATTTTTTAAGATTTTGTATTCTGGTTGCTTAAATTGTCATCATTATTTAGAACTTACCACAACTTAAAATTCTCAATCTCCATTTTATTTTTCAAGATATGTGTAACTTACAGAAAATCTACTAAACCCTGTTACACACAAACATTCAAGCATGTATTCACTTATACATATAGGGAGCATATTTCAAGTTCAGGGTCAAGGACTAACATTTTGATTAATTAAACTTAATGAGGATAAGGCATTTGAGATGCTTGAATAGAAAGAAGATGCTATTCATAGTTCTAATGATGATATGATAATTATAAAAAGTGGACCCAATGACCTTTCTCTGTGAAATTCTCTGGAGAAGGGAAAAATCAAGTTGTTATCCCAGTGTGATATTGTTCTTTAAGATGACTCCTAAAAAGGACTCTTCATAATAATTACCTTGGAAAACTTTTGAAATGTGATTCATCAGTAGCTTTGGGCTAGATTTAAGGCTTGGATGAAGGTCAGGAATAAAATCACCTTGCTCAGCAAGAGTAGTACCTTTGTGCCTGAAATCTTAAAAAGCATACACTGAGCATCTTTGCTTGAATTTCTAGTGAGTGCAAGATTCTTTGTTTTCATTTCCTTCTATCTTTTTAAGAAACAGAAATGAAACTATTTTCTTTCAATTTAGGTCCATATGGTCTATTTTCTGAAGTTTAAGGGACAAAATTCACCTGTGTATTGGCAGCTGATATTTTGAAGAAATTAGATTTTATAAAAAAATTAAGTATGTTCCTAATTTGGGGGACAATATCATATGTAACATCAAGTCTTTCACTATCTTAAACATTTGCTTGATTTATGAAAATAGGAAGAAAATACCTTTTTTAAATCACCATCATTTAATTTTATTGACATTTATTTTTAATTGACTATATAGGGATGACATTGGTTAATAAAATTATATAGGTTTCAGGTGTACAATTCTTTTTTTTTAATATATTTTATTGATATTTTACAGAGAGGAAGGGAGAGGGATAGAGAGCTAGAAACATTGATGAGAGAGAAACATCGATCAGCTGCCTCCTGCACACCTCCCACTGGGGATGTGCCCGCAACCGAGGTACATGCCCTTGACCGGAATCAAACCCGGGACCCTTAAGTCCGCAGGCCGACGCTCTATCCACTGAGCTAAACCGGTTTTGGCTGTACAATTCTATAATACATCATCTGTATATTGTATTGTGTGTTCACTGCCCCAAGTTGAGTCTCCTTCCATCACCATTTATCCACCCCCACCCCTTACCCTCTTCTACCTCTCTCCACCCCTCCTTTCCCTCTGGTAATCACCATACTGTTGTCTGTAAGCTGATTACTTTGTATAGTGGATCCTGACTTTGTAACAATTCTACTTGGGTTCGAATTGCTACTGCAGGAACAACAAACAGATTGTGACTTGGACTAAGGTGGTGTAGTGGAGATGGAGATTCGAACAGTGTGAAATATATGTTGGAGGTAAACCCACTGAGTGCTGCTCATGGCTGGGATCTGGAAGTGATGGAAAATGTAACTCCCCAGTTTTCAACTTGAACAACGGAGATGTTGTTGAATAAGAAATGGAAGTGCAATAAGAAATGAACGTCTGGAAAGAATGGTTTTGCAAAAAGAAACCAAATGTTCTCTTGTTGAGGTGTCAACAGTGTTACGAGGCTTTGTCTGGAGGTGAAGGAAAGAAGTTTGAGTTGAAGTTATAAATCTATGAGTCTTGAGTGGACATATATTCATTAATAATATGGGACCAGGTGGCATTACCATAAATAAAAGGAGAGAGAACATGGCCCAGGACCAAGGCCAGGGGCAGCCTAGCATCTAGAGGTCTGGCAGAAGAGGAGAGTCCACCAAAGACCACACTGGTATGCATTTCCTACCCCCTTGATAGAAGTGTGTCTAAGTACGACTTTATTAGGCAGTGATCCAGGTGGAAAACCAGGAGAGTGCATTGCCATAGAGACCAAGAATAGGTTTTAATAAAGAGAAGACGGTCAAAGGCTGTAATGTGAGGACTGGTAATAATGAAAGTCACTGGTAGGTTCAGAGGGAACTGAACCTGATTGCAGAAGAGTGAACAGGAGGCAGTGAAATGCAAATGCCAGTAGACCACTGTTTTGACAGGTTTTACTGAGAAAATGGAACAGAAGCGGTCAGTGGCCATTAAGAAAGACTAAAAGTGGGTTTTCTAAAGGAGAGATCTTAGAGCAGTTTGTATGCTAGTGGAACTATTCCAGCTGAAAGAGAAAAAGTGAAGATGCAGGATGGAGCGAGGGATAATTGATGGAGTGGTGTCCCCAAGAGGTGATTTGGAGAAAGAACTGGGGCCCCAGGGAAGAGCACGGACTTCCATCTGAGCAGGGACAGGGTGTGTCTTCCACAAAAGGGCGGCAAAGGATGCGGGGACCGATGCAGAAACACTGGCATATTTAGTGATGAAAAGGTGAAATGTTTCTACTCTGTTACATTCATGTCACCCCACTCCCACCCCATGAACTATGAGCCACTGAGAGCAGCAGGTTGTCACCAAGTAACCATGTTTAACAGAAAAGGAAATATGCAATGATAGCATCCGTAAGAGTGTCCAGTGCTGGTCAGAAAGAGTAAGCAGTGCTAACCAACCATCGTAGTGTAGCTTCCTCAAGTCTGACTTGATGCATTTCCATTGCTCCTCAGAAGTATCTCTTTCTAATGGTTAAAAAGTATGGACATGTCCACTTAAGTTAAGTATGAGTTTCTTTAAAGAATGGTGTCTACATTTAGTGGGGATATTTTCGCTATTAGATTTACTGTGACCTGATTGAAACCAAAAAAAAAAATATTTCTTCTTTAGGGAGGAGGGTTCTTAATTTGCCTTATAAATAATAATAAAAAAAGGTGATCCCCCCTTTCAGAGCCCATGTAGAGTGGCTTATGAAGTATCTATTTTTAGGGTAATAAAACTCACATAGAATGGTCTGATACCGCTGCATCCTTAACTCATTTTCCTCTTCAGGTTTGTGTAAAAATCAAAAGGGGGACACAACCTGCCATAGGAGTGCTTTTGAGAGCATTTTTTGTCTTTTTTTTTTTAAACCAGAATGACAAAGAAATTATAATAATGATAAAAGATTCTGAAATTAGAGGTTCTTGGGCACCTTTCTGGATAATTCTGAGAAGTAAGAAGGAAGGGCAGCTCTGACTGAAAATAACGATCTGTTCTGTTTTTATTCTTGTTGCTGGTTTAATAACTGACAGACAGAAAACTAAGCCTAGGTTTCGTGATAAATAGAGGGGGGAAATTACCTGCTAAAAACTCCTAACATGAACAAGTATGTATATGTATGCATATCTGTATGTATGCATGGGTGTATTTCACTTCCTCATTGATGTTGGTCTTCCCAGGTTGACTTTTTGCGATGCGTTGTGATTGCCTTTCTCAAGAGTATGAGCATTTAGTGATTTTGTTTATTTGCATTTTTAACATTCTCAAATTACAGAAAGTAACCTGAGGATTTAAAATACCACTTTATCCAGTGCCAAAAAGAAAATGGGGGATGGGTGTCATTGAAATTAGATATTAAGGAAGCACAGATGTAGACTAACAGTACCTTTTATTTAAGTTTTAAAACACTTTTGAGTGCTGAGTTATGATTTATAAGGTGGTAGTAGTGGAAGTCTAGCCTTAAGCCAGTCTAACGCTGCAGAAATCTGAAGTCTTTGTCCTCTGAAGAAAAACAGAGGCAAACACCTAAAAAGATGAAACAGTACCTGGGTACATAGAATAAAGGGAACATTACCATGCATTTTAAAGATTTGTGAACTGGAGCCAATGTGCAAAACATCCGAGTCTTTGGTGATCTTATTAAAATGCAGACCCACACACAGTGTGCTGTGATTTTAAGCATTTAAGCACCAACTTTGTTTGCTTCCAAGTTTGTTATTCTCATTTACAAAAGGGTTTAAAATATAAGATTCTATATATTTCACTTAGTAATTATTTGTGATTGGTTAGCACTTACATATGCATATTCTTTGGAAACATAATGCTTTATAAATCTAAGATATAAATACAGACCTCTTATTAACGTGCAGCTGCCATTGTGTATTTATGATACATGATATTTTTCCTTGCTCTTTTAGAGTGATTGATTTTTGTCTCTATGTAGCTTTTATGGGTAGATTGAGTGATGATTTTCTCTCTCTGAGGCATCAGTAGAAACATTTCTAACTGCCCGAGGCAGTCATATGCCTCAGCTGGTACCATATTTAATCTACTTCCCCACGTAAGTGCCTAATTTTGTCACCTGGTGATAAACAGAAAAACCTACAAAAGGACATTTTGCAAAAAATAGTCCTATTTTTACTGAGCTAATGCTGCAACTCTGTCAATTAGGACTTTCAAGGTAGATGAAAACATTTGTTCGCAAATTAAATAACTCAGCAAATTTCAGAAGGACTCAGCAAAACTCAGAAAGCCATTTCCTGAAAACTCAGCCACATTCTCCTTAGGCATAGACCATCAGATACTGTCTGCGACATTTAGTGGCTCCCCAGATATTGAAAACCATTTAAGTCAAAGAGAAGGTTAAGGGAAGGTTAAAGAAGATAACAAATTACACAAAAGAATTAAAAACACGAAAAAATTTTAATTACATATGAGAAAAAAAGTTGATAGATATCAGTTAATTGGAGTTGGCAAATCACTTCATATTTCAAGGGTTAGCTCTGATTTTCGTGTTGCTCAATGATAAAGCTTCTGACTGAAATAACAGGAATATTTGTTGTCTGGATTAATATGACATCAGTAGTTTAAACAGAGGGTGACGATTTAGTAAAAAACAAACAAATACCCAGACATCTGCTGTAAGTAACATTTGAAAATTATCTTAAAAGTATATCTATAAAGTTTTGTACTTTTGAAATTCCTGCCTGAAAAAAATCCTCACAATATATTTCTGTTCCAAAGAGAAAAAATCATGAAAATATTTATAGTCCTACCCTGACAACCCACCACCCAATACGCTCTGTCCTTTTGTTTTCCCAATGCTGCCTTCACTAGGGCACTCGGGCCTGCTTCCATACCTTTCCTAACCTTTGGTCACTATTAAATCTTCCTGATTTGGGACTCCCATCTCTTAGATTCCCTAATTTCTGCTTATCAATTTTTGCTTTGAATGTAAAATGATACCCTCATCCACTGGACATGTGTCTCCTTGAAAAAAGCACAGTTCAGGGCATCAGCAGACGGGTCTGTCCCCACGGAGGCTGCTGGAATGATTTGCTGCTCCCTTCCCCTCTGTCCTCACCAAATGACGCTGGGTCGAAATCCGCTACTTTTGCTTGTGCAGCTTGACCCTACATCTCTCTGCAGAGAATTGAACTGTCAGCCTTTGAAATAACAGAATAATTTAGGTGATGAGGTTTTCTTTTTTTCTTCTTCTATGAGGATCATACTGAAAAACATACTACTTTAATATAGAGATAAACCCCAAATTCTGTAAGAAAAGAACAGTGTGTCTTTCAAAATAGCATTTATGAATAAAGAGAATAGTTCCTGTAATAAATTTGAAATGGAAGTTTCTCTCAGAAACATTAATGAACACCACGATAATTCAGCTTTCTGGGAAACAGAAGATGGAGAGAAATAGGACTTTTCTGATTCTGGAGAGATAGTGAAACAAAATCACTTATAAAATAAAGAATTATGGTTATTTTTACTAGGGAGATAAGAAAATAAGTGACCAGATTGAAGGTCACTGAGTAGCATTACTTTCAGGAAATATTAATTTTTAAAAATATATATATTTTATTAATTTTTTACAGAGAGGAAGGGAGAGGGATAGAGAGTTAGAAACATCGATGAGAGAGAAACATCGATCAGCTGCCTCCTGCACACCCCCGACTGGGGATGTGCCCACAACCAAGGTACATGCCCTTGACCGGAATCGAACCTGGGACCCTTGAGTCCGCAGGCCGACGCTCTATCCACTGAGCCAAACTGGTTAGGGCCAGGAAATATTAATTTTTATTAGAAGGTCTAGAAAAAGACCTAAAAGTGGTAGTTAGTTTGCTACAAATGTCCTTCCAAACTTCCCAGGCTACCACTAGTCACTGTGGTGTACATATATGGAGTGGCCAGGTTAGCTTCTGGGTCGTTGATTTAATTTGTCCAGCTGCGCCAGCTGTTTGGGGAAGCTAAAAATAAAAAGCTTAGAAGAGTGCATTTAGGAGACAAGTGACTCAGTGAAACAATGAGGAATTGAAGATAATGGTCAACTCTTCAAATATTTAGAGAGGACCCATAAATAGTGCAGTCAATGCCTAGTTTGAATGGCAGATTTGATTCAGACACCAGCTAAGCATTTGAGGCTCTCTGTCCTTTTAAAAAGTGTAGTGACCCTGGTGACACTTCTCTTGTGTTTTTCCAATAAGCAGTCAAAAAAAGCAGTGCACAGTTTTTGAGGGATGAGGTGTAGATTTAGAGATTTCAACTATTCCTAAATTTTGTCATCCTTGCCTTCCGATTGGAGGTCCACAATCAACTCTAATACATAAATCAAAAGAAATTATTAGAAATATCTCAGACTCTCCTTGGCTGTTAGTGGAACAGTGTAACGTGTTCCATCAGTTCTTATTTATCTGTGGTATCCAATTTCTTCTTTCTGTACTGAAAATGTGCTCTTTCATTGCTTTCAGGTAACTGATTAAATGAAGCAACATTTATGCTTTATTCTGTAGAGGGAGCAGAAATAAAAATATGATACTTGTGTATCCTCTCCTCTCCTGCCCTGCTCTTCCTTCCTTCCCTTCTTCCCTCTTTCCCATCCTCCTTCCCTTCTTCCTGATGTACTAAGAAATCTGGAATATTAATATATAGAAGAGTAATAGCTTCTCTGATATCTCATTATCTTGAGATGCATTGAGAAGAACATTGTCTTTTGAGTGTAAATCCTGAGACATTCCACTAATTAATAAATCTTCCTCAGCTTTGTTTTTCTCATAAAATGGAAGCCATAAAATCAACTCCATAGAATTATTCTAAAAATTAAATGAAATATTTTATAGTGCTTAGTCATGTAGTGGGCTATCCAACAAATGAAGCCATTATTAATTTTGTTGTATCATATATAACTTTATCATCATCAATATCATTAAGCCAAAATTTTGGCAAAAATTCAAGTGCTTAAAAAATCCATACATGATGAAAAACATTGGGTCTCCTGTTGATTGTTAACTGGCCCCCTCTACAGATAGTTTAAGACTCTTTGCCCGGCTGGTGTGGGTCAGTGGTTGAGCATCAACATATGAACCAGGAGTTCACAGTTTGATTCCTGGTCAGGGCACATGCTGGGGTTCCAGGCTTGATCCATATTAGCAGGAAGCAGCCAATCAATGATTCTCTCTCATTATTGATGTTTCTATCTCTCTCTCTCCCTCTCCCTTCCTCTCTGAAATAAGAAATACACACATACACACACACACATACACACACACACACTCTAGAGGTCTGGTACATGAAAAGCATGCACTCGCCGGGGTTTGGAGGGAGGTCCCTCAGCCAGGCCTGTGCCTTCCCACAGTCTGGGAGCCCTCAGAGGGTGTCCCACTAATGGCTTAGGGGAGCAGGCCTAAGCCGGCAGTTGGACCTCCTTAGCACTGCTGCGGAGGCGGGAGAGGCTCCTGCCACAACTGCTGTGCTCGCCAGCTGTGAGCCTGGCTTCTGGCTGAGCGGCGCTCCCCCTGTGGGAGTGCACTGACCACCAGGGGGCAGCTCCTGCATTGAGTGTCTGCCCTGGTGGTCAGTGCACATCATAGCGACTGGTCATTCTGCAGTTCGGTCGATTTGCATATTAGCCTTTTATTAGATGGGATATTAAAAATACTCTTGGATAGAACATCAACCCCTAACCAGTATTCAGAATGTATGGAGATTGGAAGGGAGCTTGTGGCTCTCAAAAGATTCCATTTTGTTCTTTTCATATCAAACATGATCTTAATTAAATCTGTTGGTAATATTGATTTTTAATTTTAATAACCAGAGATATTACCTAAAATAAAACTGAAGAGTCATGATTCTTGACTAACATGTTTCCCAAAATACCCTGCTGGGTTGTGCACCTTTTATGTAAGTAGTAAACATTATACAGGATTTGTAATTACGTTTCTATAGAAGAATTCAAAAACACTTTTCAAACCATGACCTTCTGAGCTCGGGGAAAGATGCTGTAGTTATTATTTTGTCACTAGAACCTGACTTGCTAAATACTGTTAGGGTGATGTAAAATGTACTAGTGTGATTTTCAAAAGTTTAGATCTAGTAAGTAATCCATTTTATATTTCTAGCTAGCATATAAACATTCTTAACAAGAACAACCCAAAAGCTCTACCTTAGCCACATGCAATGTCCTCTGAAATTTTCTGATCTGTTCTATTCTGTTTCATAAACCAATGTTACCAAAGTTACTAAATTAGTTTCACAACCCACTAAAAAGTTGCAACATGCAGTTAGATAAACACTTCATTTCAAACGTAAACACTTCACTTCTGATTTCCTTCCAGAGTAAGACCATGAGATTGTTTGAAACACCTAGAAAAATCTTAAGATTTATTAACTTTTTTAGTATTTTCCATTCTTATGCCAGATCATTATCTGGTAATACACTGAGTGGCCAGATTATTATGATCTCTGAACACATAATAATCTGGCCACTCAGTGTATATCCTATATAATAAAAGGCTAATATGCAAATTGTCCCCTCCACCAGGAGTTCGACCAGCAGGCAGGCCAACCAACCGCCCATGTCCCTTCCCCCTGGCCAGGCTGGCCGGACCCCACCCATGCACAAATTCATACACTGAATGGCCAGATTATTATGTGTTCAGAGATCATAATGATCTGGCCACTCAGTATATATCCCTCATCCTTCAGCATTGGCGTAAGGCACTCCACATACTTTTGTTCAAAATAAGAGCACAAAAACACTCAAATGCATCCTGGAATTGTATTGTGATCCCTTTAAATACAAGAAAAGATAATTCTACTGAATCTATATTATAACCTTTCATTTTTTTCCTCCATGCCTTCTATTAATTTTTCTACATTTGATAAGGTTTGCATTTCATATGAAATTCTTAACAAGTGATTTATATTGAATGCCACACTTTAAATGTAAAAAATAGAGTTATCACAATGAAAAGGAAGCGTGTCAAATAAAAGAGCAGACGGACAGGGCTTGATTGATGTTCGGAAGTTCTTTTTGCTGTGAACTCCCGTCAGCCTAGAAATCATAAAACAAAAAGGAGGCTTGGTTCAGCTCACATGCCCTTAGGGGAAGTATGGAAAAGGATTTAAAATTCTGATAGAGTAACTTCAAAAATGTAGCAGCTGAAATAATTTATTTCACTATAGAGCCACCAACTGAACTTTTACGTTGAAATTATTCTTTTTGAACACGCACATGGTGGCAGGAAGCTCAGTGGTGTCTGCACCTCTGTGCTGAAGAAGGTGAGAAAGGAGGAGGCTGAGGGCAATAGAGAAGTTATTCTTTTCTTCTTTAGGAGATTTTTCCAAAGATTAGTTTTGGGCATTGAGAGAAAACAACAGAAACAACATTGGGCTACTCAGTACTTGGGCATTCTAATCCATAGGACTGACACATTCAGTTACCTAGAATTGGGACACCTCATGGGCCTTCAGAGCATCTTAGAAGAAGTAGAAAAAAAGGGCAGTAGTGCATCAGGCAAGAGCCACGGCTTGCTGTTGAAACATGTTCATTCTCTCTCCTCTTTATCAAGTGCCATGGGCAGCTCCATGCATCCCTTTGTTCTGAGTGATTGTTGAGAAAATGGCCATCAAGGAAAAAGAAACCCTGTCATCTCTGGACAATGGTTTCCAACCTGACCCCATCTATGAGAGTTGTAGGTTTATCCTTAATTAACTCAGAATATATAGAATATTGATAATGAAGAGGCCAATAAACTATAAAATGAATTTATATCCTGTTAATCAAAAGCAACATATTTTTATTTTTTTAATTTTTTTAAAATATATTTTATTGATATTTTACAGAGAGGAAGGGAGAGGGATAGAGAGCTAGAAACATCAATGAGAGAGAAACATCGATCAGCTGCCTCCTGCACACTTCCCACTGGGGATGTGCCTGCAACCAAGGCACATGCCCTTGACCGGAATCGAACCAGGGACCCTTGAGTCCACAGGCCGACGTTCTATCCACTGAGCCAAACCGGTTTCAGCAAAAGCAACATATTTTTAAATGTATTTATCTACATATAAGTATGAGAGTATATGACCTATCATATATCCAATCTGAAAAAATATTTGCACATAAGAATTCAGACACTTTGCAATCATTCTAGTATCTATAGTGCTCTATAACTCATAGATTGGAAAACATTGTTGAAAATTTTTTAAGATTACTATTTCAATCAGATGAAGAAAATAAAGCCAAAGGGATCCTTGAATTAATCTTTTGAATACTTAGAAACTTAATAAAAATAGTGGAAGTGTGAATAAAGAAAAATGTATTACCTAATTTGCCTTTATAGATAGTTATACCTTGAGATGAGTGGAAAAAGCTCGAAAGGAAGGGTATATATACTTTTGTCTTAGATGAACATTTTCCTAGATCCTACAGATTTTATTTTTTTTATTAGATCAGAAAATATCCTATAGCTGTGAATAATATTTGTAATTTTAGTAATTTCCTGTGCTAATTACTGAAATACATGATCTATTATTAAAAATAACTAGAGCCCTGGCTAGGTGGCTCAGTTACTTAGAGAGAGCCTCTCTCTTTCTCTCTTTCTCTCTCCTTCCCTCCTCTCCCTCCCTCTTCTCTCCTCTCTATAAAAATCAATAAAAACATATCCTCAGGTAAGGATTGAAAACAATTGCTAGATAACTGGAACCAAGAAAAGACACAATGACAATAACAACAGAAACAAGTTTTTACATGTATCTCCAGCAAAAGGGAAATAATTAAAATTATAAAGTACATTTTTTATTTAAGATATTAAAATTTTAGTGTTTTTTTTTTTTAATTTAAGGAGGAAATGTTTCCAAATTGAAAAAATAAAATGTTTCAAGATCAGATACAGACCTTCCATCCTGGAAAATTCTGCTTTGGGGTAGAGGTTAACATTGAATCATTTCATGGTTTATAGTTAATTAGCATTTACCTAAAGTTGAAGAGAGATAGTCAAGTGAAAAGCGATCTCTAGTTAACAAGCTGTTATAACTGAGGGTAATTTTTGTCCCCCACTGTGAACAGCTAGATTGCATTCTGTGTGGATGAAACTGTTTTTCAGTGGAGCATACCATGATTTTCATAAATCTAATGCTGGCTGGGATGTTGGGAAAATGGAACATAGCCAGAATATTAAAATGAGATTTAAGGCCATATTTTAGAAGGCTTTTATTTTTCAAGATTGTTTTGTTTGTGACTGCTGTTACTTCTGAAGTCTCAAAAATTTCAGGTATGAAAATAAATTTGGTATCAAAGACAGTTGTGAGCTTCGATCTAAATCCCAGCTCTGTTACTACTAGCTTTGAAATCTTGATCAGTTCACTTAACTTACCTGAGATGCAACTTCCTTAACGGTAAAAGCATGTGTACTGCTTACCTTGCAGGGTAGTAAGAAGGTTCTATAGCATATCTAAAGTATCTGACATGCTGTGTTCAATCATAGCTGCTATTATTGTTATCACTAGAATTGTTACCAGTATAATGCACATAGAGATTATTATTATTTATATGTGATTCAGCAGTTGATCCTTTAAATATATACTGAAAACAAACTCCTTTCTAATGAGGTTATGAGGTTAAATATGTCCAATATGAAAGAAATGAATGGGGCTTCCAATGCATTGATATGATGAACCCATGATAATAAAATTTGGAAATGCCGAATGTAGTAAGCTGACTCAATTTCTCGAATATGACAGAACAGATGAGATTCTAGAAAGACCCAGATTGTCACTTCCATGAGTTGTCTTCACACCTTTGTGACCTGCCTCTTTTGAATGAATATTGCTCGTTTGGCAACTGTATACAAGGTTGTAAAATGTACATCGCTCTGAATGCCCCTGCATTCCAGCCAGGACTTCTTTCTTAATGTTGTTTGTCCAGACAACAGTATTGATATTTTCAAGAATATTCCAACCCACAATCCCCTTTCCATTTATACTGAGCATAGAGCAAGATGGATGAAGGCAAAAGAAGTCTTTCAGAGGCTTCACATGCAAAAGATCAAAGAAAGAGAAGCTTAGGGCACAGATAGCTTGGTTGTGGTAGGTGTAGGTCTCTCCACAAGATGGCACTCATTCTCCCTTCTTTTCTTTTTTTTCTTTTTCAATTGACAAAAAATAAATATGTCACTTTTTTCTTTCCACAGTCATAGAACAAATATATTTTTGGTTTATGTATCAAATGTAGCTTGTTTCAAGTATTTTAAAAAACATTCTATTATGTTTCTTATTCTTGGTAGTAAGGAGTGTAACTTTACATCTAAGGCTCTTTTTGGATGTGAAAACACTGTTAAGTCAGGAGGATACTTCCCCCACTTCTCCCAAGTGTAATGAAATTATATTAACCTTTAAAATTTTTCTACTGAAGTGTCAATGGAGTATAAACTATTTAAAACACAACTGAAGAGTAAAAGGAATCAGAATGGTCCCCCCTTTTCTGAATAGCCAGTGGTCTCCTAACCACTCACCTGCCTGCCTGCCTCGCCCCCAGTGACCCTCCCCTACAGGCCAGTTTGCCCCCAACTGCCCTCCCCTGCTGGCCTGATCTTGCCCCCAACTGCCCTCCCCTGCCAGCCTGATCGCCCCCAACTGCCCTCCCTGCTGCCCTGATTGCCCCTAACCCCCTGCCAGTCTGATCTCACCCCTAACTGCCTCTGCCTTGGCCCCCACCACCATGGCTTTGTCTGGAAGGAAGTCAGACATCTGGAAGATGGCCGGTTCACCCGGTCTAATTAGCGTATTACCCTTTTATTAGTATAGATTAGAGAAAAACATGTTAAGCTATCAGTCCCACTAAAAATAGGCTTTTAGTGGTAAGTAAATAAATAAAGGGAATTTAATTGACCATTTCATGCTTATATCTTTAGCACTTATATCAGATTATATTTCATAGTTACCAATTTTCTTTCAAAAGCCTTAGAATGTATGGAGTATATGTGGGCAAAATTACAGCTTATTTGATTTGTAAATGGGGCAATAATGTTCCTGAGAAACTCTTACTATAGTTTCCAGTGTCCAAACTTTCCTCTGGTATACTCTAGAGTAGTTTACCATTTCTATAGGAAAGATTAATGAAGATTATGGTAAAATCTTCCATGATTCGATCATAACTATTATTGTGGAGTCTTTGCCTCACTCTGTAGGATACCGACACTCTGTTGGAAGCTAATATTATAGAGTGCTTGTCACCCTCTAGCACAAGTCACACTTTGAAAGAAGAAGGCAGAAAAATCCCAGGAGGGTCTTAAGAAGAGAAAAGTAAGGTTGATATCAGAATGCTCATAAGAAAAACAAAACTAAGGCTTGAATTATTTTAATAAAAATAATAGCTACTGCTATAATAACTTGTTATGGGCTAGACAATAAACTAAGCACTTCATATTTACTAGCTCATTTGCGACTGTCAATATTCCTAATGACCAAAATCATTTTTCCCCCTTGTTAACAGAAAGGATGGCTGAGAACCTGAAAGGCTGAGTGGCTTGGATATGGAGGTAGGATTTAAAGCCACTTGTGTCTTGTTCCAAAGCCTATGCCTTTAACCGTACAACATCAGGAATTTATCTCTTCTCCGCAGCTGGAGAGGAACTGTTGTATGTCCTCTAGTTTTAAATAAAAGTTTAATTCTGACTCATCTTGGATTAGTATAGTGTGTGGTATGATTAATAACTCCAACATATTTTTTCTATACTGATAACACATTGTCTCAATACTATTTATTAAATAGTAATTTATTTCTCTATTGTTGGAGATTCTTATAATCATTTGAATTTCTTTTGCCATTCTCAATTGTATTTTATCACTCTGTCTTTATGGGTTTTGAATGGTTCTTTAATATGTAATTATTGCTTTGTGATTTTAATCTCTGATAGAATAAATTATACAAAGATATATCAAATTTCTTTATTTCTTAGATAAGGTGATTTTTTTTTCATGTCCTCTAATGTTTCCTTTTGCAAGGAAAAAAAAAGTGCATTAACTTCTAAAACCAACTCATATGTTCAAAAAGAATGAAATGTTATCAGTTGGGAATAAATGACACATTATTTAGGATAACACATTATGCCTGTGAGTTGTGTCAGCTGATGTAATGGTGTGATTGACAGTTTTCATTGAATCATTTTTTGAGTCTCTGAAATTAGGAAATGAAGTAGATGGTCTCTAACTTTCCTTAAAATGTGGAAGTTCTAATAGAGACAGAGAAGCATGGATCAGATGCTCAAACCTCAGAAGGAAAGTAGGGGAGGGTGGGGGTAAGGGGGAGAGATCAACCAAAGGACTTGTATGCATGCATATAAGCATAAGCAATGGATACAGACAACAGGGGGTGAGGGTGAGGGCAGGACTGGGGGTGTGGAAGGACAAAGGGGGATAAGGACACATTTGTAATACCTTAATCAATAAAGAAAAAAATGCTTAAGTTCTGTGACTGTTTCTTTGTTTTTCTGAAATAACTATGATTAGACGGCCCCAATGTCTAACAACATAATTCCTCTGAGATGCAAAGGCAATCTCAGACACTATCTTGTCTGGGGACCTTCCCTGACTGCCACCACAAGACCCCACAGCCAGATCCCTTGCAGGCTCTCCTGGCTCCTCCCTACTGCCTGACACCCTGTACGTATCACTGCACAGGCCATGGAATGACACAGTAGGAGAAGAGTAATTTATTAAATGAATTCAGTTCCTGCAAGGCCTGTGGAATGATCTTCATTGTGACAGTATAATTCCTATGTGTTGGAGGTAAGAATAAGTTTCCGCCCTGCTGGAGTTTCTCAGTGGTTGAGTGTCAACCTGTGAACCAGGAGGTCACTTTTCCATTCCCAATCAGGGCACATGCCCAGGTTGTGGGCTCGATCCCCAGTATGGGGCATGTAGGAGGCAGCCAATGGCTCATTCTCTTTCATCACTGATGTTTCTCTCTCTCCTTCTCCCTTCCTCTCTGAAATAAATAAATAAATATTTTTTTTAAAAAAGAGTAAGTATCCACACCTAGAAAGTTTGAGGTTCTGGCCTCACAGGAATCTGCTTGAGTTGCTTTCAAGAGACAAATTTATCCTGGCCACAGCTCAAATGGTTAGAGATTGGAGTGAAAGCTGAAATGAGAACTAAAGTACCTGCTAACTGTGATGACAAGAGGAGCATATGTGGATTTTTTAAATCCTCTCTTAGTCCAGGATGAGCAGCAGGATCTGTACATACATGCATAATGAGAAACTTAGAACATTTCAGTCTCCATCCAGAAAACCACAGAGGATATCCTGAAGTTTGAAACTTAAAGCCCTTGTGTCTTCTCACTGTAATTTATTGTTTACCTCCAGTGATAAACTAGTTATTCTTGTTACAAGAGTGTGCTGTGCTGAGACTCTGAGAACTGAGTCTCAGACACGGGAAATCTCATCACATCTTGATCTTTTAATGCAAGGTTATCTAGACAATGATAATATATACTATATAAATAGAAATAAAATTTTCCCACCTAGCATGTTGTCTGCTTACATCTTAAAGAACATTTCTGGTAAATATATCTAAAATGAAGGTGGGGATATTTTACAACTATAAACCATCCTTGCATAGCAGGGATGAGGTCCATTAATTCTCAGAGCTCGAGGGAGGGCTGACATTCATAAGTGGTAAATCCAGAGAGTTATGAAGATATTAAATCTCACATCTGGTGAGAAAATGTGTTATTTCACTGGGTTGATTGATGGACACTTTCCCATTACAGTGCAGTTTGGGAAATCGCACTGCTAATTGCTAGGGTCTTAGCAAAGCTCTGTAGTTCAATTCCAATTACTTTAGTTTTGAAAAACAGAACAGCTGGATGGTAAAATTGCCTGGAGTTGTCACCAAGGGAGGGCACCAGCCAGCAATCCGACCTCTGCCATTCCTGACTTGGATTTTCTACAGAACTGTTAGTGAAATCGAAGGCCCCCGGTACCTGAGGTCTCCTTGCCAGGCGCTTTCTCCTGGCTCAGGAGCAAGTCCCCTGTTTGCTTATGCTCAGGTGATAGCAGCCCCATCGTCAGCCTCCCTCACACCGATTATTACTCATTTGCCCTTCTGTTCACAGGGGAGAGATGAGAGGAAATCTCACCACATCTTGATCTTTTAATTCAAGGTGATGGCTTCCTTGCTTTAGAGCCAAGCAGAGTTTTAAATCTTCCTCTCAGAGATTTCTTTGCTGTCATATTGACCATTCAGGCCTCTGTTTATGGGGCAAATTATATGTCTCCACACTCAATCTCTTTGTCTCTGGATAATTATAGAAAGATCAACTCCAATCATGGTTTGGAAATGACCTGGCATCATTGGCTAACTGTAACCCACTCCATATCTACTTTGTAGACAGCTCCCCTGGGGAGTGGCCCATCCCTCAATCAAGCCATTTATAGAATCTCTGCATCATAGAAATTTAGGTTTGATGGGACCCATACAACAAATAAACAAAAACCATCTTTGCAAATTAAAGGGTTTGCTTACTTTCAAAAACCAAGATCTAATAGTGTACATAAACGTTGTTTTCATTTGTCATTATTTCTTACTTTGTATTTTGCATCAATGGCAAATCAGTCACTTCTGAAATCTTTGAAATAATCACTATGTTGTTTTATCTCCTGTAACTTTTCCTTCTGATATTTAACTTCTTCCTGACATTACTCCCACTCTTCTCTTGTAGGTCTTCTTTTCCACCTTCTCCCCACTGTGGATCTGTCCTGTTTCTTTTCCAAGCTGGCCTCTGGCTCATCCACTTTCTGGAGACTGGGTGGAGATGTGTGGACAAGGTGTGTCTGGTGATGAACAGAGGTAGGATTGTTTATGTGTGCCTTTTTTAGCAAACCCAAACATTTCCAACTGCATTTCTAATGTGCATTTTTTCAGTAGAGACCCTGACTCTTTCAGTGTTCTCCTCCAAAGATTTTTTTTTAATTATTCTTTTTTATTGTCTTTGTTGTTGAAAGTATTACAGATGTTTCCCCACCTCCTTATTTTTTTCCCCATTGACAGTAGGGATTTTACTAGTCTCATTTAAGTGTATGCACTAGGTACTTTTTTTCATCAACATTCATTTATTTATAATCCTAATCACAGGGGGCATTTATTTAGATTCTAGTTTGTATTCAGTGTTGATCTTCTTTCAGAAAGTATTGGAGATTTAGTTCTATTTCATTCTCTCCCTTTCCTGACTGCAATTTCACAGAAAAAAAATAGATTTCTTTTTAGTAGCTCAGTTATTCTTAGTTCTGTAATTGTTCTCCATATGTGATTTCTGTCTCCCTGGCTTTATTCAGAGCTTTCTGGTGGGGATGGAGTGGGGACTGGGTTTTCATGCACTTTTTGGATATTTTACAGAACTGAGGTTCTTGTCAAGTACATGAAAAATTGCATTGGCTCTTAACCAAAGATGTCAGTACTGTGACTGTCTCCCATTTTTTGATACAGGACCTGCTTTAGCCAGGGCTCATAGATTGCAAGCATCAGAAACCACTTCTAACTTACTTAAGGGAATGGGAGAATGTTGCTGGGACTTGTTGAAAGGTTATGCAGGGTTGCCCCCCAAAAACTGAAGGACCAATGGAAAACCTTAGCATTAGAAACATCAGAACCCAGGGCAGGCCTGGAGTTCCACGTAATGGTTACTGATGGGCAAATTATATGGTCTTTGTGTTGTTTGGCTCAAGATTCCATTTCTAGAACTGAGCTCAGGTTATGGGCAGCTTTTGAGCAAGGAAGGGTGTGCTTTGGACCCGTGCTACTTTCATGAGTGGATAAAGAGTTTCTAAAGCCCTGCTTCTGAAGCCTTCTCTCTGTGTGCTACTTCACACTCCGTGTACCTACAGGTGCAGCAATAGCACTGCCAGCCACGGGGTGTCCTTTATTTCATCCCACTGGTGTTGTGTTTTACATTTCTTACCCAAACACACAGGCATGTCCTCGCTACTACTCCACCATTCATTTATCTATAGATCATCCCATGGCTTTTCTTTAGTTACAAGTTTTACTGTAAGCGTTTATATCTCTGTGGCATCTATGGATTTCAATGCAGGTTATGGGAATGAATACCAAGTTTCTAGTTCTAATAGAATGCTATTAACACGGGAAAAATACTTTTATGCGTGATTTAAAAACTTGAATTTATAACATTTTTGTATCCCGTTGACATGTGTTCAAAGTAATATGCAATTTCAGATTTATTCAGTTATAATGTCATTTTTAAAAGATTATCTTTAGACATTATGATGGCTTTAGAACAAATCTAGCTAAAATTTCATCTTTGTTGTGGAAAAGAAAGCTCTTAAATGTCTTTAAACATAGTCCATCTTTCAGAGACCTTCTATTTGGAGACAAGTTTGTCTCCTGAGTATATTGAACAACAGTAATTCATGGCATTTCTCCAGCACTGTGTATTTTCAAAGCAATTTGCAATAATCAATTCATTTAAACATCCAGCAATGCCATCACTGAGAAGCAAATGTAACCTGACCACCACCTGAGCTGGTACTGGCTCCCAAATTACCTCTGTGCTCACATTGTAGAGCTTTGCTTTGATTAAAAATCACCCTTGGAACAATTGAAAGGCTAAATATAAGCTACTCCCTTCTACTTCTTTGTCTTTTATTTGCTCATAAATGGAATAATCTATTGCTGCTTCAGTGGGAGCTGTGTCTCCAGTACTCCTTAGAGATGCTGTGCCTGTATAAATCTGAGGACAAGCTGTTGTGGTAAGATCCTTTTAGGAAACTTTTTGTATTCACCCTTTAAGGTCCAGCTCAGATGATATTTTATAACTGAAATGTTCCCTACAACCTCTCCTTCTGTCTTGCTTTGATTTAATTAATTTCTCCCTCCTGTGTTCTCACAGATTTTATACATACTTCTACTACAGCTTTTGTCACAATGTTGGTGTAGTTCAAAGTCTAGACAGGGAGCATTTCTATAGCCTGTAACCATGTCTCATTTGTTTATCTATTCTCATCCTTCAGCACAGTGTCTGGAATATGTAGAAACCCAAGCATCTTTAAATCCTGTTTTAGAACTCAGCTTCTCCAGGTCGCTCTCACTGAGCCATCTACACTTTGTTCTGGTTGACGTGAAGAGGAGAAGGGGGACATCCAAATCATATGGATTCAGGGCAGTCTCCCTGGAGGCATTAACTCTTTGGCTAATGTTTCAGAATGATGACATGTTGGTGAAAAGGAGAAGAGACAATCAGACAAGAGGGGAACTAACGGGTTGTAGAAAAATTCCAAGACAAGAACGAGCATAACACTCTGGACTGTAGTCTTAACAATAGTGATCATCACACATCAGCATCCTCTTCTTCATCATCACTGCCATTGTCATCTTATAGTAACCACTTATTGAGCACTTTCTAGGTCCCTAGCACTGCCCTAGATGGCTCACAGACCTGATCTCACATAATTACCACAATAGATATGCAATGTGGGAATTATATTATCATCTTTCTCATATGAAAAAAGTCAGCTTCAGAGAGACTATAAAACTCAATTTCTATAGCTAGTAAGCAAGGTCGTGTGGATTTGAGCCTTATGGCATGTGGATTGCATCTCTGTGTGTTGTGTTGTGCCACTTAGCTACCATTTTAGGCCCGCTTGCTTCTTGGAATGCCTGCTGATTGTATCGCTTCTCTTTTCTCCTTTGTCCATGAACCGCAAGTGGTGAACCGTCCAGAGGCTACATGCAATGACACTTTTCAGTTCTGTGATTCTGTTCAGAATGCACACATCCTCTAAAAGGCCTCATATAGAAGGAGTTGCCATTAACAGCAAATGTAGCTCTGATCACAGGAGGAATGAGGACAGGAGCTGAGACCATTATTCTCTATTCTAAGATGTCTAAAGCATCCCATAACAGCTTTTATGTTTTCATTCCTTGCTTTGAGGTCTACACCTTGAAGGCTACCTTTCTTCTCAGGTCCGCCAAATGGTTATTATTCTCAAAGTTATAAAAGGGAAAGCTATTAGTGCATGCTCGTGCTGCTTAAGGAAGCCAAAACTTTTCAAATCTTGAGTACAATTACTTAGGGGTTTTTTAATTTAAAGCAAGGCAAACTGAGCTCTATTGCTTGAAGGTAAAGATGAGATATGTTCCTTACAGTGCTTTTGACCATGTGGTAGCTCAGTGCAGAGTCAGCTGGAACCATTTGAAAGTTGCCTGACACAATCCAGAGTCACTTGCAATTTGCATCAATCAAAGAAATCAATGAAATTTGCAAAGCTTTGTGGCTCTCTGAAGACTTAGGTGTTACTTATATCCTAGAAAAGAGTGGCTTACTGTATTGAAGGGTTCCATTCCATCTTCCATCCCAACCATACTATATTATAATATTAATTCAAGGGGCATTTAAGTAATATGGAAAGGACATAGAAGTGTGTAATGTGGGGTGAGTGCATAGGTGTGTGTGTTTCTGTGGTATTTTTTTTTTTTTTGGTGTAGAACATGTATTTATGATTTAGAAAACATGTGGGGATTATCTTTTACTTTCCTTTTCTTTCAATTATATTTTATTTTTTTATTTATTTTTTTAAATATATTTTATTGATATGTTACAGAGAGGAAGGGAGAGGGACAGAGAGCCAGAAACATCGATGAGAGAGAAACATCGATCAGCTGCCTCCTGCACAACCCCCACTGGGGATGTGCCCGCAACCAAGGTACATGCCCTTGACCGGAATCGAACCCGGGACCCTTCAGTCCGCAGGCCGACGCTCTATCCACTGAGCCAAACCGGTTTCGGCTTTCAATTATATTTTAATGCCTATCAGTTTCTCACTTGTCCTTGAGTAAACCTTTATCTTTTGGAAATTGAGCATATTTATTTTTAAATTAATCTTATATGATCCATCTTATGTATATTTTGTTAAACATTTACTATTAAAGATTATATGTTTCCTTGATTTTGTTTTGTAAACACCTTCCTTAGGTTGTGGAAGTCTAGACTAGAGGATATGGGTAATGGCAAGGCATGACCTTCAGAAGCATTGAAACCTTTAACAAGTTATTTCACTCTTGGTTCTACAGGATTTTGTAGGATCCTATCTAATAAAAGAGTAATATGCAAATTGACTGTACCTCCACTATACCCACAAGCCACACCCACCAGCCAATCAGGAGCAAGTATGAAAATTAACCCAACAAAGATGGCTGCAGCCATGGAGAGAGTAGGAGGCTTGGGTTTCCCCAACAATGGAGGAAGCCAAGCTTTATGCCTGCCCTGTCCTGCCTTGGCCACCGCTTAAGGCTACAAAGTTTCAATTATAGAAGATAAATAAATGCCAACAAAAATGGCGGCAGCCACGGAGCTGGAGAGAGCAGGAGGCTTGAGTTGCCCCCAGCGATGGAGGAAGCCAAGTTTCCCCAGCCCTGGCCTGCCTTGGCCTCCGCTGAAGGCTACAAAGTTTCAATTATAGAAGATAAATAAATCCCAGATACCAGGGCCTCCACTTGGGTCGCCAAGAGGTGTGGCTAACCTGCAAACCACCACAGGCCCCTCGCCCAGGCCGCCCCACACCTCAAGGGAACCCCCACCCTGATCTGGGACAACCTTCAGGGCAAACCAGCCAGCCCCCACCCATGCACCAGGCCTCTATCCTATCTAATCCTATCTAATAAAAGAATAATATGCAAATTGACCATCACTCCAACACACAAGATGGATGCCCCCATGTGGTCAAAGATGACTGCCCCTATGTGGGCACAAGATGGCTGCCACAGATGGCCAGCAGGAGAGGGCAATTGGGAGGGACCAGGCCTGCAAGGGAGGGCAGTTGTGGGCGATCAGGCCAGCAGGGGAGGGCAGTTGGGAGGGACCAGGCCTGCAAGGGAGGGCATTTGGGAGTGATCAAGCCTGCAGGGGAGGGCAGTTAGGGGTGACTAGGCCTGTAGGGGAGGGCAGTTAGGGGTGACCAGGCCTGCAAGAGAGGGTAGTTAGTGGCAAACAGGCTGGCAGGGGAGCAGTTAGGCATCAATCAGGCTGGCAGGGGAGTGGTTAGGGGGTGATCAGGCTGGCAGGCAGAAGCGGTTAGGGGCAATTAGGAAGGCAGGCAGGCGAGCAGTTGGGAGCCAGTAGTCCTGGTTGTGAGAGGGATGTCCGACTGCCCAGTAGGATCGGGCCTAAACGGGCAGTCGGACATCCCTCTCGGAGTCCCATATTGGAGAGGGTGCAGGCTGGGCTGAGGGACACACACCCCATGCACAAATTTCATTCACCGGGCCTCTAGTGTTATTATAATAGACTAGGGGCTCAGTGCACGAATTTGTGCACCTTGAAAGGAACTGTGGACCACAAGGCTGTAGTGGGTACTGAGGCAAGTCTTGGCCCATCCTCTGCACCCCCACCTGGCCCCTCCCGCAGCGGCCCCTGTTCCCCTGTCTGCTGGCATCCCCGCTCCCGCTGCAGCTGCTCCTACCTGTTGACGGCTCCAGCCCCACTTGCACCTGCTGACAGAGTGGAGCAATTGGGGCTGGCACCAGGAGTGGGTGAGAGCAGGGCCGGTGTCAGCAGTGTGTGGACTGGTGGCTCTGGTGCCGGCAGTGGGTGCAAGAGGCAGCTGATGGCCCCAATCACCCCTCAAGAGCAGGGGAAGGTGGAGAAGCTTTGAGGGCTGATCTGGACCATCAGGTGCCGCTGGCACCCACTGACGGTGCTGAACGACTGGGGCCAGCACTGGGCATTGGCAACGGGTGTGAGAGGGGCAGGTTCCGGCAGAGGCGAGCACCAGGCGGGACTGTGGCGCATGGGACCAAAGAATTTTCAGTAACCACCAGAGGCTCGCCCCGATGACAGTGACCAGCGCCCCTCCTTGGTCTGGCACCCCTGCTCACCTGCTCCACCATCCCGCCGTGGCCAACATCCACCATGTTTCACACACGCCCCCTGGTGATCAGCCCATGTCATAGCGACTGGTTGTTTTGCCGTTTGGTCTATTTGCATATTAGGGTTTTATATAGAGAGATGGTGTTAAGCAAAAAAACAGAATAGGTGGAAAATAATATAGAGCACTCAATTTATACCCTTCTATTAATGGATAGAAAACTATTAACTGGCATATGTATGTGCTATTAAGTACACCATAGGCTGGATGGCATTAACCTGGACATTCTCAATATGATTAGGTTAACAAAGGCTATCTTCAATTAGACAAACAATATGATGGCCTTTCAAAAATATCTATGAAATTGTGGAAATAGTAACACAATTTACAAAAGGTAAGAATAAAACAAGTGAGCATTGTTCAGATAGTGGCAAATCAAGGGTGAGTCATGTAAGTTTCTTAATTGAGGTGGGAAAGTACATTTTAATATATCAAAGAAAATTTAATAGAAATGTAGGATTTCAGAAAAAATTTAACAAAGGCAATAATGATAAATTACAAAGCAAAAATCATGTGAGATACATTTGTCATAATGAAAAGGTTTCTGAAAAAAATCTCAAGTAGCCAAATTAGAGTTTGAGTTATTTGATCTAATTAGAAAAACATAAAATTGGGGGATAGAAGGGAGGAGTCATCCACTAAATGCTCTTTTATAAATATTTTATGAACTTTAAACCAATTAAGGCAGTACATTAAATATACATCATAATGCAATTTATAGACCTTAAAATTAGTAAAAAGGTTTACTGTGTTTAAGAATTTCCATCTATCCTTTTCTCACATCAAATGTTTTAATATCTTCATCCACTGTCTTAAGAAAATACTTTCAAATGTGGTGTGCTTTGTTTTGGTTATGCAGTTATGGCTCTGCTAGCCACCTTCCCAACATTTAATGGGTTCTGATTGAATTACTTAGTTACTGAGCATTTGTCCCTAGCAAAGGCTATATTCTCTCTCTCTCTTTCTCTCTCTCTCTCCCCCTCCCTCCCTCTCTCCTTTCTTTCCTCCTTCCCTCCCTCTAACCCTCTGCCACTGTCTCTGTTTCTCTGGGAAGTATATATATTTCCAAGCGTTTAGGTGTGTGGGGAAGTCAGAGAACAAAACTTAGACATAGAGAAGCCTCATGGCTAAGGTGACCACCAGTTGCACTGACTTCTCTGAGGAGACATTCTTAACTCAGAATTGATGCACACAGAGCCCCCAGTTTGAGCTGAATCTGTGGCATCACACGTTCCCAATAAAGCCCAGTGAGGTGCCTCACTTTTTAGCTTACAGTTCTAAGGAACCATCCTTAAGAGCCTTCTCAAGCTTGTGAAGGAATTTATGTGTGTAGGGGAGGCAAAACTTTACCTCTTCCCATCTTAGATATTCATCTGGGACTCTTAAGCAAAAAGATTAACAAGAGAAAAATAATGTATTAGTGTATGCAGCACCCTTCATGCAGGAGAAACCTTTAAGAGTAACTCAAAATGGTAACTTGGTACTCTGGTTGATATAGCCTCTTCAACAAAGAATAATCCATTTGTGGAGAAATGACAAGACAAAGGAAAGTGGGGGTAGGCTTCCAAGGATGGCACGCTGTGTGAAGGTAACTATGTGAGGGAACTATGAAGTGAGGTTTGTTTATAGATTCCTCTGGTGCCATCTCTGGGCTGATAAGTTTGTCTCTAGTAAAAGGAGAAGTTATATCCTGCCTTCAGGCAGAACAGAGGGAGGGTGGAGAGAGCTTGTCCTGAGTTGCTACTTCATGACCTTCAGTTCAAAATAATTTCTATGTCAAAGATGCATATTTTGGGGTAACATATTTTGAGTACATGAGTGGAAGCCCATATTTCAACCTATTTTGGATTAATGGACATCTGCTCTTTATTAGATTGTAATGGATTAAATAGAGGCCTGGTGCACAAAATTCGTGCACTGGTGGTGGGTGGGGGGGGGGGTGTCCCTCAGCCCAGTCTGCACCCTCTTACTGCTCGCCTGCTCACTGCTCTTTACCACTCAGCTCACTGCTGCTTAACACTGCTGCCGAAGCAGGAGAGGCTCCCACCATTGCCGCTGTGCTTGCCAGCCGTGAGCCCAGTTTCTGGCTGAGTGGCGCTCCCCCTGTGGGAGCACACTGACCACCAGGGGGCAGCTCCTGCGTTGAGTGTCTGCCCCCTGGTGGTCAGTGCACATCATAGCGACCAGTCATTCTGCCATAATGGTCACTTAGGCTTTTATTATATAGATACTCTAGGAACAGGTGAATGCAGCAGTAATTAAAATTTGGAGCGAAAAGATGGCCCTTCCTTGAGTATTTTCCACATTCTGAGTGTTGGTAGCATTGATGCCTGCATACACAGCAGCATCTCCCTGCTGCTCTGCTCTTTTTGTTCATATTCAGGAGGAGCCATGGCTGAGAGTCAGACTTCCGGATTCTAGTCCCAGCAGACTATTAACTAGCTTGTGGTTTGTGCAAAGGCACTTAAACTCTGGGATTTATTTAGTTCTTACACATGTAAAATGACTCCTTCATGACCTTGGAGGGAATTTATTGCTTAAAGGTATTTAATTCCATGCCTTTCTGGTCGTTAGGTATATGTTACAATCTTCACAAGGCCATGGCTTCTGTCTCTGACATATCTAGCATAGTGCTGGTTATAATTTAGGCACTCAAGACATTGAATTTAGTGAAAGGAAATAAAGTATTAAGGAGTACATCCCTGCCGTAAGTTAAGGATGATCTCTTATTCCTTGTTTGCATTGATGTGCTCCTGGTATACGGCATAGGGTTAACTCCAAAGCTGTTTATGGTGAGGCCAGCCTGCCGCATACCTCATAGTGAGAGATCGTCATAACTGGATGTTTGGAGCCTTGTGTGCTATATGTCTATACAGAAAAAGGATAGAGAAGAGTAATGGAATCGTGATGATTTGTTACCATTTCTTACTAGGCCGTGGTTAAACCTAAGCCCCTCCTCCCACCTACCTCACCACCCTCCAAAAATAACAAATTTAGTTATAACTCATAAATAATCTGTCTAGGATGACTGATTACTCCCCTAAGAATTGCACTACTTTATTTTACTTAATTGGGGATGTTCTAAATGAAGAATTATTTTCTGGTGAAATATCAAATGGATTTTTCATTAAGGGGTTTTCCCTGATAGTGACTTTTTTTTTCTTTTCTTTTTTTAACAAACACTCCTGAACTTTGTTAGTTGAAACCACACCTCCCACAGTTACAGTTAGGTCTGTGGGAATATTATTAAAAGTACATTTTCAGTAGAGGAAGTCTCCTGAAATGTGTTATTGCTAATCTTCTGAGTCATTAGTGGTATTCATATGATAAAATGTTAATGTTTCTCTTCTAATTTAAGTGCATTTCTGAACATACCTCAGAGCCAAGCCATGCTGGGTTGAAATGAGGAATGTGATTGGATTTGATTTTAATGGAACATAACATTGATGGAATTGAGATTGACCTCATTATGATTCTCAATTCCATACTAGATCTTTCCTTTAGGCTTTAAAAAGCATATGGTAATAACTTTTTTTAAGCGTTGCTGTTAAAGATTTAGGGAAAAGATTATCTGGAATACTTTTTATCAAATATCTTATTTAAATAAGAGGAATTTCTTTAAAGCATTAGCATTAAAAATTCACAAAACGCAGGAAATTAAAGATAGAAAAATCTATTAGGTTATCTTTTCTCTCCCAGAAAAAGATTGCTTCAGAGGAAAGAAAATGAAAACGAAACAATTTTAATATCCATGTTATAAATGAGAGAGGAAAGGATGTATTGGATTGGTTAGAGAAATCAACTGAAATAAATATTTTATTCTTTAAGAAATATTTTACTCCATTTTTATGTAAGTTTACGTGTCTGAAACAGTTACAATTAAAGCATTAGTTCTTTTTATTTTTAAACCTAAGTGACTTTTGAGGTGTTCTCAATGCAAATAAGCAGCTGACATAAAATTCGATTGAAAATCCTTAATGCAAATCATCTGCTTGCAGTACCTTGTTAATATGCTCTGCCTTTTCTGGTTTTGGATTCCCAACTTAGAATTCTGTCTAGGCACACATACTTTTATTTTACTATATGATATAATATACATAATTTGAAATGACATGAAAACTTGTGTCTGTATTAGAAAGAAATTATTAACAAACTTATAAATAGAATTATGTTTCTGATTTTACTTTCATGAACTAATGAGCTTCTGTTCTTGATGGCCCTTTAATGATTTTTGCATTCTCCCCGGGACTCTGCCCTCAGTTTTCCAATATGATCTTCATGTCTGGGTGTTTAAGTTTTTCTGTTTTTGAAGGTGCCTACCCTTCCCTGTTGCTCCTGGCAGCCTGCGTGTCCTCTTTGCTGCCCCTTTTAAAGAGAGATTGAAAGCTCATCTAATCTGCAAGGCACGCAATTTCACAAAATCCCCACCCAGCCTCTCTACATTCCTCAGCAAAGGGCCACCATCCCGTTAGTGCTTAGGTCGCCTTTTCAGCTAACTTGGCAGGTCTCCTGGGGCTGTGGGCCTTGGAGGGAGAATTCCACACCTTGGCTGCAGTATTAGCAGAGCCCTCTGGACACTCTGGTCAGGGACAGAAGGGGCTGATAATTATTTTCTTGTTCTTTCACTAAGTGTACATGCACCAAGGAACCAGGCAGTGATTTAGGGGTATTAGGGGCCGATCGGGGGTGGGGTCTACGGGGGGATGGGCCACAGGTGGTTGGCGGCCAGCCCTGCCCCTGATCCGGGTGTTGGGGGCCTATTGGGGCCCGGGCCGCCTGCGGGAGGGGATGATCAGGGGGCCTAGACGGGACGGGGCGGGGGGGGGGGGGGGTTGCGGCGTGCGGGGAGGCGATCAGGGCCCAGATCAGGCTGGTTGGGTGCTGCAGTGCGTGTCATAGCCACAGGTCGACCTGGTTTTTCTGGTCCTTCTGCCCTATAGATGCCCTGCTCTCAGGCTGATGTGGAAGGAGGGCAGGGTGTAGTGGTGGCTGGAAGAGACCTCCTGTTGTGTTTCCTTTTTCTAAATTGCCTTCAGCTCAAAACAATCCTTATGCCAGAGTAGTAAATTTTGAGGTGGCATACTCTGAACCCCGGCATGAGCTAGGGAACAGACTTTGGATTAGTCAGCTTGGAGCATCAATGATGCTTTCAGTTTCAATGACCACTTTTGGATGACTTGGTACCTTTTAGGAAAATGTTCAATCTTTTAGATACTCTCCATCCCAACCCTGTTCCTCTCCAACTGGGCATGCATGGCTTTTTCTCTTGTGGTGGGGATATAGCTTATTAGCAAGAGTGTGGCCTGTCCGGTCTTCTCCCAGCACTGGCAACTGTGAGGTAGACTGGTCCCATCTGGACATTTGGGAGGAATGCTCGCACCTATAATTGCAATCAATAGTCCAGCAAAGTGTCACCCTTCTTGATTTTCTGTGTTCTGTAGCTTTTTGTTACTCCTTATTCAGTTTTAAGATTGATCCTACAGATTTGGGTAGAATTGATGCTAACTAAGGGTCCAGTAGCCTTAGCCCTGCCCTGGAGAGAGAAGTTGAGGAAGCTGAATAAAATAGATAGCTCTAATTTTGTAAATAATATTAACTTTCATACCTGAATAGTATTAGACTTAGTGTCTCAGAAAACTTACAGGTCCTAATAAACAATGACCAAGTGAGCAACAAGGTCCTATAGGATTCCCCCTGTGTGTGTCCCCACACTCATCTTGTTTTTCTCACTCCCTGTTGTCTGTAAGTCACAATGGTCTTCTTTCTACTCCATCTTGCCAAATTTCCTCTGAAACTAGGCCTTTGCACCTGCTGGTTTCCCAGTCTAGAAGGCTCTTTGCTCGGACGGTTCCTTTTTATCCTTCATTGTCACCTCCCCAGTGGTCTACGTTCTTTATTCATGGCTGTATCCCTAATGCAAGCATGTCAAACTGAAAGGCTAATATGGGCCAAATAAACAAGGTTTAAGTTTATCTGAGGCACAAAAAAACAAAAGCTTCAATTTTCATAGAAATATATGTTTATTTTGATAGAGACATGCTGAATACAAAGGGCTGAAATAAATGAGTAATCATTAACATAAAATAATAGAACATTTTAATAAAAATTAATACTTTTTCTTAAACATTAACCTACCAGACACTGAATAACTGCACAAATTAATAAGCGTAAGCAAATAAACCTATTTTTCTTGTTCTCCGAAAACGAAATATTTTCTGCTACACACACCAAACAAGTCAGTACAAGACTAATGAGGTGGCAATCGGCTGCTAAAATATTCGCTGCTAGTATTAGTGGAGAGAAATGGGGCGCCTGCACGTAAGGCGCGTGAGGGAAACAAATGCAACACAAGTATAGTAATCAGTCATTAGTGAACGTTGCAGTTCATTATTAATAACCAGTAGGGTCCCTCGGCCTGGCCTGCGGGGATCAGTGGACCTCCGTGCCGCCGCAGCTTGGCCTTCCCCACCAGCTCGTCGGGCTCCAGCCTGCTGTCCACGTCAACCCTGCACAGCATAAAGTAGTGCGCAAAGCAGCAGGCAGCTGGGGAGGAGCCCGAGCCGGGTTGGTTCTGTGCCACTCCCGCTCATTCTGATCCCACTGCACCTGCTGCCACCACTGCTTGGGTGCACAAGGGGGAGTGTCCACAGGAGAGGCTCGCACTGCTGCAGCTGCCCTCGCCAGCCGTGAGCCCAGCATCTGATGCCCGACTATCAGCTGAGTGGCACTCCCGACTATCAGCTGACTATCGCACTGACCACTAGGGGGCAGCTCCTGCATTGAGTGTCTGCCCTCTGGTGGTCAGTGCACGTCATAGCAACTAGCTGGTTGTCTGGTCATCTGGTTGCTTAGGCTTTTATATATATAGCTTATGTATAACAGGATATTGTAAAAAATTAAGTTATAAAATTTTTATTAAAACATTTCTTACATACCGTTATATTGGCTGGGCCACAAAAAACTTGTTGAAGGCCACATGCGGCCCGAAGGCCACAAGTTTGACATGCTTGCCCTACTGCATCGAATACTGCCTGATGTGTGTCATAATATGCATTAATTGAATGAAAGTATAATGAAAAAAGTGATATCATTTAGTCTTCTAATAACTTGATGAAGTGTGCATTGTTGTCCCCAGTTCACAATGGGAAAACGGACTTGTCTAAATTTATCATATAGCATGAGGCAGAAATGGGATTCTAACTCAGGTCTATATGATCCCAGAGCCCATCTTTGGACACTAAGCCATACTGTCTGCTTCTGTAGTACAAATCTGTCACTTATTTCTAGGTGCTTGGTCCACATGCTAATAGGCTAATGTATTACCTTTCTCTATGTTCTACCAGTATAAGCATATTATGTATGTAATTTGAAGTAGGTTATCCTCCCTACATCTTACATAAGAGCAGAACCACTTCTGCATATTGATTTTTCTGAAAGCCTCATAAAAGGGACTATTGAATTGTATTATGTGCTCTTAACAGTAAAGCTGAAAATGTCATATCCACTCAGGTGAGGACATAATTTTCATAAATAATTCAAAGAGATGGAAACAATTTTAGGCAGTAACAACTTTCGGCAACTCTCAAAAATGTGAAGTTTCTTATGTTTGGCTTTTATGGTCAACTCCAATTAGCAAATGCCATTATGGTGTAATATTCCATATCACTGAATGAAAAGTTCAGGTAGAAGAATATAGGGAATATATTCTAAGGAATAGCCAACAACTTTATTGATAAATTATCCCAAGTTTGTATCTGGACTGAGTTCTAGGTTCTCTTCATGACTATGATTTTCCACACTGCCTCTCGCCCTCTAGGCCACTGACATGACACATCAGCACACAGTTGATGGTTAACTCCATCAAACAGACTGCATAACTTTCTTTATACTAAGGGATATTTTTGTGCCTCTAATTGATATCGTTACTTTAGCATGCTTCTAGCTAAATACTTCTTCTCTTATTTTATGGATGAGAGAAAGAAAAATACAAGATTTTTTCCATCAAATTTCCAACATGTACATGTTTTGCAACTTATGCAATGGCAGGTGGAAAACCTGAGTAGTGGCTGCGCCGCACGCTTCTGTAGATCGATCCACAAAGGACAGAACAGAGTGCATTCTCAAGGAGCAGGAGTTAGAAACTGAATCCAAATCAGCAAAACAAAATGCCTGAAGCAAATTGCTCATGACAAAACCTATATAAAACCCGTAGAACAGATTGCTGCACCTTGAACTTTCAATAAACCAATTCATTTTGAATTTTACTGGGATGGGAGATTTAAATGCAAACTGATGCTAGATGTAAAACAGAGTCAAATATAAGGAGAGATTAATTTTGAGAGAAATTAATAGTGATGATTGAATAGATTGTCATATGTTATAATTCAAAGAGAACATTTACTTAAATCCTATATAATAAAAGGCTAATATGCAAATCAACCGAATGGCAGAACAACCGGTTGCTATGACATGCACTGATGACCAGGGAGCAGACGCTCAATGCAAGAGCTGCCCCCTGGTGGTCAATGCGCTCCCACAGGGGAGCACCGCTCAGCCAGAAGCCAGGCTCACGGCTGGTGAGCACAGCGGCGGTGGGAGCCTCTCCCGCCTTCATGGCAGCGCTAAGGATGTCCGACTGCCAGCTTAGGGCCCGCTGTCAGACATCCCCGGAGGTCTCCCTGACTGGACTGTGAGATGGCGCAGGCCTGGCTGAGGGATTCTCCCCAAGTGCTTGAATTTCATGCACCACACCTCTAGTATTATTATAATATCACAAAAGTGAAGACTTTTATCTTTCCTGGAAAAAACTTGGTTGTTTCTTTTTTAAATGAAGATGATTCCACTAATATGTGATGCTTATTTTTTATAAGATCATATTTTGGGCTTCATTGTTGACATGGAAACTTAGACAATGTTTAATGCAAAATTATGTTGATGAAGATGAGAAATTCTATCTATTAAAAACAAATTAATTGTTGCTCTTTACTATCATCTATTTCAGTTTGTTAGACTGTTTCCTATTAGTAGACCTAACTTTATTAGTAACCACTTACCCTGGTAACCATCTATATTAGTTGCATTGTAAAGAACATCAGATTTGCTTATTTGTTTGCCTTTATATCTTGCAATGAAAAAAACAAAAACAGCTTCTAAATTATTAGTGGTTTGCATTAGGACTCAAAAACGTGTCCTTGTGATATCTTGTTCCTTCTCAAAACTAGTAACAGCTTGTTGTAATTGGAGATACTCTTTTGAATGAAATTCATAGATTCAGCTATACATGGGATAAAAATGGCTCATGATAATACATGCACAAGAAAACAGGTAACATTACAAGGCAGAATTTGCTTAAATGCAAATTTGTGTAGTGGGGCTAATATCACTAATAACATATGAAAATTCTAAGAAAACATTTTTGGCATTTCAAAAGATATAGGCAAAAACTTAAGTTTTTGGGAGCGTGGCTTGAGGTCTCATTGCTTCTTTCAAAATATGGCCTGGCAATGAAAGAGAAGATGGGTTGGGAAAGAAATGGCTGGCTTTGAATTTCTGAGCCTTGGCTAAAGACACACGTGGTCTCTGGATAGCAATCAAAAGAATGGGAGACAGATTCCTCTCTCACAATAACTCTGTCATAGTTTTTTCTAAAAACAGAATGGGGCTGCATCAGAAGGTAGAATTCCTTATTTGGGGGCAATGTTGATAGCAATGAATAATTTTTTGATGAGAAAACTGTAGTGTTCAAACATAAGTGATAGTCCTATATGATTTTTAAATTTTCTTACAATCTGAGATTGTATTATTTTGTTTCTTTTTTTCTATACTTTCCATTTTTTATTACAAGAGTGTAAATTTATAAAAGACCAGACAAGCTAACCTAGGATACAGGATATAAATATAAATTTATCTGTTTTGAAAAGAATAAAGTTGTGTCACCTACATTCTAATCTAATATGCAGAATTTAAAATGTACAGAATTGAACATTTTACATAACTCATCATCTCAAATTTAAAAGTTTTTAGACATTATTTAATGTGACCCCAAAAGGGGGTATTGTGGGTTTGTTCTATTAGACAGTTCCTAGGGGGAAAATGTAGAGAACAAAATCCAGAATCATAGGATGGGTGTTGGGAGAAGATTAGATTTCCCAGAAGAATGACTGATAAGGGAGATGAATTTCCAGATGCTGGTAAAACCATATATAGAAAGTGAGGTAAATTGTTAGGTTAGTTTCCTCACTATCATGAGACCAATTAATTATACATATTGACCATTATAATAATGGGACTATGTCTTGGACTTTATAATGAATATTAATAGAGAATGAGAATTAGCCAGTTTTCTAAGATATACTGGGTGGGGTAAAAGTAGGTTTATAGTTGTTTGTATGGAAAATTGTTATTAAATAATAAGAATGAATCTGTTTCACATACTCATAACTATAAACTCACTTTTCCCCCACCCTATTCTACAAAATTGAAGGATCCTTGTAATATGTCTCAGGACTGGATTGTGACATTTCTTAAATATACTTAGTAAGAGTGATCTGTTTCATCATATCCTAATTTAACTAAACATCTATACTAATAAAAGGGTAATATGCTAATTAGACCAGACATCTTCCGGATGTCCTCTGGACAAAGCCATGGTGGGAGGGGTTGAGGCAGAGATGGTTAGGGGTGATCAGGCCCGCAGGGGAGAGCAGTTAGGGAGCAATCAGACTGTCATGGAAGAGCAGTTAGGGGGTGATCAGGTGGGCAGGGGAGAGCAGTTAGGGAGTGATCAGGCCAGCAGGGGAGCAGTTAGGGACTATCAGGTCATCAGGCAGAGGCGGTTAGGGGTGATCAGGCAGGCAGGCAGGCAAGCGGTTAGGAGCCAGTGGTCCCGGATTGCGAGAGGGATGTCCGACTGCCAGTTTAGACCCAATCCCTGTGGGGGGGGATTGGGTCTAAACCGGCAGTGGGACATCCCCCAGGGGTCCCGGATTGGAGAGGGTGTAGGCTGGGCTGAGGGCCCCCCCCTCCACCCCCACCTTCCATGCACGCATTTCATATACTGGGCCTCTAGTGATTAAATAAGACTCAAAGTAAAATATAAGTTGTCTGCCATAGTATATTTTTTATTTTTCATTTTCAAATAATTTCAAAGAAAACCAAGTTGTCACATGGAACATACTATTGATTGAAAACATCTCCTATGATGGCTTAAATTAAAGCCTTTGACCTGGTAGGTAAGGTTTTGAGGTGACTATATATATACTAGAGGCTCAGTGCATGAAATTCGTGCATGGGGGGCTGTGCTCTCAGCCCAGCCTGCACCCTCTCCAAACTGGGACTCCTAGAAGGATGTCCGACTGCCCGTTTAGGCCCGATCCTACCGGTAGGATCGGGCCTAAATGGGCAATTGGACATCCCTCTCACAATCCAGGACTGCTGGCTCCCAACTGCTTGCCTGCCTGCCTTCCTGATTGCCCCTAACTGCTTCTGCCTGCCAGCCTGATCACCCCTAACCACTCCCCTGCCAGCCTGATTGATGCCTAACTGCTCCCCTGCCAGCCCCATTGCCCTTAACTGCCCTCCCCTGCAGGCCTGGTCATCCCTAACTGCCCTCCCCTGCAGGCGTGGTCCCTTCCAACTGCCCTCCCCTGCTGGCCTGGTCACCCACAACTTCCCTCCCTTGCAGACCTGGTCCCTCCCCTGCTGGCCATCTTGTGGTGGCCATCTTGTGTCCACATGGGGGCAGGATCTTAGACCACATAGTGGCAGCCATCTTGTGTGTTGGAGTGACAGTCAATTTGCATATTACTATTTTATTAGATAGGATAGAGGCCTGGTGCATAGGTGGGGGCTGGCTGGTTTGCCCTGAAGGGTGTCCCAGATCAGGGTGGGGGTTCCCTTGAGGTGTGGGGCGGCCTGGGCGAGGGGCCTGTGGTGGTTTGCAGGCTTGCCACGCCCCCCGGCGACCCAAGCAGAGGCCCTGGTATCTGGGATTTATTTATCTTCTATAATTGAAACTTTGTAGCTTTGAGTGGAGGCAAGGGCAGGGCAGGCCAGGGTGTGTGGAAAGCTTGGCTTCTTCCATCACTGGGGAAACCCAAGCCTCCTGCTCGCTCCGTGGCTGCAACCATTTTTGTTGGGATTTATTTATCTTCTATAATTGAAACTTTGTAGCCTTGAGTGGAGTCCACAGCCGGCCAGGTTGTGTGGGAAGCTTGGCTTCCTCCATCGCCGGGAAACCCAAGCCTCCTGCTCACTCAGTGGCTGCAGCCATCTTGGTTGGGTTAATTTGCATACTTGCTCCTGTTTGGCCGGTAGGCGTGGCTTATGGGTGTAGCAGAGGTATGGTCAATTTGCATATTACTCTTTTATTAGATAGGATTCAATTGCTATCAAAAATTAATTACTATTACCATGGGCACTTAGATCTATGTTTACACTTTCCTCTTTGCTTTCTGGTATTATCTCTATTCTTAGTTAATTTGATAGGCCATATGTTATCTAAGATCCTTCTCTGACTTTCTCATAGTCTTTTCTATTTCTAGTTCCTTTTCTTAAGGATCTGCAACACTTTTTTTCTTTAATAGAAATTACTTTTTGCTATGTTAATAGTTAACTCAGTGCTTTAGAAGATAGTCATTAAAATTCTGAAATCCCCAAAATTGGGCCAGTTTTTGCATAGTTGGTTGCATTAAGTGAAGGAATGTGTTAAGATGCTATATAAGCATCAAGTTCTAACAACCCCTTTGAGTTACTTATCACTTAGTTCTCCCATGTATACACACAATGTATATGCATTAATACACCCTTTGTTTTTTCTCTTGTTAAATTGCCTTTTTTTTCCCCAGCTTATTTCACAAGCTGAGCTACTAAACCTAAGAGGGTAGAGGATTTTTTTTTTTTTTTTTTTTTTTACTGCCCTACCTAGGAATACAACTCAGCTGGTGGGTGAAGAAGTTAATGATGAAAGAATAGTTATATGAACTTGAGAGTTCTACATGCTGTGGACTGATATTAGTCATCGTGTTTAAAGGAGAAAATGGCTAGTGAAGCTTAGTCTAACAAGTCACATAAAAGGAGGTCAGTTAAGAGAGCTTCTAGTGTTAATTTCCTTGATTATAAACTCCTTAAATGAAGTTACTATGTCTTATACAGTTTTACATTTGCTGTTTACCTAGCGTAGTGCCTGGCATATAATAGATATAAGCATTTGTTTCTTCATTTGAATGAATACATTCTGACAACACGTAATCATCCCAATAGGAAACTGTTCCCTCTAAAGTTGTAAGTGGTGGTTGTATTTTCCTTTGTTTTCTCCTATGCTCTCAGAGCAATAAGGCAGTATTAACATCCTATTTGTGTTTCATTTTGATTGCCACTTGGTCAGCTTGAGCCTGGGAAATTTTATGCACAGAATTAAGAGGACCAATTTACTTTGAAAGCTTTGGAATTACCTTAGAGCCATCTTGAAGCCACTGCAAATTTTCATTGCGGTCATACAAATGCTAGAAATCAAGCAAATGGAGTGACATTTGGTGCACAGTGCCAAAACATGTTTGGATTACTCCTTTGAACACAACCACTGAAAAGAGCTGCCATTAGTGGATTATAGGATTTTTACTAGATATTTGCTTTCAATAAAAATGCATTCGTATTTTATGGAAGTTGTGCCTGTTCACAGCTTTAAAAGTCAAAGAATTATACAAGGCTTATTATTTAAAATCACACACAGAAAACTCTCTACTGACCCACCATTTCTATTCCTCAATCTCTGTTCCCTACACAGGACCTATTTTCACCTCTTTTATAGCTGTTTCTTCTCATATGTATTTCTAAATAGTACGATCATATTGTTGTTTTCTGATATTTCTGTTCTAGTTGTGGTCTGTCTTCCTACTACAGAAAATGAGGACTGAGCCCTCTCACTTCCTATCAGTCTCCACTGCTTCTTTTTTTAAATATATTTCTTTATTCATTTCAGAGAGGAAGGGAGAGGGAGAGAGAGAGAAACATCAATGATGAGAGAGAATCATTGATCGGCTGCCTCCTACATGCACCCTACTGGGGATCAAGCCCACAACCTAGGCATGTGCCCTGACCAGGAATCGAACTGTGACCTCTTGGTCAGGGGGACAAGTTTCCTCTTCATCATCATTTCAGGAATTGCCTCTACTCCTCCCTTGTATCGGGTTCCCTACTTTCTGAATCTTATGTCTTGACTATTTCTAATGGAGAACAACTTTCAGTAGCTTCTTGAGAAAGACTGATTTGAGAGGTAAATTCATGTGTGATTGATCGTATGGCTGGTTATAGAATTCTAAGTTGAGAACAATTGTCCCTGAGGATTTTAAAGGTGATTCCCCATTCTATTCTTATCTAGCTTCCTGTTTGCAAAGTCTAATACCCTTCCGATTCACAATCTATTGTATCTGACTATTTTTAAAAGCTTTTCCAATTGGTTGTATCTACCTGGAGTTCTGAAATTTCGTAATATTGTGCCTTGATGTGAGCCTTTCCTCATTCATCCTTTTCTCATTCATGCAGAGGTTGTTCTGCATTTGGCTGGCTCTTTTGATCCAGAAATGCATGCCCTCAGCACTGGAAAATTGTGCTCTATTTTCTTGGATCATTTCTGATCTCCTGGATTGATTCTCTACTATAGGTAACATTTTGGTCTCCTGTTTTCCATTCATCCATGTTATTTTATACTCTCTCAGAAATTTCTTCAACCTTTAAATTGTTTTTTGGACAATGGTCATTTTAATTTCTAAGAGTTTTTTCCAGTTTCTTAAATGCTTCTGTTTATAGTTTCCTGATAAAATCATTTATAATATCTGTAATATATAGTAACTGCTATTAACTTATTTATCAGTTCTGACTTTTGGTTAATATTAATCTGAGTTTATTTATTTTTTGAAAATATATTTTTTTTATTGATTTAAGAGAGAAATGGAAAGGGAGAGAGATAGAAACATCAATGATGAGAGAGAGTCATTGATCGGCTGCCTCCTGAGCGCCCCACACTACCGATTGAGCTCTCTACCCAGGCATGTGCCCTGACCAGGAATTGAACTGTGACCTCTTGGTTCATAGATCAATGCTCAACCACTGAGCTATGCCATCTGGGCTATTTTGAGTTTACTAGTAAATATGAACTTTCCCAAATCTCACACACTTAAGATCACAAGAACAATTTATCATTTATTATTATAACCTGAAGAATAAGCAGTTGAAGAGCTGTAATAAAATGAAAACAGTTAATTTGCACACCATTGCATTTGAATGTAATTTAGATTATGTTCTTAAGTTTATCTTATCTATTCTATAATAAGAGGTCTCGAAGCACATCTGATTCCCTGTCATTCTCACAAGTATTTGCATTTAATGCTTTGTTTTTTTTATCTGATTTACCTTATGAAAATTCCCTTTAGCAGAGATTAGAAGTAGTTTATTATTTATTTTCTGAGTCAATGAGATTTTATACATGTAAATATTATAATCCAGTTATATGGTCAGAATACTTTTGCATACATGCTTGAATTGTTTTTTCTACTAACATAATTTTCAATTGAAATGTATTACTTTCTCTTGCAGATAAAATATATTAAGGGTTTCTTCTTTTTAAATAATGTATGAATTATAAATCTGTGCTTATAAGTTTATGATGCCTTCAAGTAGGCTACGTTGTCAGTGGAAAAATTATGATGTGAGTTTGTTTTTATGGTGCTAATAAAATGAAACTGTATTAGGTAAGAATACATTAAAAAATGATAGTGAAAGTTACATAGGAAGCCACTGAATTGTGTTTGTGTTAAAATTGAAACAAAAAGCAATATTTACCCAACATTTCCTGAAGCAACCATGCCAGATGAGGTTTTTATTGAACTTGGCAAACAAATGACAACCATGTTCTTAAGTAAAATAAATTGCTGGAAAAACGAATAGCTCTACCTCAATCACCAATTTTCCTATTTTTAACCAGTCCAATTTTGGCTTTACCTGAGCTTAATTGATTACATAATTGTCACTTGGTTTAAGCAGGAAGTTCAGTTTATTCTGTGTAGGATGAGTCATAGCAAACAGTACAGAACTACAGGCAGAGTGGTAAGCTAGAATGTCTCTAAGTCCACATCCTAATGGACTCTGTGAACATGTTACTCTTTCTGGCAAAAAGGACTTTGCAGATATAATTAAATTAATGATCTAGGAATGGGAAGATTATCCCCTTATAAGCCCAATCATGTAATCAGAAGTGTCCCTAGGAGAGGGAAGCTAAAGGAGATGAGATTGCAGAAGAGGAGATGATAAAAGCATAGAGAGGTTTGAAGATACTGTGCTGCTGGCTTTGAAGACAGGGGGAAGGCCATTAACTGAGGAATGCAAGGAGTGTAGATGTAGGAACTGGAAAGGGTGAGGAAAAGAATTACCATATAACTTCCAGAGGGAACATGACCCTTACAATACCTTGAATTTAGCTCACTAAATCTGATTTTGGACTTCTGGTTTCCAGAACTACAAGAGACTAAATTTGTGTTAAGTCTGATTTGTTATAGCAGCAATAGGAAACTAATACAGCTAGTTATCCCCCAAACCACTTACAATACAAAACCAAAAATAGGAAAGAAAGCCACAAAGCCACATTTCCCTTCACCCAAAAACTAGATCCATGCAGAAGAAATATTCTGATGAAATATTTGCAAAATGTTCCAGCTACCACTATTTTTGTAGAAAGGTTTCTGCAGTGGTTTAACATTAGGTGGAATATTTAGTGAAATGGTTTGTAAAAGTTCTCAGAGGTAGCCAAGCTTGGAAATATTATTAGGTTCCACAACAGAACAATTTTGTTTTAATTCCTACTAAAATTTTCCTTTTTATACCTTGTTCTCTGGGGGGAATGAAGTGACTTATATAATTTAGTAATTATAGAAGAACTTCAGGCTAATTTGTTTCCTGTCTTTTTAGAGATGGCTATGGCAGTTTTTTCCCCTGCTACAAGTAATGATGGAAGAAAATGAGAAGCAAATTTATGATTTTAATGAAATTTAATGGGGAGAGGTTGAATTGCAAAATCATTTATGAAGATGTGACTTTAAAAATTTGTTACTTATGCCCTGGTCGGTGTAGCTCAGTTGGTGTGTGTCACCCTGCATAAAAAATGTTGCTGGTTTGATATGGGTTAGGGCACATGCCTGAGTTGCAAGCTCAATCCCCAGTAGGGGGCATGCAGGAGGCAGTCAATGAATGTTTGGTTCTCACATAGATATTTCTCTATCCCTCTCTCTTCCTCTCTCTCTCAAAATCAATTTTAAAAAACATGTAAAAAATCGTTACTTATAAATTATGCACAATCTGCATATATGAAGTCAAGCATAGTAATCATCAATTCTTTTCAATATTACCTAAATGTCTATATTATCGTCTCTTGCTACATATCAAACCTCCCCAAAACTTGTCATCCTAAATTGCAACAATTATTTGCTCACGATTCTGCAATTTGGGCCAGGCTCAGCTGGTGGATGTTGTCCCAGTCCTGCCAAGGATCCTGCCTGGGCTCACTCATGCAGCTGTAGGAATTTGCCAACTCAGCTGAGGCCAAGTTGTCCGAAAAGATCTCACTCACATGCCTAACAGTTGATGCTGGCTGTTGACTATGGCACCCTGGTTCTCCTCTACACTGCCTCTCATTTTCTTTTTTAAAAATAGTATATTTTACTGATTTTACAGAGAGGAATGGAGAGGGATAGAGAGTTAGAAACATCAGTGAGAGAGACACATTGATCAGCTGCCTCTTGTACGCCTGCCGCCCCCAGCCCCAGTCCCACCTCCCCACCCCCCACCCCACCCCCACCCCCACCCCGGCCACTGGGGATGATCCTGCAACCAAGGTACATGCCCTTGACCAGAATCAAACCTGGACACTTCACTCCGTGGCCCGACACTCTATCCACTAAAACAAACCAGTGATGGCCTGCCTCTCATTTTTTAATAGGCTAGACTAGGTTTCTTCAAATGATGATGGAAATGGTCTAAGAGGGCAAAAACAGAAGCCACCATTTTCTTAAGGCTTAGCTTGAGAAGTCACATCTTGATACTTCCATCACATTCTCTTGGTAAAAGCAAATCTACATGGCTAGACATTTTCAAGGGTTGGAAAAATAGAGTCCACCTCTCAATGGGCAGAGTGTAAAGTCACATATAAAGGAGGTGGATATAGGAACTCTATAATCATCTACCACACGTCTCTAACACACATGATCTCCATCTCTTATCTTTACCCAAAGTAGGTATTTTTTGTTTTTTATTTTAATGATGACTAATGGTGAGAAGCAATAGGCCTGAGGAGAAGGATTGTGGAAATTTGGTTGGGAAAAGCAAATTACTTCAATATTTAAGGGCATATATAAAGGGCATTTCTTTCTTCTTGCTATTGTTTTTGTTCTCTCACCACTTTATTTGACCTATGTGTTCGAATATAGAAAATATAGAAATACTATTCTATATGTATGTATAGAACATGCAGTGAGATGGTTCAAATCACTTGGTAGAAATGTATTGAAAACCACAGTGCTTTGATCTCTGGTTCTATGTGTTTGTGAAGGGAAAGTGGTTAGATGTACAGTTTGGGGAAACAGGAGTGGAAATGGACGATAAGACTACTGGTAGATTGCTTTAGGCAGTGATTCTCAGCCTGGTTACACTGTAGACCACCTGGGAACTTATAAAAATGTTGATGCTCAAGTCCTATCCCAGCCCAATTACATCAGAATTTCTAGATATCCATATTTTGTAAAAGCTTCCCAAGAGTGCCTAATGTACAGCCAGCATTGCTGATCACTCACTGCTTTAAGGGTTAGAGATTTGGAGCAATGGGTTGGAATAATGAGGTTTGGGGATATAGAATAGAGAGGTTGGGTTTGGGCAGGGGCCTCCAGCCAGAGCTGATAAATTGGCTGTGCCTTAAGGTAGAAAAATTATTAACCTTCTTCTTTGATTGGATAGGAGAGCAAGTGCCTGAATTTTCTGATGGGACTCCTAATTTTTGAATATATTTGCAGAGGGCAAAATAAAAATCAGTGACAATATATTATTTTGAACTAACCTAAGTAATCAAAACTGTGATAGTGGAATGGCTAGAGATAAAATAATGGTAATAGGATTTTCATATAAGCAATGCATTTTTATGTTCTCAGTTTGAAAGAACAAAATATATAGCTAGAGATTTATAATTTGATTTATAATTTATAATTCCCCAATTAGATTATTCTTAACTCACATATAGCTAGAGTTGAAAGTATATTGTTTAAAAATCAGTGAGGCTTTTCATAGGAGCAAGGGACTATGGTACTTAAAAAAAAATCATTCTTAAATATATTACCGCCAGGAAATGGAAAAACACATCTGCAAATGGTATGAAAACATTTGTCCATTTGTTGTTTTGTGTAGGAGAGAATAGTTAGCCATTGTAGTTGGAGAATTTATAAGACTCTAGAGTAATCCGGAATGGATAGAAATATAGATTGTATATTGATGCCATTGCAATTTTGCTTGTTAAGAGCAAAACTCTTTTCTCGCTAATATTTTCCATATGAACAGAATGAGTGTTTGTACCTGAGCCTCTCACCAAGGACTGAAATAATTGGATCATTTATTTGTTGACCTTTAGAAGTGGCTAATTAAAAGCAGTGCCTTGATGGTACAATACTTTCTTCCCAAATCAAGACTTGGCCGGGTCAGTTTGGCTCAGTGGTTGAGCATCGACCTATGAACCAGGAGGTCACGGTTCAATTCCCGGTCAGGGCACATGCCCAGGTTGTGAGCTTGATCCCCAGTGTGGGGCATGCAGGAGGCAGCCAATCAAAGATTCTCTCACATCATTGATGTTTCTATCTCTCTCTCCCTCTTTCTTTCTCTCTGGAATCAATATATACATATGTATATGTATGTGTGTGTGTGTGTGTGTGTGTGTGTGTGTGTGTGTGTGTGTGTATAGATAGATAGATAGATAGATAGATAGATAGATAGATAGATAGATAGATAGATAGATGGTGAGTGGGGAGAGTAATCTAATACTGCACCCAACGTAAGAGATTAATATCTCCAACTGGGTGAAATCATCGAGTAGGAAATATTTTTTCCCTTAAAAAATAATTATTTGTGGAATAAAGAATACATTCAGGCATTCAGAGATTTAAGATGTGATATCTTTGGAATTAGAGTTATAAAAGTCGATTTATTCCAGCAGATCCAGAAAAACAGCTCAATGAAGCCATCTCCACATCTCAGCCTGTTGAGACTGTTTGCTTCAACTTAAGTCTCTAGGATAGAAAAATCAGCACTGAGCTGAAAAATTCCATCTAAGGAAAACAGTCTTATGTCAGGACCAAGGATTTAAAATAAAATAAAATTACCCCTTTGATCTTAAAGATAAATCTAAAGTAATCTGTAGCAAAGGGCCTTTTTTGTTTAAGGATTCCCAGTCCTTTGAGGTGAGGTGTGTGCTGTGTTTAATAAAGATTATGAGACTGATTACTTTTCACATCCTGACAGCTCCCTGTGGTGTCTTTTATGTGTGTTTGGGAGAGAGAGGGGGTTTATATTAAAGCTCTTTTTCTGTATGGTAGCCACCTGTTCTTTAAAAAGGTTGTATCAAACTTTCTTGGAGGTAACATTAGGGGTCCAAAGTGTAGTTCAGAAACTGATGAGACTGACCTGCATGTAAACGATGCAGTATAGTGAATAGCAATGGGGTGAGGAGAATGGAGCCCCAGGCAAGGTAAGCTATTTGCTCAGTTGTTATATTTATGGAGAATTATACTGAAACCCAATTCTGATTTTGGACAGTGTTGTATCCTGAAGTAAAGATGATGAATAAATAAAATCATGGAAGACGCTTCTATTTCTGTGATGTGTATGCATGAATGAGCTTTACAAATTTATTTTATTTGCCTAATTGACTTCACAGAGGAATCTTATTGAGTGGGAAAAGCAATTTTTATACTAAACCTTAGTGTAAAGTAAAATAAATGATTACTAGAGGTCCTGAAATTAATTATAATACATGGAAATCAATGTTATACTATATTGCAATATTCATTTCATTTTTGAAATGGTGAAAATTATTGAACTCTTAGTATAACTAAGCTGAAGTTTGCTTTCAAAATAAAATGGTAAATATCTTCTTTGTTAATATCAAATATAGTAAAAACTGAGACTTGATAAAATAATATACAAAAACCTTGTCACTGTTAAAATATTTCTAGTAAGATAATATTACTTCCTATGGCCTATGCAAAAGATGGTGTGTTTTTTCTCTTGATTTTGTTTCTTGTTACTTTCTCCTTAAATTTGGGGTACCCGTTTTTCTGTCTCCCAGTCATTATTCTCTCTATATATGCTGGTCTCATGTTGTCTTGATTATTCTTTTACTTTTCAAAGCCAAGATTCTTAAATGTTATTTTTAACTTGATATTTTGCTTTCAATAAATGGCATCACCAGCCCCAGGTTCAGATAATCATCTTCAGACATTCTCCCTACATCACAACACGCAGTCTTTAAGCTCTATTTATGTTCAACGTTATTGTTGTTGTTTTACTTTTTCTCCCACAAGTCAAAATTTAGGCCCTCCTCCTTTTTCATCAGAATATTGCAACAACTTTTTAACTCTAGTCCTAGTATCTCACCACTTACTGGTAAAATATACAAATTCTCTGCTATTGAATTAATGGCCTTTCATAGTGTGGTCCTTGCAAGCTTATCTTTTATAAGTTTTTTGCATTTGTGTCCAAACCCTCTCTTACTCTTTCTGCGGTGATAATAAATTTCTAGGAGCTCCTGAATCTTGTCTCTGTCTACCCTTCTCCTTGTTTTTGGAAGGCCGTTTCTATTTTAATTGTCCACTTGATAAGTCCCTTTTCATCTTTTGTATCACTAGCTTCACTCTTCTACCCCACATCATGTGTTAGTCATGATCCCGTAGAATATCCCTATTATGTGGTCTGTGCCCTTTAAACAAATGCTACCTTGACGTGAAATTTTCTACAAAGAAGTTAATGTTGCTAAAATGTGACTTAGGAATAAAAAATAGTGCTTGGAGAAGTAAGTCCAATGATCATATGAAGAACTGGATACTGCTGACAAAGGTGCTTTCTCTCGAGGCTGGAACGCTTGAGAGACATACTATCTATGCCAGGGCCTAAATGCATGTGTGATGTATGTGTGGTGCTGAGAGATGGTGGTCATGGTGGTTACAGGGAGTGGGAAATGGACCCAAACAAGATGGTTCTTTCTGTCTTGGGAAGCAAGAAAGGAAAAAGTCAACGAGGCTAGTACAAGTTAGAATCATTAGAGAGCACTGAGGATCAAAGCTAAGAAATAAAATGCAAACACTAGATTTAACGGTCGGTGCAAGGGTTTACGACAATAAAATGAAGCTGTGCAGGGGAGAGCCAGGCAGAAGTGGCACTGAATAGGAGCAGGGAAGGAATGTAGCAAGGAGGTTTCTGGGCCACTGTCAGGATCAGCATAAAAAGTCCTTGGCTTATTTATCATTCTTTTAGGAGCATACATGGAAGCAGGGAGCTTGGGTAGGTTGGATTGACACAGGTCACTGATTTCAGCAACCTCTAGTGTCCCATTTCCAAACTCAGATTAAAATGAAGGCCAATAATGCCTGCTTGGCCACCTCTAAATGATTTGGATTGGACTAGGAGTTTATTTCTAAGGCGTTTTTCAGTTCTATGCTACGATACTTAAATTTTAATCTGATAATTTTATGTGGACCATAATAGCATTTTGCTAATTTAGAAATGTCATGTTGGCATGTTATTTTTTCTGTTGCTTAGTTTCTGTTTTCCTTTTAACTTTGAAAGATTGTGATGTACATTTATAATATTCTAAATTAGGAGAAATTGGTAAAGTCCGTAGCATTTCTTAAAATAATATAGTATGCTTTTTTTAAAAAGATCTACATTTTCTAAAATCAAATTTGTCAGATGAAGCTTAGGCATTATGCAGAAATGCAGTGGATTTGTGTATTGACAGTATATCTTAGATTGTGTTTTTCTTCTGGTAGCTCATTCAAGTGGAAGCCAACATTAAGAGGACTATACAGAAGTGGATGCTTTGTAAATACAATGTGATGATGGAGAAAGTTAAACACTTAGATCTAGAATGATTGGTGTAAAGTACATTGGATAAGACTGTGTAGTTGAATTTCCCAAATGACAGAAAATAGGCAGTAAAGAAATATATACAAAATGCATTTCAAGAGTTGTTGGATATTTACCTGTCACTACAAATCATCTTGGAGACAGTACAGATAATCTGAATGGAAAATTGTACTAGAAATGTCTTTCTCTGAGTCACTTTAACCGGCTCTTTTGTAAAATGTTATTTTTCCGATGATCTTACTGTCTTCTCTTGCTTTATTCGCTTACCTTCTTCTACTGATTCTCCTGACTTCAGACTTCTGTAAGATCTTCCAGACATGCTCTCCTGGCCCATGAAATCAAGCGTGGGTGAGACCTGGTGCAGAACAGGAAGGCGACCCATACTTGGTTTCAGAGGCTGCGAGAATACCTACGATTTTGAGAGAAGACCATTTATGTTCATATGGGCCTTCCAGAGAATGAAAACTTCAGGTAGCTTTGTTTTGTTAGAAACAGAAACAAAGGTAAAATTCATGACCAATTTACATCTCTGGCCCAATGAAATTTTTTTATAGAACTTACTAAATGACAGGAACCAGGTTGGTAGATAATGATTCAACCCCTCTGTTATTGATTGTGAAAATATTGTACAGAAATGATGCTTTTTCTTCCTCAAGGGCATATCTGTCTCCCTCACCACCCCATGGTCCTGGGCTAGCTCCTTTGTAGTTAACACAGATGGACAGAGATGCAAGGACAACATTATGGATTTTGCTGGGCCCTCATTTATGCTTTGGCATCTACCCACCCTTACTAACCACATTTTCCCCCACACACCCATCTCCACTCACAGCTGCTTGCCTATAGGGCCAAAAATCTTTAGTTAGTAATCTGCCAGAATCTCACTTTTCTATATAGGAGATTGGAGTTATTTCAAATAACCCATCTGGTAGGATGCAGAGAAGTAAAGAAACTGAGGTAAATAAGATATATATCATTAAATACTTAGTTGCATATGCTGTATGTTTTCTGATATTTTATTTCTAGAATTTGCTGGTTGAGCTGGTATTTATTAATTTTTATTTGTCCTATACTTTGTAATTTTGGTGAAAGGGGACATGGTGGTCATGATATGTGTTATCATCTCTTAGGCCAGAGGAACCATTTAAAATTTTTATTTTCTCAACCGTAATGCTGGAGACCTGGATTCTTGGGAAAAAATTTAAAAATTAAGCCAGAAAGGCAAGTTCTGCCAAGTACATATTACATACCTCCTGCTGATGGGTTTTGGTAGACTTACTTGGAGAAATATGAAAGTCATATCCAGCAAAGACTTATTCTGTATTTCTTCTATATTCTGATTTCTGCTGGAAGCCAGAAGCTGACCAATTACCAAGCAATGACCACATGGTGATTGAGTGTTAGTATGGCCAGCACTGCATAAAATACTCCTTCATCAGTAATCACTGTGATTCCTCTCCTCAACAATCTTATAGTCTTGCTGGAAAGAATAAACTATTAGGCATGAAATAATTAAAAATAAATCAGTGTTAACTAAACTCTATCATGCAAAATAGGAGTATAGAAGATGGTGAGATCAGTATGACTATAGGAGCCAATCTCCACACTTTAAAGTCTAAAGGATCTTTAGGAATATTTTTTTTTCTGAATTTTTAATGTTATGAAATTATAATTCAGTGCACTTACCCATTCAAGATTTCACCAGCTAGTTACATGTCCCCAGCATGAATGAAGGTTCTCCTGACCATCAATCTATTGGTCTTTCCTCACTAGTATGTCTTTAAGGCTGCCTCCTGACAGAGATTTTTCTTAACTGATTAAAAAAAAAACACAAAAAAACTTGAGATCCAGCAATTATAGATCAGTTTTTATCTTAAACTAGAGGCCCATTGCACGATATTCGTGCAAGAATAGGCCTTCTTTCCCCTGGCTTCACTCCCAGCTGCCAGGGAGCCAGCATGTTCCTGCTCCCAGCCCTCCAGGAGCTGGCAAGTCCGGGGGAGCCAGCAAGTCCTCGCTTCTGGCCAGAGCACGGCTCCAGTAGTTCCCTCCGCCACCCCCGCTTCCCCTCATAGCAGGCACCATGCCCCTCCCAGCCGCTCTGCCTGCATATGCAAATTAACCTCCATCTTTGTTGGGTTAATTTGCATATTCACTCTGATTGGCTGTGGGCGTAGCGGAGTGATGGTTAATTTGCATGGTTCTCTTTTATTAGGTAAGATATCACTTTTCTCTAGCAGAGCATCCCCAAACTTGAGTTGTTTACTTAGTGCATTCATAATTTTTACCATATCCTTCTACCACTTGTACTATTATTTATAAATTTATCTTCTCAAATTTAAATTTAATACAAGGAAAATGAAAAATCCAATATCATTTATCAGAAGCAGAAGTAACTGGGAAGTAAATACCTAAAGATAAAAGCTACACTATGCTCTAAATCCCCAACCAGACACTTGGCCTAAGCCAGAGGCCTGTTCACTTTCTTATAGAGGAGATTAGTGAGTGTTAGAAAGTGTTAGATGCAATAGACACACATTACTGTAAAGAGAAAGCCTTTCTTTCACTTCCAGTTTTTATAACTGGGATTTATGCGATCTCACTCCTGAATGTAATACTTCTCACTGGCCCCACTATGGCTGTTTTATGACTGCTTCAGGAAGGAATTAGCCAAAGACCCCCAGTTCTGCACCAAGGTGTGTCTGCATGAATTTGTGTGTCTCAGGTGTCTGTGTTGGTCATTTCTGAGGTTCTTGGTGGTTACTTTTTCAAAGTACATCATAATTGTGTAATTTTTCTAATTTATTTTCCTATCTGATACAAAGATCTTTGGATCTATAGGTTGTTGCTTTGTTATTGTTATCCTTTATAGGGAAATTAACTGAATAATTAAATAATAGTATTTATTTAATGTTAATTAAATGGAATATAGCTAGATGATATTTCCATGTACAAACACACAGTTCTTAGCATTCATTAAGTGAAAAATCTTTTATGGTTGATGATGGAGCAGTGAGGAGTCCATAAGTAACTCTGTGGTTTATGGAAATAGTTTATTAGGAGGAAAATGACATGCATATTTCTTTAAAGGTAGAAAGGGCTATCAAGGTATATTCTAAAAATTATTAGAAACATGGCTCCCACACAAATATCAAGTAAGAGTACATCTTGTTTACTTAACTCATCAATGAGAAAACTCTCAAGACGGTAAAGCTGATGTAAAGATCCTCTGTGGCTCAGTTGGTTGGCGTGGCCTCCCCTGCACCAGAAGTTCACAGGCTCGGTTCCCAGTCAGGGCACATACCAAGGTTGTGGGTTTCTAGGAGGCAACTGATTGATGTATCTCTCTCACATCAATTGGAAATTTATTAAAACCTGTTTCAAAACAAAACAAAAAAAAGGTTTGCTTTAAAAAAAGAAGAGCATTTGAGGAAGAGAGATTATATAGTTAGTTCGGAAAAGTGTAATGGAACAAAATGTTCAACGGGGCAATAAAATAGCCTTTGATCCCTAGCTGGTTTGGCTCAGTGGATAGAGCGTCAGCCTATGAACTGAAAGGTCCCAGGTTCGATTCCGGTCGAGGGCACCTGCCCAGGTTGTGGGCTCGATCCCCAGTGGGGGACTTGCAGGAGGCAGCCGATCCATGATTCTCTCTCATCATAGATGTTTCTATCTCTCTCTCCCTCTTCTTTCCTCTCTGAAATCAATAAAAATATATTTAAAAAATAAAATAAAATAGCCTTTGAGTGTATCTGTTCTAACAGAGGTAAATCATTTGTATCTCTACCTAACAAATAATTACAAGTTTAATAAGCTGACTGATTCTGGATACTTATCAATAGTAAATCAAACGACACATTTCCCAAAAGCAGTATTTCTTGGGAACTCAGGGTATTTTGTTTCTTGGCAGATATTTGGCAAAGTCTGTAGATGTTCTTGGTCTTGATTATCTTCAGGGTGCTACTGGCATCTAGTGGGTAAAGTCCAGGGAAGCCACTAAGCATCCTATAATGCATAGGACAGCCCTCCCTGCCTCCTCTCACCTTCAAGAAAGGGTCACCCAGCCCCAGTCTCAGTGGTGTTCCAGTGGAGAAACTGACCCAGAAAATGAAATAACCTTTGCAGGGCCTGGTAGTGCTCCATTATAACATTGAAAATCTCCATACTCATCCTTTTGCCTTATTTCGGAGTTTGGATAATTTTTCTGAATAATGCAAGGAGAGTTTCCATGCAATACGAGGGTGTGTGTGTGTGTGTGTGTGTGTGTGTGTGTGTGTGTTATGATTATATACTCTTGATATGTTTTCTGAATATACTTAGAGGAAGTAGACATTGTGAGGCTGCCAGCTAGCCTAGAGCTCTGCTTTGCTTTCACTTTCCTTGTCTCACTCTTTCATTCTGCGGTTACTTTCTTACATTGGAGTTTTTTTAAAAAATATGTAACTAAATGGTGAAAACATGTTAAAACATGCATAATCTGTCACTATGACTGTTTTAATGAATGCTTCATTCCTTTTGCAAAGGACACTATTTTTTTCAGCTAACTGTATCTTTTCCTGATTGACATTTATGATTCTTGAAAAAGAAATTGAGGCTGGCGCACAGTATGCAGGACAGGAGAGAAGAGCATATTAGCAAAGCATAGATTTTCCACGCTTCTTCCAATTAGATTGCCACTGCAGTTGGTAGGTTAAGAAAAACTGGCATATTCTCTCTAAGGAAATATGGATTTGATAGCAACACACCTTAGTCTTTTAAACACTATGTGGTTGAACTGAGGTCAGAAATCAAGGGCAGTCTTCTCTTACACCAGTCATTTAGTGAAAAGCTAAAAACAGAAGGAAAATTTATTCATAATGTACCATGATAACCCAGCAGCACAAACTATCATTTTTGTGTATCAGTTCAAGCTTTTACTAGGTTCAGCCTCATAGTTATTTTTTTTTCTTTTTAAGTTAGTGTAATTTAACTCAACAAATGGACTGGGCACAGGCACACAGAAGTGAGGATGAAGACTTGCTTCTGCACCAAAGGAACTCTTAGATAAGCATCCAAAAGTTGTAATTATAGAAAATATGCACTTGTATGTACTAGTTTTTCCCTTAATATTAAGCTATCAGCATTGTTATGTTGCCATATTGTCTTCCTGATTATCATTTTAATGGTGTGATGTAGATGGATTTCAAAACAGCCAACGTTTCCTGTAGAAAATATGGTATAACTTATGGTTACATAGCTATATAAATCTTAGCAAGAGGGCCAACATTCACATACAGGAGTAAAATTATCTTTCAGCTTATCTAGCTAAGTATCTGCTGTTTGATAGGTGCTTAGAAAATGTTTGTTCCTTTTCTTCTGTCCGAATCCTAGGATTTTTATAGTGGAAGGAGCTTGAGTGTAGCCCAAGTTATTTGTGTGTTTGTCTGCTTTAATGGTAAAGAAACTGAGACCTAGTCAATTTAACTGAGGCAATGTCAAGATCTGCCCTTGAACTTGGATTGGATTCAAGCCCTCTTTCTGCCCCTCAGAGATCGAATGACATTAGATAAGTTACTTTACCACTTGGGGAATTTTTCTGTATATCAGGGAAGAGAGTTGTACTAGATAATGTAAAATGTTTGTTTAAGACAACATTTTTTGCTTTTGTTCAAGATCTCAAGCTAACAAAATTGAGATAAAGATCCGAGGTCTCTTTAAGAAAAAGAAATATAATAAAGTGAGTCTTAATCTATCAAAACCAGCTCCCTCTATAAGGAACCTCAGAGCACTATAAAGTAATGCACATTTATTTGGAAGCAGAAAAACTAACATTTTAAGAGCACACTATGTATTAAGGACATCTTTAAATATTTTATGTGGGTTTTCACTATTAATCCTCAATTACGCTCTTGGGTAGGTAGAAGGCTTCTCAGTTTATTTGAGAAATTGCAGCTCAGGGAACTTACTACATCACCCCACATAACCCAGCTAGTATACTTTCCAGTATATCATGCCAATGCCAGTAAAACTGATGTATTTATTTAAAAATGGTACTTAAACCTGAAAGTAGCCGTATTTTTCCTTCTTTAAATTTCTACAAGGACCTTTTGAGAATGGCTTTGTGGATCGTGGCTATTTAAAAAGCTCTGCAGGAAAGTAGAAAATAAGTTTTTCATCTCACATGAATTGTTCCTGTAGCAAGAAGACTGTCAAAATCTTCTTTTCATCATTCTTCAGAAAAATGTCAGGGTTTGAGGACTGGGTGGCCTCTTGAACTGGAAGCCCCGTGGTGTGGTGGGAAGCACAGCGGAGTGGAGGTTGGAGTTCCACGCTCTGGTCCCAGCACTGGTGCTAACTTGCCTGTGAGTGAGCTAACTTCCAGAAGGCCAGTCATAGCAGTGCAGAGAGGTGCCAGATGATCCCCAAGATCTTACACTCTGTTTTTTACCTCTCCCTCTAATTTTTTTTTAATCTTTGCTTCTCTGCTTGTGGGATGGAAATGGGGGGTGGGGGTGTCTCCAGTTCTGTTGGCAAGCTTTCAGTTAGTCCTGTTTATTAGCCTCATACCTCACCTCAATCAGCACTCTAATCTGATTCTACAAGTTCAAAATCTTTTCAGGTTTTTGGCCACTTGGCTCCTTTCTGGCCTTTTTTTCCCTTCAGTGACCATCTAAGTTATGACATCCACTCCTCCTTTACATTTTCTCCATCTCCTCAGAAGCGCTTCCAAAATTGTGATGAGAGCTCACATTCAGAGATGGCCCCTTCCCCATCTGTGTGTGTGTGTGGTGGGGCGGGCGGGGGGTGGTGGTGGTGGTAGATTTTATCATCACTATTATACATTTCTGATGATTTTGGTGTCATTTCTGGATAGAAAGGAGGTAAATGCGCATAGGGGTACACCATGTTGTAGCCTTGGGAAAGTAGGTGTGGAGTGGAGAATATCAATATAAATTGGGTGAAAGGCAAATAATAGCACTGGAATTTTCCAAAGGAAATATGTCTCAGGAGAAGCCCATAGATGGCTGGAAATATGTGTAGGCTGTCACTACCCTCTGTGCCGATGATATGAAGACCAATAGCTACAACTTCTGTCTTCCATTTGCTCCTGACATTGAGGCAGAGTCAGAGGCTTAAACAAACAAACAGAATAGAAATACCACACAGTAAGTAAGTGTTAAAGAAAAGGTATCATACTTTAGAAGTAAGCAATTTCCCAAACTGAAAGGGAAAATCCTATAACACATATTCTGGTTAATATTTTATAGAGTGGATGATAATTATTATTAAACACATCAGGTGTTAGAAAAATACTTATTAAAGAGTGTTTTCTGTGATACATCCTGTTTTGAGTAACTAATCATAAAGTGAATGAGATGTGAAGCTTTAGAAGGGAGAGTTAACTTACGATTGGGAGTCAATCCTATTTTGGAAAATACAATAAAGAAAAGGTAGTGACACATTATCTTGCACCATTTGTGATAGCGCAAGGCATAGATAGGTCTTTATGAGGAGATAATGCCTTGCAGGAGCCAGGGGGCTCGGGTGCTCCTCAGTTTAGAGGTGAATCATGTTCTCCAGAGTTAGACACCCCTAAAGTATTCCCAAAGATATTATAACTACGTATATTCAGGCTTTGAGATAATGGAGACTATGAATGTGCCTACCAGTAGATAAGATCTCCTGGGAGGAAGAGATAGCTGAATAAAGCATACCAAACTTACTAACCTTGGGATTTCTCTACCTCTTACCACTCCATGATCTACTCCTACAATTTCCCTTGTCCTATAATAGGAGGGGGCCACAACCATGCCTCCCATCCTCCTCAAACCCCTAACAATGATCAGGAGAATGAAGCCATGAAATAGGAAACACTTACGTCCAGGCACTGACTTCATGCATTTTTAATAAGGGATTGTTACCAAGCACAAGTCATACTGTTATTAATTTCAAATTAAAACTCAGACTATGTATGACCTCTTTAAATCAGCTATTTTCCAATTCATTTATTTGGGCTGTAATTATGACTGATTGCTCAATTCTTCTTGGACTAGCCATGGAGTGATTTAATTTTAGTTGAAGCTTTTACAGTAATAACTAGGGAATCTTCTCCACATAAATGTATACGATACCTATTTCTGACTTATTGCATCAAGATAGCAGACTTGAATACCTGATGTATGTCTTCTTACTGCATTGTGGGAAAGAATTTATTCTGTGACTATGTCTAGGCAGCTCCAACATATTGAACTTTGCTTCATTTTTTAAAAAGCAAGAAACATATCAACCATAAGTTGTTTCTTAATGTCAGTACTTCATTTTATCCTTTTATATATGTGCGTGTGTTCATATCCACATATACATATACAGAGTCACATACATAAACATGCCCAGAGAGCAGAAGCAAAGTATTCCTTGGTAAGAAAATCTTTAAAAAGCCTTATCAAGGTCTGTGTCACAGCCCTTTATGAAAAATCAGGACCCTTCCCCTTTATTTTGCATATTGAAACTACCAAAGAAATGTCATTGATTGTTTTTATGTTAAAAGACTCAACCTTTCCATTTGACATTGTGTTCTATTTAAGCTCATCCTTTATCATCTGACAGAAATCCATTTTAAATATTGTTTGGAAGTCAGATTTCTGAGGCTCTTCACTGCTACTAGACTTTATTTTTGTGTGTGCGATGTACTGCACAAAATTGTCTATTGATATGAAGCAGGCTGCGGAACGATTTTTCAGCTTTGATGACGAGAATGAATCGATTTTTAACAAGCCCTCATATGGCAGCAGTGGCTGATGGTGTGTGTCTAACAACTTCATTGAAGGGCTGCATTTGATTTGCTGTTGCTAAGTGCTCTCTTTCAGCGAGCTTGTCGGGGAAGACTTCCTCCACCAACCAAAGATCTTTTATCGGGTTAGAAAATGCTGTTAAATGTTATTTACTGATTACAAAATAATCAGAGGCAGTCTTCATTACACAGAATCATCAATTTGCCATTATTGTTACTTGGTGTAGGCTTGGAAAACTCAAATGAAACTCCAAACCAGCTTTCCCACTGATCATGCTGACAAAAATAAAAAGGTGTTTGTTCACTTTGAATGTGCAGGGCTAGTGGCGGAATCTATTGTGGTGTTATTTTCTCTCTCTGCTTATTATGTGTTGTGTTCAGAAGGTATTGTTATCTTCTCAGAAGAACCATGCAATTGGAAGTCCCCAGAACTGTCAGCACCTTAACATAATTGGAAACATAAAATCATAACACCACTGATTACTTATGTGGCAGTTGCAAGCTGCACCATGGACCAGTATGCTAAGACGGACAATTAACCATTGTCACTGGCTTCCTAAAAATAGCAATATAGTTTTAAAATCTGCAATAGAATTGTCAGTCCCTTTTTCTCTAAACCCAATTTGATTTCTAAAGTCAGTTACCAAGCCAAACTGGGTAAATTGTCAATAAAGACAGTCTTTAGTTTTTAAAAAATTCTCATTAATGTTACTACAAATTTTATTCATCAAAGTATTTTACTCTAGTTTTCCTTTTAATCTGTTAAGTTAATGCACTAGGGGATATATGTTAATGAGTGTGTCTGTGTAGTATTAGCTCTTTGAAGAAGTTAAGTTTTTCTAAAAAAAGGTTTTAACCTAGTTGTTAGGTATCTTGGTATTATCCTTTTATTGGATTCCACTAAAATTATAATGTCCTTTAAATATATTGACAATGTGACCCTAGAGTAGTCACGATTTCCTCCTTCCATTTAAAAATATAGTTGAGCTTTTTTCATTAACCTGAAGATTTTTATCTTGACTAAAGATTGACAATTTTAAGAGTATTTTTGACATCAGTGACAGTCCAGAATAGAACGAAATCAATGATTAAAACTGGGTAAATCCAGGAAAACCAACCTGACAGCACAAAGAAGAAATCATATTTCTAGTTTTAGAAATAAATGTCAAACTAAAATAATTGCATTTGTCCTTAGCCCACTTTCCTGAGAGCTTATCAGCACTACAGTGTCATGGAAGGAGTCAGATCAGAGAGGAAACATTCTGCAGTTTTACAAGCGTAATCATGTCATTGATTAGTATAAAAATCCACTCTTCTGTTTAAAGCTAGAGGCCCTATGCACTACATTCGTGCAAGGGGCTCAGCCCTCTCAGCCCCGGCTTGGTCCAGAAGATCGATTTGCATATTATGAGTTTATTATTATAGATAGATGGAGTTACAGCAAAATTGGAAGTGAGAATCATAACAAACTTTGAGTTTTGTTTTTTAAATATATTTTTATTGATTTTAGAGAGAGAGATAGAAACATCAATGATGAGCGAGAATCATTGATTGGCTGCCTCTTGCACACCCCACATTGGGGATTGAGCCCGCAAATCAGGCATGTGCACTCACTGGGAATCAAACCAAAACCTTCTGGTTCATAGGTGGATACTCAACCACTGGGCCATGCCAGCCAGGCTGAGTTTTGTTTTTTAACGTATGAATGGAAACCATAATGGTGAAATTGCTTATAACTTCATACAATTCTCCTCCTTGTCTTTGTTCTTTAGTTTGCTTTTTGTTTGGTGTGTTAAATTGACAAGAATGAGCCAAATATTCTGTGTGGGGGTTTTTTGTTGTTAAATATATGAACCACCAAATGTGGTAGGTACACAAAACACTATTTATTAACAGTATTTTTCTTGTCAGGTCTCATTTTCTCTCTGTTAGTAAGATTGATCAAAAGGAGCAATTCAATGAGTTTCTGTGTTTATTCTGTTTCCTTGGGTGGTCTCTGGGTTTCTGTATTCTCTTAGGAACACATTTATGTTTCATTCTTAAAAATGTAAATATAGAGCAAAATTTAGGGACTGGTCAAAGACATGAAGTGAACTGCTTGTTTGTATCTGTCTGTTTATTCGTCAAGTTAGCAGAGCATAAAATAGCCTCAAATGTCTGGCTCAAGCCCACCCTTTTTTGAATGGAACTTTACTCAGATCCAGAACCATACATTTATAGTGATTGCTTATGCAGTCTTTTTTTTTTTATTATTATATGAGAGTCTTTTATTAAGATTTCTTGATCCTTTCTTATTTCACCAAATCACAGATGCTTCATGATTCACCATTTACTATTTCTGTTACATCCTAGAGTAAAATTAGACATTCCCTTTCAGTCCTTTCATTTTCTTTATTCTTATTTTGGGGAGAGAAAATAATTATTTGTCTCATTGGCCATATGTTTGAAGACCATCTTTTCTTGAATAATTTTCTCAGAAAATACCCAAAGTTTCCACCACTTTTCTAAAATGGCAATTCTATCTTCCTCTCTGAAATCATGTTGGAATAAAAGATGCCTGACAGCTGATTAGGAAAGTGACATATATTTTACTTCCCTTTAGATGAAACCTTCTAAAACGTATTTACTTACCAGGGGCAGTCAGTGACAGCCTGTCTAGCAAAAATAATTGATATCCTTTCTGCTTATTGTAGAAGGGGAACAATGAAATAAGAAGGACACTTCTCATACCTTCAGAGATGAAGAAGCTGGAAGAAAATGGATTTTCATTAAATTAAGGTTTTCTTTGGGGCACATCTGGCCAGTGACACATTCTTATATAATTGTACAAACTCTTTGCCTCATAGGGATTAACAATCAGGCGGAGTGTGCTGTTTTCAAATATTTCTGCCAGGGAAACAAGCATATGCCTTTGAGGTAGGGCGAAAACATTTGAAAATAAGGAAGTGTGTACATTACTTTACCTAATATGTTATCCCAATTAAATATGGTACAGCTGCAGTCATTCAGATTAATATACACAAAAGTCCTCTTTAAATGAAAGCTGATTTGCTTTCGAATGGAATTTGAACTGGAATGCTGGTTCCAATGTTTATAAGCTAAATGATCATAAAGAAGTCTGTCTCAACTTTTTGAATTTTTACTTTTGATGTATATTAAATAGATATGGCTGTAGTACCCACTTCATAGAGGTGTTTCTTGTGAAGCTTATCTGCAGTCATGTCAATATTATTAATTACTAGAGGCCTGGTGCACAGATTCATGCACATTGAAAGGAAATTAATTAGAAGGTGTCCGGTCCGGCGGGGCGGGACTGGGTGAGACAGTCCAGACACGCTCTGGAGCTAACCTCCCGTGGTCCCTCCCCAGCTGGCCGCACCTGGGGCAGCACCAGAGCTCGAAGGGTGTCTGCAGAGTGAGTGGGGTCCCTCGGCCTGGCCTGCTGGATTGGGCCAAAACCGGCTGTCCGACATCCCCCGAGGGACCCTGGAGTTCAAGAATGCACTCTGCAAAGTTGCTGTCACTCAGCAGCTCCTGCATTGAGCATCTGCCCCCTGGTGGTCAATGCGCGTTATACCTACTGGCCAGTCGGTGGTCGGCCAGTTGGCTGGTTGCTAAGCCTTTTATATATATAGATTATGAGATATATTTAAAGAAATGTAATTTGGATACTTCTTTGTACAACAAACAAGAAATACACACACACAAACACAAACACACACACACACACACAAATATATATATATATATATATATATATATATATATATATATATTTTTTTTTTTTTTTTTTTTCTGAGAGAGGGACTTTCTGTTCTGCTTTAAGAAACAAATAAAACTTGCTTGATTTTTTCAAAGGGCCACAGTCAAGGATGTCAAAGTTTTTCTTTTAGCCTTTGAGACAGCATAGAAGAACTTGGACAGTATTATGCTACGTGAAATAAGCCAGTCAGAGAAAGACAAGTATCCCATGACCTCACTCATATGTGGAATCTAATGAACAAGATAAACTGATGGCCCTAGCTGGTTTGGCTCAGTGGATAGAGCGTCGGCCTGTGGACTGAAAGGTCCCGGGTTCAATTCTGGTCAAGGGCACATGCTCGGGTTGTGGGCTTGCAGGAGGCAGCCTATCAATGATTCTCTCTCATCATTGATGTTTCTATCTCTCTCTCCCTCTCCATTCCTCTCTGAAATAAATAAAAATATATTTTTAAAAAAAGATAAAATGATGAACAAAACAGATCCAGAGACACAGAAGCATGGAACAGACTGACAAATCTCAGAGGGAAGGCAGGGGTGGGTAGATGGATAGGAAGAGATTAACTGAAGAACTTACATGCATATTTGCATAACCCATGGACACAGGCCTGGGGCAGAGGAGGGGGGTGGAAAAAGGGGGGCATATATAATAGTTTCAACAATAAAGATTTTTTAAAGTTTCAAAATAATGTTTACAAGATTAATTTCTTAAAGTATTTGGTATAAATCTTTTTTTTTTCTTAGCACTTCAACCCACTCTTAACCAAATTATTATCTGCAGAGGTATTAATATATATGTTTCCTTGGCTTTTGAAATGCAGTCCCAGGTCAGTGTTGCTCATTTTAAAGCTTAGTAGAGTAAGGTTTCTATTCTAGACACTGCAACAAATCTAGGGCAAACCTAGGATCAGGAACTGAGCTACTCTGCCAAACTCCGTGCTTTCTAAGCACTCTGGAATCCCTTGTTTCTATTACAGCGTTCCGCAATACGTAAGTCAGTATGTGGCAGACACCATCTGATCAGAGTGGTTACCAGGCATCTGTAGAAGTCATGCACTGTTGACCTCATGAAAGCTCTGTCCTCAGAGAAGTAGAAAATTGGTTGTTTCTGTAGGTTATAAAGTTCCAAGCCATTGCTTGCCACCTGAGTGCATTAATCCCATTATATTGGTTGTTTTCATAGTTAAGGAATGGCTTGTCAGACTGCTAACTGTCCATGTCACCTCTCCAAGTCATTAGATAATAAATTGGATGTAATGTGTAATTTCTCATGGTTTTTATGATAACGAAAGGTATGTTAAATTCCATGCACTCAAATGTTCTTCATTCATATCATACAGGTATGTGGCAAAAGTAGGTTTACAATTGTGTGTAAACAAAACAAAGAGTTTATTCTTGTATTATTATTTATTAACTATTGTATTACTTTCCATGTGAACAATTGTAAACCTACTTTTGTCCCACCTTGTGTAATATCATGATTTCTGGCCTGTGAAAACTGAAAAAAACTTCTAATTTCAGGAGAGACTCCATTTTGCTAGAAAGTTTATTAGTGTTCTTCCCTTAAGAATGTTTACTTTGGGGAATCATATATAGGGTACTTGCTTAGATGTACATTTTATTATCTGCCCCTGAGACCTTTAACTCCTAGATAGCAGCCCAATTTTTAATGAATTATTAGACATCAGGACTTTAGCTTAAATTTTATGCTATAATTTTAATGACTTTTTGATGGATATCACTTATAATCTTAAGGTTTAATATTATAAATCATAAACAGATTAATTCAAACATTGAATATGCACATAGATTTTTGAATATGCAATGTTAATATGTTTCATACTTTTAAGTATATTATAATCTATATAACTCATTATTATTTCACTTATTTTTCATTATTTTTGTCTCATTTTGGAAATTGTACTATTTGTCTCATGTGTGAATTGAGGAGATTAAAATGAGGAGGTGGACTTGACCAAAGAAAGGTCTTATAGCTAGTTAAGGGCAAAACAAAGGCTAGAGCACAGATACAGTTCAATATCTTCACTATAATACATGGGAAGTAATACGTAGTTTCTACTATCAGAGTGGTATTTTGTGCAATGTATCAATCTTCCTTTCTTAACAATTGTAGCTATTTATTGCTTTCTGATAACATGACTGAATCGTGTCACTGAAAAGTTTTGCAAATAATGTCTGTTAGGAGGCCTCCACCATGTTTTCAGGTTTGGAATCTGCCCTGTTGCAGGTACAGGCATTCCGTGTTACTACAAGAAAAAATGTGAATGAGGACTTCTTGTACAAGAGCAACAACAATAAATTTTAATTGAAATATTAGGTGACTGCCTGGCTGGCGTGACTCAGTGGTGGAGTGTTGACCTATGAACCAGGAAGTCATGGTTCTATTCTCGGTCAAGGCACATACCCAAGTTGCAGGTTCAATCCCCCCATGGGGGATGTACAGGAGGCAGTCGATCAATGATTCTCTCTCATCACTGATGTTTCTATCTGTCTCTCCCATTTCCTGCCTCTCCGAAATCAATAAAAATATATTTAAAAAAAGAAATATTAAATGACTAACATGCTATTTTCCAGAGCAAATTCTAAAGCATCTACCATATTGCCAACTGAAATTCCCTACACTGATTTTTTTTTTCTCTCCCTTAGGAGAACAATGTAATTTCCACCATTGCAGATTCTCAAAATAAATTGTAGTTGAAAAAGCCACACAGTTTCCAATCAAAATTTCGCCAACCTTTTTCATCCCCCATGTTTTGGTTGCAAATCAAAGAAGAGAAATTGTGTTCCCAGTGGAGAGGCCACAAGGAAGGCTTTATGTAGAGGCTCAAGTTAAAACGCTGCCAACAGGCAGATGGAACCCAAGTCTGAATGAGAAAATTCTGAGCCAGGCCTCTTGCTGTGGCTTGAATGCTTTAATGTAGCCACATTGTGCCCTGATTTCACTGTCTTTATTACCCAGATTCCAGTTATTTATGAACTGAATTCCCATGTAGTTATCTTGCTGTTATTGTAAAATGCCACATGATATTTTGTGCTAAGTCAATAAATGCCTCAATATCTGTATTTACTTTGGGTCTGTAATCTCTGTGCTTTACCCTTTTCCTGACATTTTCAAAGTCTCTCCCTGCAAATCAGCTGGCCATGGAGCAGAGAACTTCCTTTCAGTAATTGACAGTCCTGCTACAGGCTTAACCACCAATTCACACCCAGGGGGACTGTCTGCCCCAGGAAGAGATTTGCTATCAGCTGGCTGACACTTTGCTTATTTTAAAAATTACTCCTAGGATTTAGATTCCTTGCAGGTAATTCTTGGAGGAACATGAAAAAAAATATTGGTTGTTTGAAGCTTAAGTTTAAAAATAAGTAGAAGCAATAAAGCAGGATCATTTGAATTGGAGGTCCTGGGATAAATGTCCTAATTCAGACACTTCCAAACTCTTTTGAACAGCATCCACAATGAGAAACACCATTTACAATGTAATTATAATCTATATGCTATAATTGAAACCAAAGTTTTATAAAACATTTCTTATCCTTATTACATAGGATTGTCAAAGTATAAATTTAAAAACATGGTTTTCAGCCGAAACCGGTTTGGCTCAGTGGATAGAGCGTCGGCTTGCAGACTGAAGGGTCCCGGGTTCGATTCCGGTCAAGGGCATGTACCTTGGTTGCAGGCACATCCCCAGTGGGAGGTGTGCAGGAGGCAGCTGATCGATGTTTCTCTCTCATCGATGTTTCTAGCTCTCTATCCCTCTCCCTTCCTCTCTGTAAAATATCAATAAAATATATTTATAAAAAACAAAACAAAACATGGTTTTCATAAGAAATAAAATAAACATGTCAAAAATTTTATTCAACTTTTAATTAATGAGTGGAGCAATAAGATATTATGATTGGTTAAAAGATCATTTGAGGAGCTGGGTATTTATATGAAATTTAATAAAGAGGTGTTACGATTGCTAGGTTAGACACAAAACTGGTTAATGTGCTGCAGTAAAAATCAGTCATAACCTTTACTTATCTTTTATATTGTACAGAAATTATTTGTGTATCTACTATACAAAAATCTGTAAGTTAACATGTACTTTCACCATATTTGGAACCCTTTATCAATACTAGAGTCAAAGTTTTCTTTTCTAAATAATTCTTGTTTGGGCCTCTTAAATAATATCCCCATATGATGTGGTCGGCCGCCTCCTACGCACCCCCCACTGGGGATCGAGCCCGAAACCTGGGCTTGTGCCCTTGACCGGAATTGAACCCGGACCCTTCAATCCGCAGGTTGATGGTGGCACTGAGCCAAACCAGCCAGGGCAGTGTCCAATTGTTTTTACTAATTTCTTCCAAACTTGGTTAAATTTTCCTAATAGGATGCACTCTGATTTTTTTTCCCGTTATGTTCTATTTCATTTTTAAAAGCTGGTATATCTCGCTAAATTATTTTCTTATTCCATAAGGAGGTCATGAATAAGTTTAAATAATACCATCCCAATGTACAAAGAGAACACCCCTAAGCACTACCAGACAAAGGCAAGTTTCTCTGTTTGGGGAATAAAATGCTAACAAGGGAGAAGAGAGGGGAGGGGTGGGAGGAGGGAGAAGAGAAGGAAGAACCTCAGCTATCTGTCTTCAGGGCCTTCAGCATTCTATAAAGTGATGACTTTTTATAGAAGTCATAATTCTTTTCTCTGACAAAGCACACATTTTGCTTACATTGCAATGTAGGCTCTTTTCCTCCTGATTAGGGTTGAATTTAATCTTTGTAGAGTTTTCACAGCTATGGAAGAAGGTGAACTAGTTATCAGAAATAACTGCCTCATTTGCCAGATTAGGAAACTGATCTGATTTAGAAACCAAAGATGATCTGCTCCATTACCCATTGATTCCTTAGGGAAGCCCCCATGTGTAGCCATGGCATGAAGAGGGCAGTCCCTAGACTCAACAGAGTGTGAACCTTATTATGAGTGACAGATACCAGATAGAAGACCTCAAGCAAAACTGTTTTGCTCTGGCCTGATTTGCTGAGTTTCTGAAACAGATACAGAGCTATAAAGATAATTAAATGGTGGAAAACATGTAAATGTCTTTGTAAAACTGAAAATCACTTTGAAAATGTAAAGTAGCTTCACTTATTCCAGTCACTTTATCGTGTACATTTTTCCATCCTTGGATCTACATGTTGACCTATTTGCACATATTTAGAAGTAATTGGGATCATGGGTACAAAGTTTCCTACCTCAGTCTAGTGAATTTTTGTAAGTGCTTTCTCTCTTCTACATACAGAATTATATTAAAATATTTAAAGATGTGACAGTTATTATTGTTAACAGATCATTACTGTGAAAGGCTCTAAAATTTGCAAATTAAAGAGCACAATTCTGATAAAATGTGCTATTATTGCATAAGACTTTCCACCTGTAGAGGCTTCTAATTATGCTTTCCATGCATACAAAATGCAACTAGAAAAACTGATAAATGGCCAACAGCTACTTCCCTGCTGATTATACAAAATTTCATTAGAGTAGAACATTTAACAATTTAATTCCAAGCTCTCTCAGGAATAGTCTATAAAATGTTTTGCTTATTTCTCTTTTTAAGCTCTGAATTTTCAGCTTGAAAAAAAGGCACATTGAACCTTTGCCATAAGCAAAGTTAAGTTAGTAACTTATAAGAGGTGAACTCGACGATGACAGGTAAAAACAGAAGAAATAAAACATGTATAAATGTGTTCCTCTTTTCTCATTCTTGGATGACACTTGTTGAGATGGAAATGAGTTTGCATTACTGAAAAAGCTATTCTGATTCCTAAGATATAAGTTTTATAATTCCCTATAAATATTAGAGAAAGACATTCTAGGCATGTTTTTGTCTTTTACAAAGTGCTTCAGACAGTTGCAGTAATGCGTCACTTGAGTTTCCTCTTGTTCAGGTCCTTCTTCCACCCCCACCTGCTTCCCTGTTTCTTCTGGTTACTTTAGAGAGAGAAGAAAAGCTTCATTTAGGCACTAATGAATCTATTGTACTTACTGCTTCAACACTGGGCAGGTGTGATCCTCCTGTTTTATACCAGAAAAGCAGGCCTAAGATAGATCATCGTGAGATCACTGAGGGGTGCCAGAGCTGTGGAGACATTTTGCATCTGACCTCCAGCAACAGCAGAGCCTAGGATGGCATACCAGAGAATATTTAGTCACGCCTTTGAAGCAGGAATCCAAAAGACTTATATGTCACTATAATCTCCATTATGTGACTTAAATCACCACTTTGTACACCTTTTCCTATTGCTGATTTTGGGGACCTAATTCTCTTTCTTTCCAAGGATGTTGGTTGAAGATTAGTTAGTTCACTTATCATTTATACCTGGAAATACTTTCTCCTTTTATTTCTACCAAGATATACTGACCCTCTGCTATTGACCCCTTCTTAGTCATATTCCTACTCTTCTTTTTACCCCATGCTCCAGCCACAGCACACACCACACACCACATACTTTCCTGCCCATTCAAATGGAAGACTTTGGTGAAGAAATGATCTTGGGTTTGAAATCAGTTTAACTTAAGCACTTGTATACTGGTGCTTACCCACTGTATGACCTTGTAGGGCAGGGGGAAAAAACTTTCTTCTGCCTTCTTAGGTTCAGTATCCAGGGCACTGTACATTAAACTGACAAAGGAAATATTAGCAGGATAAATGGTTTATGACATATGCATTTGGAGACCTTCGTAGAAAAAATAGTGAAGACCCAAAGAAGTAGCTAGAACCTGTGGCTTATATACCATTTTAACAAAGAACAATAAACTTGTGGAAAACCAACAAGACAAAGGAAAAGAGGTTTAGGGTTTTAGGGGAGGCAAACTGTGGGGAGGTAAATATCTGGGGAAACTAACAGGAGGTAAGGGATGTCTGATAAGCTCTGTTATGAAGATACCCCTTCATGCCATTGCTGGGTTGATAAGAGTCTAGAGTCATCTCCAGTGTAGGCACATAAGGGGAGGCAAAGCAGACAGTTTTTTTGAGTCTGATGTTTCTCATTTTCCTTCAGCTCAAACTAACCCTCTGCCAAAGTGGTATATTTTAGGGTTGTGTATTCTGATCCCCTTTAAATCTTAACAAGGTTACTCCTTCTAGGAGCCTCAGCATTATTATCCGTAAAAAAAAAAAAAAAAAAAAAAAGTAAAACATCATGTAACTGGGAATAGATACCTCTTACCCACTACTTTCACAAGGCTCTGCTCCCTTTTCAAGCTTCTGTGCAAAGGTCTTCTCTGAATTTTTCTTCCTCTTCTCTCAAGTTTTTCCTCTTAAGTTAACTTATCCTTCAGGTGGGCAATCCTACTGAGAGTCTGATTGAACTTAAGTCTTAAATTGAGGTCTAGAGTTAGAAATATTACACTTAGCTAATCATTATGGATGGGCAGCATCCTTGTACTATTACTATTCTACCAACACTAAATGTTGTAGAAGAAAAACAAATTCTGAGAGATTAATCATCCTTTGGGCCCATGTTGATTCTATATTTGCCAGTTAGGTTTCCCCTTGTGCCAATAATTTAGCAACGTGAGAAGTGATTATTTTCCTTAGATGTTTGCATGGATTCACTGCTTGGTAGCAATTCCGATAACTTCTGATTTAGGCAGAATTCAAATTAGCAACCTTAGGGGAAGCTGCTATACCATTACTAACTTTGTGAGCTCTCTTATCCTCCAGTTTGGAAGTTTCAAATAAAGCTCTTTCTTTTACAAATTCACATACACTTTTAAAGCAGACCCTCAGAATTTGACCTTTTCTTGAAGTTTTAGCAATTGAATAAAAGGAAGTCAGTGACTGATTTCATTTCAGCTGAATTTCCCATAGGAGGGGTGAGGAGAGTTGTGGCTGTCATTTCATGAGAATGAATTCATGATAATCTATGGTTTAAAGCTAGATAATTTTACCCACTTATGGCAACTGGGTCTTGTGTTAAAATGTGACACTTTACTACAGATCACTGCTTTATTTCTTTAAGACTTTTGGTGAATATCATTTTGCAAAATACCAAGAGCACATCTGTACATTTTACTTCTTTAATGACCAAAAGGACAGATCATCCTATATTTAAGGAGAAGAGAGTTATGGCTGGTGACAAAATAGATAATATATTTTTGAAATTAAACTATGATCTAGTTATCTAGAAGATTAGCTGAACATTGCATTTGTGTTACTATAATGGACTCCATTTGCAAACTGTAATTTTACAAACAAAACCCACATATTCCTTTCCTTTATTTTTAAATATGTTTTTTTAAATATATTTTATTGATTTTTTTACAGAGAGGAAGGGAAAGGGATAGAGAGTTAGAAACATTGATGAGAGGGAAACATCGATCAGCTGCCTCCTGCATACCTCCTAATGGGGATGTGCCAAACAAGGTACATGCCCTTGACCAGAATCGAACCTGGGACCCTTCAGTCCGCAGGCCGACGCTCTATCCACTGAGCCAAACCAGTTAAGACTTTAAATATGTTTTTATTGATTTCTAGAGAGAAAGGAAAGGAGAGTGATAGAGAGATAGAAACATCGATGAGAGAGGAACATTATTGATTGGCTGTCTCCTACATGCCCCCTACTGGGGATTGAGCCCACAACCCAGACATGTTCCCTGACCAGGAATTGAACTGGTGACCACTTGCTCCTATCTTGACACCAGTGATGAACAATTAAATTCTCATGTATCCCTCAAAGGGAAAAAATGGAAAGCCTGTATTTCTTTAACCATCTATCTCTATCGTAAGTTTCTTTTCATTGTGATTATTCTAAAGGAAGGCAAAGCATGAATGATTTTCCTTGTAACATAAACAATTTTGACGTAATTATTTTTAATAGTTGATTCTGTTTCCTGACTTTGTGTTCTTTCTGACAAGTCTCTATTTCCTGTTTTCTAGCCCCATTTTTCATCCTGTATCTTGACAGGAAGACATGAAAAGGCTGTTAAAAAAACTACCTCATGCCTCTAGCACTCTGCATTTTACCTTAACAGTTACTCGATCATTATTTGTTGAATAAGATCTTAATTTTCCCTTATGTATAGACTTGATGTGTGGCAGAAGGCTGTGAATTGGCGGTGGTGGCTACCACAGACAATTAGGGGTGTCAAACCAGTGCACCAGAAACTAGTGAGCAGGGAGGTACAAGGAAGAAAGGGATGGATACAGGTTGTGCCCCTGACTGGGAAACCTCATCTGACAATCCAGGTTCACTAGATTTGTGAGATCCATGAAGTTAGAGATGAACCCTTCCTTTGTTCTTGTTCTCTAATATCTCATTCACCTAACATAATACCTGCCATGGGGGGTGGAAAATGATATTAATAAACTTACTATTAATACAAACAGAAATGCCATTCTCTAAATGCAAATTAGAATTAAGTGATTCTGTTTAATCTCTAAAATACTTTATTCCAGAGTGTTTTGAAAGATGATTCTCTTCATGGAAGATACGTTCAAAAAAGCTACTGGATAATTACTGTAAAACCAAACAGCAAAGTTGCCCATTTCTTTATTTTTAATCTTGAATGACATAGCAGTGACTCACACTTTGCAGTAAAATATTTGGTGATAAAGGCAGAAAGACTTTGAAAATTGCTATTTTGGGAGCAAAAGTAGGATTTCTAATCAGCACAGCACCTTTTAAAGTCATTCAGTTGATGCTTGTATATTTAGGAGAAAAGAAATGAGGAACATGAACAGATTTCCTGAGAGAGTTAGAGTGAACAGTGATTAAGCTTAGAACATAAAATTACCATTTATGATTAGTTCAGTTCAATTAATTCCATCTATCTATCCATCCCTTAATTCACTTATTCAATCAACCATCATTTATTGAAAAACCTATTTTGTCTCAAGCTCTGTGCCAAGCCCTGGGGATACAGGGATCAAAGACACCATCAAAGAATCCATAGTCTTATGATAAAGACAGAGCTGTGATTGCAGCAGCCAAGGGCAGCAGGCGTGTTACGCTGGGGAATCAGGATCTGGAAGTGGAAGCACATAGAGCAGGCAAGTGGTGTAGCCTGTAAGTCACAAATTACATGAGAACCACGTGCAAGGCCAAACAGTGAGAAAAACACAGTCCTCACTGAAATTGGAAATGCTCTCTGCCCTCAGGGAGCTAACAATTCTTATTTTCCTCAGTTTGAATGCATGTCTTATAGGCAATCGGCTTTGACGATAGTTTTAGCTCTGAGTGGCTTCAGTGAAGTTTCTGGTAGCAAACACTGGGTATGTATCCTGGGTCTCCAATTGCCTGCTTGTTCTGAGATTCCTAACTTGTGCAGTACCATCTCCTCTGCCAAAGAATTTCATCACTGTCTTGATTGATTTTCGCTCAGTGCTGTACTCAAAAGTCACCCAGAAGTACAAGAAAATTCAACCAACTAATGTTAAGTTTGGTGACTGTGACATGTTCATAAATTTTTTCAATATTGTCTATGAAATGCTGTAAGCCTGTTTGTCCCAAGAAATCCTTTGCATTTCTGTCTTAATTAAATCTCCCCAAACCAAGCAGGTTTCTGCAGGATATAATCCTTCCATTCAGTTGTGAAAGGCTGGCACCTATTTTCATATTCACAGCCCTGATAGGATAAAATAAATTTATTTCTAAGTTGTCTGGGTTCTGCAGATACTGCAATTACTATTGTATACTGAAGCTTCCTCATAAAATACTAATTTAGGGCAGCTCTAAAAGAAATACTGGAAATGTGAAAATAGATTGCAAGCTCTTGGGGCAAATACAATGTTTTAATTTTGGTTGTCTTGACTGCTTTGAAAGTGCTGTGTGTGCCTAAAGCTCCTTATAAATATGTAAGTAAAAATGAAATGATTAGCTGAACTGAAATACAGAAAAGATTCTCCTTCTTATAAAAGGGAGAAGAAATAAACAGATTTTAGAAGGTGCAGCCATTGGGAAAGAATATTCTGGAGTTTACAGATCTTTTTTTCTTTTCTTAGACTCATCACAATGGGAATAATATTTGCTTAAACTTCAGCAATGATTTGCCTTTACAGAGCTAGAAGCACACCAGTAATTCAACTCATGGCAAGGAGAGTCATTATAATCCCGAGTTACCTTTTCAGTTACTTGTGATAGGGAAATGGCAGAACACTAAGGAATGGGAAGGAACAGAGGAACAGAATTTAGAGAGGGATGAAAAAGACCCATGCCTGAGCTTAGCATATTTGAGGGGACTATCCTTGTGCATAGTGACTCTGAGAGGAAAAGTGGTGGGAATTTCGTTAAAAGTAAAATCTATGACAGTGTTAAAGGCAAAGCATAGAGATAACCATGATGATGAAAAGAAGAATAAGAAAACCATAGGTGGCTGCCATCTGTGGAGCATAGTCTGTTTTTAAGATCAGAAATGCAAAAAGCAATTATCTGCTGAATAGAACAAGGGCAGATCAGCAAGGACGAGAGTCAGGGAACATCAGAAGCCTGTAGGCAGTCAGAGAGGCCAGGACACAAAATGAGTTCCAATTAGAGCAGGTCACCAAGGAGAAGAAACAAGCCTTTCATAACACATTTGAAACAAGCGCAAGGCGAAGGGAAGTACAGGCTCCCCAGTTAATAAGGTGGGGAAACAAATAACACAACACAGAGAAGGCTTAGGCTTTATAGCTATTTATTTTTAGACGAGGACCAAGAAAGAAAGCAGCTACAATAAGAGACTCTGAAAACAACCCACAAATGGAGGCTCAGAGGTAGTCATTAAAAGAAATACCAAGCAATTAAAAGTTTACTCATTTTAGATAAATGTAATAGATTACCTGTGGTAATCAGTGAGATGGACAAGCATATTCTTTCTGAAGACTGTTTCTGTTGTTGTTTTTACTGAGTCATTAGAACGTGGACAAAATACCACAATTCAGAGTTTTGGAAACCTTTTGAGAGAGCTCACTCAATATTATCAAATAGCTGGAAATGAAATTATTGCACCTGATTTTAAATGTAGGAGGTGCTGGAAATATGTACCTTTAATCAAATTTCTTTTCACTCTAAGAAATGAACTTGACCATTTGGTCCCACATCAAACATTCATGTCTTAAATAATAACTAACATGGGCTTATCATTAGAAAATTAGGTGAACTAACAATTTTTTTCTACAAAATTACTGAGCTTTAGGCTACATAGGAAATGTATGTGTTTATATTTTCTTTATATTATTTTGCCATTAATATAATGAAGAGGATAAGCCTAGTGATAATGTTTCATATTTAGAAATTTGGGAATATCTAAAAAACAGTATATTGGATAGATTGTCCCTAATCCCTTCAGAATTAAAGAATTTCATTAAGTATTTATTAAGCCTCTCATGTGGATATTTAACCAGTTTATTGAGCAGCTAAACTCATTAGAATAGTAATATCAAATGATTTTGTTTTTCCAATTGTCTCCTTCAAGCATACTTTTGTGTCTCCCTTTATAGCCTTCTTAATTGGGAGAGGTAGAAGAATTTGGTAATTAATAGTGAGGACTGGAACTGCCTGGGTTCCAGCATGTACTACATGTGTGACCTGAGGAAAGTTACTTCACTTTTAATGCATCAGTTTCCACATCTATGAAATGGGAGTGATCATAATACTTCATGGGACTGTTGTAAGGATACATTGAATTACTTTATTTAAATCTAAGTGCCTAGTTCACAGTGAACGTTCAATGCATGTGATTACAGGATTATGTCAGTCAAGTTCCATATTCTCCTAGTCACATACAGCGATTGAAATCTCAATCCAATATTTTTTAAATGTCTAATCTTATATTCTCTCTTCCCTCTATTTAGGGTTAACCCTAGATTTCAGGGAACTCTTTGAAAGAAGAAGGCAATAGCTTTCAGTCTTCTTTTAGGTTCTAACTCTTCTAGTATTGAAACAAACATTTAGGTTTAGGGGGAAGAGTCAATAATTCCCGTGGCAAAGCCAGACTTGGGCTCCTGCCACATAGAGGGGAACAACATGGTAGGTAGTAGGAAGAAAAGCAGGAACTGTTATGGCAGGAACCCTCACCTGGCTTTCTCCTGGGCAAATGCATGTGGTCTTGGGGGAGGTTGCTACGGGAATTCCCAAAGCATAGTTACTTGATGTAGATTCTGGCTCCTGTTTGACATCTTTGACAATTTCACGCATTTCTACTTCTTGTTAACTGTTGAACCTCACAGCTGGGGTCTCCTCAACAGGCAGGCCACAGTCCTGGGAAGGCACAGGCCAGATAGCCTGATGCTATTTTTCAGGCGGTCTTTCAAAAGTCATGTCATTTCTGTGCAAAGTGGAGGAAATGCCAGCTATTCCACCCACCCTCAGCCTTCTGCTTATAAAGATTAGGGGCAACTTGTAGCAAAGTTAATGTGACAACCTCTTAAGAAACCCCAAGTGTTGGCAGTTATTTTTAGAACACAGGACATTCAATGTCTATTTGATCTTAGTTTAGGCACTAGCCACCAATTTCAAGGCAACAGGAAAAGCTTCGTGGCAACTCATCACAGATGCACAGATCCATTAATTTGAAGCCAAGGCTACTGACTGTAGTCTTTTAACTTTAGAGAGCCTCTCAGTGTTCCATTTCCTGCTGCTGTTGCTCAATAAGAACATCCCTTGTTTAGGTACCGCATGTCTGATTTATCGCTCTCCACCTTTGAGCCTCATCTATGAAACTCATTTTTAATGACATCTTGGGAATTCCCATTAAGAATAAGTGATGCAGAATGAGTTATGCGGGTAATTTCAAAGATTACAGTCTATTACATTTTCCACGCCCACACATATGTCTTAACTCCATTAAACATGCTTGAATAGAAGGTGTTTTTAAATGATATTTATTTATTGGATTTATGGGCCAAAAGAATAAGATTGGGGAGATTCCAATCATCGGCTCCCCATTTCTGTATTCCTGGTCTCCTCTCACGTTTGTGAGTACTATGGATGGATGAGATGGATGGTGTTTACTCTGATGTAAATGGATCCTCCTGTGTTACTGCTCAGCTCTTTTCATCGATCATTTGCATCTCTAGGAGAGATGGAACAAACAGTAGGCCAGAGCCCCAGGTCATCATATTAATGGTAGAAATTTAACATCAGCTAGAGCATCTCTGAGAACAGGACACTGACTTTTATAATGCTCAGCCCAAAACTTTGTTGGTTTGAGGCAAAGCCAGCTTTTCTCTGGTTCCTCTTCCTGGGACTTTTACTCTTGAAATAGGTGGTTGTATCTTTGGTTTACTTTCCTTATCCCAAGATTCATGTGCAGGAAAGGAGACCTGGTACTGTATCATATGTGCAAAACTATGTTAAATGATTCAGAACTTTAAAAAAACAAAACAACATAGCTTTGGATCCCACCTTCCTTTACTTTTTTAAACAAGAGGGGAAATACCCATGAGGAAAAATATCTAATACAGACTGAAATCTGCTTTAGTTTTTGTATTCTATCTGCCAAGTCTTGGTAATACAAAAGGAAACTTTAAGAAGTCTTTTCAATAAGACACTGCCATTTCTTTGGATACTTCCCCTGTTAGCTCATTATACCAACTTTCCTTTGATGTGTGGTAGTCCCTTCTCAATGTAAGTCTGGTGTGAGAAAATTGGGAAATAACACTTAATCCTGAAGAACTGATTTCATTAAAGATCTTATTATGTATTGGCGATCCTGCCTTGCCGTCTTAAGTATGGCTCAGAGATGACATTGATGAAATTGTTCCTGTCATTAGAAGTCAGGTCTAACACAGTTTCCACTCCTAGAGGAATAGGAGTGCTGAGTCATGTCAAGAGACTCCAGATTAGGAATTTAAATTCTTGGTTTCTACCAGTTCAGAAAGCCATGCTGCCTCTCTGGTCCTCAGCCCCAAATGGAGCTCAGCAGTTCTTTCCCATAGCTATTTCTTTAACCTTGGGCTCAGCCCAAAATTAGTCCTGTATTTTGTCATTTATGCTCCCAAATAAAACACATAATTCTTCAAAAATAATTAATATTTTATTAGTATTTACTAGTACTATGTGCTAGGCATGATCTCATTTAATCCTACAGTCCTTTTAGGGAAGTAATATTTTATATATGAAAAAACTGAGTTCTTGAGAAAACAAGCATCTTCCTCAAAGTCTGAAAGTTTAGAAATGGTGGGAATCCAGGTCTTTTTAGCTTTATATAGCACTTTTTTTTTTAATCCTCACCCAAGGATATTTTTTTCATTGATTATTTTAGAGAGCAGAAGGAAAAAAGGGAAGGGGAGAGAAATATCTATATAAGAGAGACACATTGGTTGCCTCCTGCATGCACCCCGACCAGCTGGGGTTCTAATTCCACCCCAGGCACCTGCTGTGCCCTTGACTGACTGGGAATCTAACCTGCGACCCTTTCCTGTGCAGGCCGACACTCTAACCATTGAGCACCACCAGCCAGAGCAGAGAGCACATTTTTAAACAGACTACTAATATTGATATTAAAACTATTGGGACTGTGTTTATTATTCCTTTGTCAATTATATTATTTATTAGGGAAGGACATGATAAATTTAAAAATTTAAATGACATGTTTTCTAGTCTACATTGCAAAATATTTTTGAGGGTGTTTCTCTGATAGTCCAATAAATCTTTTCAGATTTGAATGCTGTTTCACATATCAGAGATCCAGATTCTCACATACAAGTTACCAACCTCATGGATGTTGTAATTTGTTTAATTTATTCAGTGTGTATTCTATTTTATTCTTCTGCTTTTGTTCAGTTGTGTTGCTTTAGTTCTGCCCCTCTTGATATTTTCTGTATTTTGCTCTTAATAGCCTAGGACTTGATCTGTTCCTTGTAGTTCATTCAGTTGCCAAACTTAATAATCTGTGTCACTTAGTGTTGTTAGTGATTTAAAATTACTACTTATTTGTTATTAATGGGGCAATATCGAATGGAAAGAAAATTTAAAGAAACTGCCAGTGTACCTTTTAGAAAAAAAATTTAAACCTTAATTAACCTGGAACAATTGTAGACATTACTATTAATAGCAAGTGTTACCATTCACTGTGATGTGGTCCCACCATGTTCCAGGTGGTTCATGTGGATTATTCTGTCCAAATTGCTGTTACCCTAGGGCCGTGGTTGGCAAACTGCGGCTCGCAAGCCACATGCAGCTCTTTGGCCCCTTGAGTGTGGCTCTTCCACAAAATACCACAGCCTGGGAGAGCCTATTTTGAAGAAGTGGCGTTAGGAGAAGTTTAAGTTTAAAAAATTTGGCTCTCAAAAGAAAATTAAATCGTTGTACTGTTGATATTTGGCTCTGCTGACTAATGAGTTTGCTGACCACTGCCCTAGGGCTTCTCTTTTTCCAAGTTATGTTCTTATTTGTGACACAGCAGCAACTTCATTGCAAAAGAAGAATCAGATAAATAGGGAGTGCTTTAACCAAAGATAAAAAGAAGAAAGAGGGGAAAAAAATGATTTTGTGTGTGAGCTGACCAGAAACAACTACACTTTCTAGCCCTCCCCGAATTCCCAAATGAACCTGAAGTCTTGGAGTTACACAGACAAGGTTTGGGCTGATGCAGTTCTGCTAATGTCTAGGCATTTTTAAAGCTGCCTTAGACTAATCTTGTCATCATTTTGCAGGAGGAAATTTCCAGAATAGATTCAAATTTTGGGGTGGGGTTGGGGGTGCTTCTGTGTGTACTAAGCAACCTCATAAGATACGTGCTTCATCTTTTCTTAAGGCATACTTGTTAGAGCATGTTTGTAAGTTGAAATATGAGCAGGTGCTATGAAAGGTGGGAGCACTCAGTAAGAGGTGTATAGGAGAAACGTGGTTAAACGAAGTTAAACAGTTGGTCCTTCTGATAGGATATCACAGGATTTGAGTATGCTACTGTGTAAAATGAATCTCTAAGAGACAAGTTAGTGAGAATGTACTTTCCTAATATTTTTCCACCAAAACCTCTTTCAGAAAGCAACAGTGGAGATGAGCATTTCTAGGGTCAATGGGAAAGAATTCTACTATAGAAATAAACATTTGGGTAGTCCCAACCTACTTGGGTACAAAATGGCATATTCTCTCTGCTAGCATCAATCCTTAATAAATATTTCCCACATATTTCTGATGCAGTGTATTTGTTACAAGCATTTTAGAAAACAATTTGACAGTGTGTAGAAGAGCCATTATAGTGTTCATAACTTTTAACCCAGTCATTCCACTTTGGAAAATATATCCTAAAGAAAGAATCTAAAATAGAGAATATGATATATGACTTTATTTTTTAGTGTGGCCTTTTTAAACAAAACATTAAGGTACTGTAAATAACTTAAATGACCAAAGATAAGAAAATAATACTATATTTAATGTTAATTATAATACAATTATTAAAATGATTATAAAGACTGCAACAATATGAAAACCCTTAGGGGAAAGTAATAAAAAGCAAGATATGAAATTATATATACAGAATGATTTTATAAGTGACAAATGAAGCAAAGGAAAATTTACTCAAAGAAAGTAGAAAAAATGCTAATAGCAGTTATTATTTTTGAAGCTGGTAGGTTTATGCCTGATTTTCTTTTATTGTCTAATTATTGAAATAATATGGGTACAGATCATATGTCATGGAATTGTACACTTGAAGCCCGTAAGATCTTATTGACCGATATCAGCCCAATAAGTTTAGTTAATTAACAATAAAATAAAATAACAATGTTGGCATTTTGTATTTATGATGGTACTTTAAAAGAATTTTTCTAAATAAAAAGTAAGTTGAGGCAGTTAACCTCTTATTGCATTCAACTTTGACTTCTGAAGGAGTGAGATTTGCTAATTTCACTGATAAGGCCTGTCCTTTATACCCAATGCAGGCAGCCTACCCCTGACCAGTGAGGGGATTCCTTCAGCTGGTAAAGAATGCTTCTGCTCAAGCCTTCACTAATTCAATGGGGAGGTTTTAGCATAAAAATTTAAATAGTTGTGCAGTCTAAATGCATGGCCCTCAGTGTTCTGCTTTTTGTGCTTTTCAGAAGTGATCAGGTAATAGAATGCAAAGGAAGGAGAAGCTGATGCCAGCATTTCAGTTTCATTTAATTATGTGAGCTTTTTTTTTCTTTATTGATTAAGGTATTACATATGTGTAATACCTTATCCCCCCATTACCCCCTCAACCCACTCCTACTCATGCCATCACCCCCCTGGTGTCTGTGTCCATTGGTTAGGCTTATATGCTTGCATACAAGTCCTTTGGTTGATCTCTCCCCCTTACCCCCACCCTCCCGTACCTTCCCTCTGAGGGTTGACAGTCTAATCGATGCTTCTCTGTCTCTGGATCTGTTTTTGTTCATTAGTTTATGTTGTTCATTATATTCCACAAATGAGTGAGATCATGTGATATTTATCTTTCTCTGACTGGCTTATTTTGCTTAGCATAATGCTCTCCAATTCCATCCATGCTTTGCAATTGGCAAGAATTCTTTTTTTTTTTTTTTTTTTTTTTTACCAGAGCGTAGCATTCCATTGTGTAGGTGTACCACAGTTTTCTAATCCACTCAGGCTGTTTCCAAATCTTAGCTATGGTAAATTGTGCTGCTATGAACATAGGGGTGCATATGTCCTTTCTGATTGGTGTTTCTAGTTTCTTGGGATATACCTAGAAGTGGGATCACTGGGTCAAATGGGAGTTCCATTTTTAGTTTTTTGAGATACAAAAATAAACTCAAAATGAATAAAGGACTTAAATATAAGACAGGAAACATAAAAATATTAGAGGGATCCACAGGCAGCAAAATCTCAGACATATGCCAAAGCATTATCTTCACCGATACAGCTCCTAGGGCAATGGAAACTAAAGAGAAAATAAACAAATGGGACTACATCAAAATAAAAAGCTTCTGCACAGCAAAAGAAACCATCAACAAAACAACAAGAAAGCCCACTGCATGGGAGAACATATTTGCCAATGTTATCACCGATAAGGGTTTTTAATCTCCAACATTTACAGGGAACTCATACAACTTAACAAAAGGAAGATAAACAACCCAATCAAAAAATGGGCAATGGACCTAAATAGACACTTTTCGAAAGAGGACATAAGAAAGGCCAAGAGACATATGAAAACTTGCTCAAAGTCACTAATCATCCAAGAGATGCAAATCAAAACGACAGTGTGGTACCATCTCACACCTGTCAGAATGGCTATTATCAACGAATCAACAAATGACAAGTGCTGGTAAGGATGTGGAGAAAAAGGAACCCTCCTGCACTGCTGGTGAGAATGCAGACTGGTGCAGCCACTGTGGAGAACAGTATGGAGTTTCCTCAAAAGAGCTTTTTTTTTAATCCCCTAAATGAATTCTTCATGTCTAAAGGTATTTCACTCAGAATTTTTGATAGCATTGTTCTTGAAGTGAAAGGGGGTAAAATCAATGATAAAGATCCTCTAGATGGAACACACTTCATTTCAATTTGCACCAAATTATTAGTTATTCAATCCATTGTGGAGCTCCCTGCAACTTGCTTAAATTCCTCACACTTTTAACTGCTGCATACGTGTCTCTGAGTTTTCTGATACCTTTTGACAACTTTTTCCCCATAGTATATGATTTGTCATTTAAAGATGCACCAGAAAATTTTTCAAAATACATCCACATTCAACTTAACACCTGGTTCCCACCCAACCCTCTGCCCTTACCTCCCCACCACTGTCCTCATCCATAGGTGTACAATTTTTGTCCAGTCTCTTCCTGCACCACCCACACCCCTTTCCCCCTGAGAATTATCAGTCCACTCCCTTTCTATGACCCTGATTCTATTATATTCACCAGTTTATTCTGTTCCTCAGATTTTTAATTCACTTGATTTTTAGGTTCACTTGTTGATAGATATGTATTTGTTGTTCATAATTTTTATCTTTACTTTTTTCTTCTTCCTCTTCTTAAAGAATACCTTTCAGCATTTCATATAATACTGGTTTGGTGGTGATGAACTCCTTTAGCTTTTTCTTATCTGTGAAGCTCTTTATCTGACCTTCAATTCTGAATGATAGCTTTGCTGGGTAGAGTAATCTTGGTTGTAGATTCTTCCTATTCATCACTTTGAATATTTCTTGCCACTCCCGTCTGGCCTGCATAGTTTCTGTTGAGAAAACAGCTGACAGTCATATGGGTGCTCGCTTGTAGGTAATTAACTGTTTTTCTCTTGCTGCTTTTAATATTCTCTCTTTGTTTTTTGCTCTTGGCATTTGTGTCTTGGTGTGGTGCTCTTTGGATTCCTTTTGTTTGGGGTTCTGTGCGCTTCCTGGACTTGTAAGTCTATTTCTTTCACCAGGTGGGGGAAGTTTTCGGTCATTATTTCTCCAAATAGGTTTTCAGTATCTTGCTCTCTCTCTTCTTCTGGCACCCCCATAATTCTGATGTTGATATGCTTGAAGTTGTCCCAGAGGCTTCTTACACTATCTTCAACTTTTTGGATTCTTTTTTCTTTTTGCTTTTCCCGTTGAGTGTTTTTTGCTTTTTTGTATTTCAAATCTTTGACTTGATTCTTGCATTCCTCTAGTCTGCTGTTGGGTCTCTGTATAATATTTTTTATTTCAGTCAGTGTATGTTTAATTTCTAGTTGGTCCTTTTTCATATCTTTGAGGGTCTCACTAAATTTATCAGCTTTTTCTAGGATATTCTTGAAAAACCTTATAACCGTGGTTTTGAGTTCTATATCCAGTCGTTTGTTTTCCTCCATTTCTCTTGTTTGTGATCTGTTTCTTTGTCTCCGCTGCTTCCCTGAGTTGGTAGGGTAGCTTTGTGTGCTAGGTTTCCTATATGGCCCAGTGGGTTGGCCTCCCCAGTTAACCTGAGGTGGACACTCTTGGTGTACCCCTTTGTGGACTGTGTGCTCAGCCTTGTTGTAGTTAAATCTTGATTGTTGTTGGTATCACTGGGAGGAATTGACCTCCAGGCCAGTTGGCTGTGAGGATCAGCTGTGTCTACGCTGGGAGAAGTTCGGTGCTGGAAACAGCCTTATAGGATCAAACTTGCAAAATTGCAAAAGCCTCTGTGCTCAGCTTGGAGGGGCGGAGTCTCAGGGCGGAGCAGACAGTCTTGGCTTCCTGTCAGCCCTGCCCTTGCACACGCGCCTCCAGACCTCTGCCTTCCGCGGCTCCCCTGAGTTTCCACCTGACAGTCCAGATTTCCCCCATAAGAGCGTGGGTCCCCGGGGCTCACCCAGATCTGGGGTTCAGTGCAGTCAGAACTGGGGTTCAGTGCAGCCAGGAGCTTCTGACTCCCTTCCGCTAGGGAAAGCCTGCAGCAACCTCCGCATTCAGTCTTCTCTGTGAGCACTCACGTGCACGTGCCTCCAGACCCCTTCCCGCCGCGGCTCCCCCTGAGTCTCCGAGTCTCCGTGTGCCTTTCTCTCTACCTGACAGTCCAGACTCCCCCTGTATGAGCCTGGGTCCATGGGGTTTCGCCCGGAACTGGTGTTCAGTGCAGTCAGAACTGGGATTCAGTGCAGTCGGGGGCTTCCTTCCCTCTCCCACCAGAGAAAGTCAGCCAGGCACTCAGCCGCCCTTTCTCATGCGCGTGTGTCTCAGTACCTCAGCTCTTTGCCACTCCTCTGATTCTCTGTGAGCTTTTCTCTTTCCTTCTAGTTGTAGAATTTCCACTTAGCCAGCCTTCCTGTGGTTCTGGATGGTGTCCATTCTGTCTTTTAGTTGTAGTTTTAAAATTGTTGTGCGAAGCAGCAGTTTAGGTGCTTACCTATGCTGCCATCTTGGTTTCTCTCAGAATATTCACTTTCACTTCACCCTTTTCATCTATGGTATCAAGATGGCTTTTGCATCTCCAGGTATCTCATCTATATTCTAATCCAAAATATGGCTCAAGAAGTAGGATAGATTAGTGCCTGTGTTAGGAAAGGTCCCCAGGTATCTTGTGCAGATTTCTGTTTACATTCTTTAGGCTATGACTGTGTCATGTGGCCAGCAGTGTAGGAATGCTCTCAGCCTCTTCATATAGAAAAAAAAAAAAAAACACACACACACAAAAACAAACACAAGACAAGGGGTTAGGAGTAGATATTGAGTGATTTTGTTTCTAGTAACTGCTACATATCTCTTTAGAGTACAACTTAGATCCATAAAATCATCGTAAACATTTTTTCCCCAAGCCAAATTAGATGTTTCAAAGGTCAGACACTAAAAGTAATGAACTTTACTCTTATCTGTCAACTGTGTTGCCTGGTTCTTACCAGAATTGTTGCTGGAAGAGGAGGCAATTAGAACAAATGAATTACTGCAAGCTCTGATAGGAAACACTCAGAGTTGGTAAACCAACACTGAAAGATAAAGAAATATTAGTAGATAAATCCTATAGGAATATTGAAGTCATGGGGTAGCCTGAGTTGATTTAAAATAGACATCAGTTGTTCCTTTTTGTTATAGGAGTACAATAAGTAATGAGTGTGACAACAGCCTTTGAGTTCTCAAGAAAAGAGAAATTGTTGAGTTTTTTTTTTCTCATAAGGAGGAGATGGAAGAAAGATTTATCTTTTATGTGTTTTTAGTTGAAAATGTAGCATTATGTAAAGAAGAAAACTCTGATAGACTATCTAAATATGTTATGAACTAGAACAGTACCCAGGACTTTTAGATTTTGCGAATATCCACTTTTTTAGTGAGAACTTAGCATAGTTAGGGCATTAGGGAAAAAAAATCCACCTGTGATTGCCATCATTTCTTTTAGAACAGTGGTTCTCAACCTTTCAATGCTGCGAGCCTTTAATACAGTTTCTCATATTGTGGTGACCCCCAACCATAAAATTATTTTCGTTGCTACTTCATAACTGTAATTTTGCTACTGTTAATGAATCGTAATGTAAATATCTGTGTTTTCCGATGGTCTTAGGCTCTACAGCAGCGGTTCTCAACCTGTGGGTTGCCTAAGACCATCAGAAAACACAGATATTTACATTATGATTCATAACAGTAGCAAAATTACAGTTATGAAGTAGCATTGAAAATAATTTTATGGTTGGGGGTCACCACAATATGAGGAACTGTATTAAAGGGTTGCGGCATTAGAAAGGTTGAGAACCACTGATTTAGAAGATCATTTCAGTATCTACAAAAGGAACAACACAATCTTAGAATTTAAAAAATTAGATACATTGAGCAAGTTAAACTTTATGAAAAACACACATACTTCTCTCTCCTCCTCCTCCTCCTCCTCCTCCTCCTCCTCCTCCTCCTCTTCCTCCTCCTTCTTCTTCTTCTTCTTCTTCTTCTTCTTCTTCTTCTTCTTCTTCTTCTTCTTCTTCTTCATTTTGGTGCAAATGAGCCCAAAACTTGATCATGGATCAGCACCAGTCAAAGGGTGAATGTTTAGGGACCCATTGTGAAGGATTTTGAATATCTGGGATTTGCTTGTGTTTTTCATCTTCTGCAAGAATATTTGCAGCTCATATTTGTTTGGTGATTTGGTGGCTGCTGTGTGTTACTAGCCCACTGTCAGTCACATGCATGGAGTGAGTTGAATGTAGCACATGATTTCCCTTCCATTTCTGAAATAATTGTCTAGCTTTTGGGATAAGGCAAACATTATACATACCATCATTACACTGTCTTATGCCAATGGCAAACTTACTACCCACAGTCATTTTTACTGCTGATACCAGGAATGGTATCACATTCTGTCTCACCACAATGTTCAGGAAGCCACATTCAATCTACTGGAGCTGACACATAAAGATCCCTTTGTTCGTCTTAAGGTATTATGCCCAGAACACCTTTATTAAAATGTGCTTGTTACATGAAAGGGGAGACTTATTGATACATTAGTTCAGATTAACCAACTGTTATATGGCAAAGAGAATAATACCAAGGGAATAAAAGTAGAAACCAATTATATTTTATTTATTTTTATTTTATTTTTTTATATTTTTATTGATTTCAGAGAGGAAGGAGAGGGAGAGAGAGATAGAAACATCAATGATGAGAGAGAGTCATTGATTGGCCACCTCCCACACACCCCACACTGGGATGGAGCCCACAACCCAGGTATGTGCCCCTGGCCGGAATTGAACCCAGGACCCCTCAGTCTGCAGGCCAATGCTCTATCCACTGAGCCAAACCAGCTAGGGTGAAATCAATTATATTTTAAAAGCATTGGGAGGGAAGGGCTGGGGATGGAAGAGAGACTTCTAAGGAGCAACATGAAGGCAACCTGGGAGAGGAGGTGAAGGCACTATCAAATGTGTAGGTTTGAGCTCCTCCAGTTCCCCTGCTCAAACACTCCCAGTGGCTTTGCATGTGCCTGTCAAATTCAATCTGGATTTCCACCAAGTACTCTGCACAAACGATAAACTCTGGCAAACCTGTCACTGATTTCAGAACATTGATCTGGTTGCATCTCTGGGCTTTGATGTGGCTGTTCTTGAGTGTAATTGCATATAAGTAAAACTAACACACGAATAGTGTGGATACTTAGAAATGTTAACTGTCTTTCAAACATTTCCTCTTCCAAAAGCTCTTTCCACAAATCCTGTATCCCTGTACCTCCCAAGTAAGGTATGGGATTCATTTACTGAAGCAGAAGAAATAAGTTGTAAAACAAACTTTCCTAGGCTGCTTCTATAAGGCACATTCTCAGGATAAGAACAAACCAGAGTGTTAAGTAGCAAACCTTGCAAATGTCTAAACAGCAGGACAGAACATATATGTTTATTGAATTATAATTTTTCAAAAAATAAGTAAAAATAAAAAGTAATAAAAGGACATTAGGGACATGAATCACCGACAAATTCTATCATACTAATATAAATGCTTTGACATTTTGGCACATTTTCCCATTATTTTCTAGATTCTCATTTCCTATTCATTGCTAAAATAGATTTGTATTTCACCCATTAACAAATATTTATTGCATTAATTTACATGACAGGTAAACACTGTGCAAGCCAACTATGGGAACAATAATTATTTTTACTTAATGTGATTTAATATTATATACTTGCATTTATGTGGCTTCATAGTTTTTGAAACTTCATTCAACATAATTGTATGCAAATATACACAATATTTTTAGCTATTTATATAGTTATTAGTTTTTCAGTAAATAAAGGTATATGTATTTCTTATATAATTTTATGCATATTGACATATTTCTTTCCAAAAGTATAGATAACCATATGTACTTTAACCAGCAATAGCAAAAAAGCAAATGCACCTTAATTGCACTTTATCTTATATCTTAAATTGTCATATTTTATAGGTTAAAATATGCTATATCATTATATTATTATTTGTTTTGTTTCGTTTCTAGTGAGGGTAGTATTTTTAAAATGTTCATTAAAAGTTGGGAATTGCCAATTTTTGTGAATTGCCTCTATAATATTTCTGTATTAATCTATTTAGTGATTTTCTTCTTAGTAAATGTGTTCTCTTTAGTAAGGATGTGATGTGCTATTCTGTTGTATGTATTTTCAAACATTGCATTTTGTTCTTTCACTTGATCTATGTTTTTTATAGTGTGCAAAAGTTTTTTAACATTTTGTAAAGACTAATTTATTGATAATTTCTTTGTGATTTTTCTAACTGTTGATTATAAAACTCTTTTCCTCTTCAGGGGTTTGATGAGGATCCAACTCCAGTTTTTCAAAAAATATTTTACTTTAATCCTATTTTATAAAATATTTTACGAATCTGTTTTAGTAAATTGTGTGAGGTGAAACTCTAATTGGATTTTCCCCAAGATTGCTTATCATTTATTTAAACCAGCCATGGGCAAACTCCGGCCCGTTCAGCTGTTCTATCCGGCCCGCGGAGCCAAAAGAGCGGAGGGTTCTCTTGCTCTCCCCTCCGCTCCTTTACTTTGAATTTATATTGGTTCACACAAACACTCCATCCATGCTTTTGTTCCGGCCCCACAGTCCAGTTTAAGAACCCATTGTGGCCCTTGAGTCAAAAAGTTTGCCCACCCCTGAATTTTAAACACACATTATTGAATAATTTTGCTTTCTCTTGTGATGTGTGATGCTCTATGTCCAATTCACATTTTACAGAGAATACAATTACTTTGGTCTAAAGAAGTACTTTAAGTGTAAATTTTAAAATCAAAACACTTTTCTAAAAATGCAAAACTTGTGATATTTATTTCTAACGCATGGTACACATGGCAGACACTTTGAAATTCTCTGAGGAGAGAACACTGAAATCATTATTATAGTATCAGACGCAGAGGATGCTGGCAATATTTTTCTTGCAAACTGAATGTTTAGATCAGCATACAAATGACAAGTTAGCCTCAGTTGTGTCTGATTGTTTTCAGCAACATTAAGGATGTTGAATATGCACAAATATTTAGCTATAAATTGTCAATAGGAGCATTATTCATAATAGTAAAAAAATAGAAATAAACTAAACTCCATTAATAGGAAGTTCTTTATATAAATCATGGCACTTCCTTACAATTATTAAAATATTATAGAACAATCATAACCTGGAAATATTTATGGGACATTATTAATTAATAAAATGAAATAGTTTCTAAAAGAATGTGCAGTGTGATCCCATAGTGCTAAAACAACATGCATATAATATATACTCATATATTCTTTGCTCTATAAAGCAGAGGTAAAATATTTGAAAGATATCGAATATGACATTTACTAGTATGAAGAGTACCTTGTCACCATTTAGATATATTCCAAGTTTACATACACATACTAGGATTAAGCAGCTATCTGCACTGGTTCTTTCCTTGATTCTCTCTGATTTTTTACTATAAATAGACAATTGGTATTACATGAAATTATTTTGAGGAGGTTTTACTTAACAGGATAGACATGGTAGATGTCACTTTCATAGAATGCTGGGTTTTTGTTCAGAAAGGAAAGTAAAACTCTAGCACCAAGAGTTACTGTCTTTGTCTTTCTTTGGCTATGCCATTAGCAAAGTTCAGTGATAAAATTTCGAAAAGCACTCAGCATCCTGTCAAATAACCCCCCAAACATCAGGCCACTAATTTCTAAACTCTGCAGAAGAAAAAGAAAAGGCTTATCTCAAGAAATAAAACCTCAGGGCAAATTGCTATCTTGAAGTATCCTTGCAAAATTCTTTTTGTGCCATTTTCGCCTCATTCTCACATACTTCTTGGCCACTGTCTGAGGGCTTATGCGAGCAATTGGCGGTGACAAGATCAAGCCACTCGGTATAATTTATTTGGCCTCCTTTGAAAATTTCATCTTCATAAAAACTGTGCACTGAGGTTGGTTTTGCTAGTTTGCTCATTAATTGGTTGGCTGACCATTAGGGACATTGATTGTATTCTGTTATGCCAGATAAGATTTTGTGTCCTGCTTTTAGAGAAAATATTTCAAAAAAGCTGATTAACCGTAAACAAAAAACTAAAAGGGATCTGTGTTTCTCTATAAATACTATATTTTCCTATGTAAAGAGCCCTCATGAACTTGAGGAAGAGAATGCATATGTATTTTATTTGGGCCATGTAGGAAATCTTTATGCTAAGAAGGCTACTTTTACCTACCAGCTATACAAGGCCTGACTAAAAAGTAATCAGGGAAATCCCACAAGCCACATGGGAAAATCAGTTTCATGACTTTATAGTCACATCTCATATTTCCTTTATTTCATCCTGTGCCGATCTCAGAAAGGGCCACTGAAATTGTAAACGATAATTGAAGCTTTGAATTCATTACCAATTAGTGACATTAATATTACCTTTGTTAACATTATAGACACCAGTGATGGTGGGGGAAGAGCCTACTTTCTGTGAAGTGTATGGGAGACTGATATAAAAGGAAGGGCAGTTGTGGGAAAGATGGAATGAGAAAACCAATAAAATTCATGGTGCTTTTAAGTGTTGGATGCAAAGGTAATACTAAAAGGTATTTAGTTACCTGTATGGCACAGGAAATCCACAAATTAAGAGCAGATGCCAGAGCTGCCAGGGTCCTTGAGGTCCCCTGCTACTAGGCTTTAATAATTTCTACCTGCCAGGTCTTGGGATCAGAGGCAGGTCAGCCTAGTGGCTGGGGGATCACTGGTGGATCTCAGGACAGAGACTGCTTTCTAACCAGTATGGAAATACAGCAGCATGTTAACAACCAGTGTGCATATCAGCAACTAAAGTTCTTTCATGGTATTTATTTGGTGAATTTGTGTCCAGGATTTCAGATTCTGAAGTATTACTCAGAGCTTAGAATTCAAACATTTTCAATTTTCAGAGATTTCTTCCAGGCATTTTTCTGTCATCCCTTCCCTGTGAGTCCCAAGATCCTATCCTCTTGGCTGACCTTGGTGGGCCATGCCTCCAAGTTCAAACCCTAAGAGGGGTAATTGCCATTGGCCTGATGAATCCATCAGCAGGATAATTTGCTGTGTGGCTTCTGATGGAAACATCTGTCAAGGTACTGGCAATGTCTAGAACTGGAGGAGATCTCCTCCCCTGAAGCCTCCCCCTGAGGCTGATGCCCTGTGTCCACAGCCACCTGTCTCTGCTTCTCTTTAACTCACCCATCAGCTCTGATAGCAACTTGAGCCCCAACATCTGGGTCTGACTTGGAGGAAACATGACTCATCACAGGCACCTTTCTAACTTATCAATGAAAAGTGTCAAAAACACATTTGTTCAATTGACAGAAACCCACTTGCTCTGGGAAGACCCCTTGGTCATTATTTAAAGTCATTACTGATTTGACTTCGCATTTCTATTTTACCACTAGAGGCCTGATGCACAAAATTCGAGCAAGGGGCTCGGCCCCCACCGCCATGGCGGCTGCCTCTGCCTTAGCCCCCATGGCTCCTCAGCTTAGTCCAGAAGGTCCTCTGGTTAATTAGCATATTACGCTTTTATTATTATAGGTGCCCCCCCCCCCCCCCATCCAGTGTTTGGATCACCATATCAATTCTCTACATTTTGGGAGCAGAGAAAGGTTGTTTCTAAGCACCATTTATTTTCAGCAGATCTACATCTGATTTAACCTTAGGTAACTTGCTCTAGAATACAAGCTTTCTCTTTGGGAGGTTTAAGCCACCCACCCTAAATTCATTATCATGACTTTTCTTTTTGTCAATAAAGAATTCTTTATTTTTAATTAAATTGAAAGAATCTTTTCTTTTTCAATCTTTTTGTCAGAATGCTAATCTTTTTTTCCCTTTATATAAAGTCTCTGTAACTTTGTCAGGTGGAAGTAGGATAATTGATGTCTAGGTGAGATAATTTATGAACTGATGATTTCACAAAAAGAAAAAGAGAGGGCATGCAAATACAAAAGTGGAGATGATGATAAATTCTACTGAAATCAGTGTAGGGGAATGCAAATTATCCTGAGAAAAAGTACAGCAAAATGTTTTTGATTGATCAATGGGGTCTCCTTTTAATTCAGATTATCGTCCTCCTATAACTTACCTTCCTAAAGTTTAAAACTTTAGAAATAAGCAAAGAATAGGAATCATTTTCCAAAACTTTTCATAAATGTGACATTGATTCATTAATATAGAGCCCATTAGCCCTAGAGTTTCATCTCTTCATCTATCATTTCAATTGCCTCCTGATTTCCTCATGGCATTTAATAAATGGGAGACTTTACACCTGGTGCACTAAAGACCTTGGCAAATTTTGAAAATGCACCCCCTGTTATATGATTATACCCTTTTCAAAGCTACCTACTAGTTATTTGTGCAGACTGAAGGCTAGAATGACATACATGTACCAACATTACTTGGAGATATCTATTCATCTATACCTATATATTTATTTCCCTGTTTGTGCCTTATTTGTAGGTTTCTTTGGGGTGAGAGGTAGTGGGGTGGAAGAGGAACACACCAGGCCCTGTATCCTGCCATTACTGTAGCAGCCTCAGGTGAAGCATAGTGGCTGCAGCCATGGCTATTACCTAGTTGTCTGGAGGTCCATTTGGTCAGGATATTTGAACTAGAAGGAATTCTGGGAGAAATAAAGGTCTACCAGAAAGGAGCTTTTGGGTATCTCCAATTCTTTGAGGGCTTAGAAAGGTATTATTATCCATTATTATCTATTATCTATTGTTTACAAAATTTAAATTATAAGCAGCTTCACTGGCCACTGAATTCAATCTCTCCATGAAGGGATTCTAGCTTTCAATTCTTCATATTAATTGAAACACATCAATTATCTCCTTTGAAAAGACATTTATATTTATTTAATTAACATATCAAATATGAGGAATTGTCTGTGCTTCTTCTGGTCTTGTACTAAATTCCTGGTTGGTTTGGTGATATTGTTTAACATCTTTGACCAAATAAATTTCTATAAAATTAGGATAAATGTATTCTTATAAAGAGTCTTAGGAAGTAATAGATAAATAAGAAATATAAGTGAGCATTTTAGATGATAAGTAATTAATTCAAATTTCTGAGAACTAAAACTATTAACATGTGTCTTTGAATATAACATTTAAGTAGATCACAAATACAAACAACTAATTGAAAAAATTAATCAGCTAATCCAGCACCTTTATTTGTTTGTGGAAATTGAGAACTTTGAGGGAAGACTGGGGGGATACTATTTATGACCAGAAAGAAGTTCCATTTTGACTTTGTGCAAATCCTGAGGGCAACAGTTGGATTTGACTTGAGGAGAACTCCTTGATGTTCAGCTCTGATTCCCATTCAGGGTTTGCAGCCTGGTCTGTTTTGACAGATGGCTCCTTTAGATGCAGGGCCTCTGTGTGAGTGTGTGCAGACCTGGAAGAAACTTGAAAAGGTCAAAAATTCATTGCTTTACAGCCCTTGATGGTTAATTTTTAGAGGGCATGGATATATTTTATTTATCCATGTCACATTAGGCACCTGATAGGAGGCAATTAGTAATTTTTGTCGAATGAATGAGTGAAAGAATGGATGAGTGAATGAATGAACACTTTATTTTACTTAGAGATTACAAAAGTTATTTACAAACTTCCTAGCAAATACCCAACACATGGGAAGGAAAAGGAGACACTGTCAGTGAACTGCCGAAGTTGTTACAGGCCAGAGAGAAAACTGGAAATATTGACATTTATATGAAAAAAGTTATGCCTGTGCAGGTGACTCATATCTACTTCTCTCCCCCCTCTTTTTTGAAGCAGTGCTCACCCAAGTACCGAAGAAGCGAATATGATGAGAATTGGGTTCTTCTTTGTTAGGTCTAGGCTGGAGCAAGCATTTCCTACCAGAAGTATCAGCTGAAATCCGGCTCTGAGGGACCAGCCAGCAGAAGGGAAAAGCTAAGGTCCAGTTACCTGAAAGAAACATAAACAACAGGGATCAAAAGGCCAAAAAAGAGTAGCCAGGTAAAGAACACAGAACCAAGATGTTTAAGCCTGTTAAACACAGGGATCGCAGTAAAGTAGGTTATTAGCACAAAGGGGGAAGGGCGGGAGGGAACACGGAGCAGTTGCCTCCAGTTCCAGCCCATGATTGCATCTCAATTCAATAAGTTCACTGATGAGGTACGCGGGAAGATCAAGCAGAGCTGACAAATTTATTCAAACCTGTTCCTCAGCTGATGTGCAGTCTCCTGCTTCTGATTGCATGCTGGACTTTCTCTCCTGAGCATTTTCTTGGCACTGAATATTTAACATATCAAAAATGAAAAATAGCTTCTCCTGTTTTTATTGTCGATAAAAATAGTGCAAGAATTGGAAATGCGCAAAATAGATTACAAGTTATCTGTCCTTTCAGTGGAGTGCTGGGCATTGTCCAGGTGTCTCTGGGGATTATCTGATTCTGTAGAAGTGTGGACCTTTAATTGTCTTTCTATGGACCAGGTTATTTTATAACTCAGAAAGCGTCATAAGAAGTTGAGTTGTAGAAAACTGATAGTGATTCTTCGCCAGGGCACTACAAAAGTGTTTTTTCTGGGAGATACATATTTGATCACTGCTTTACTGAAAAGATGACCCAATTAATTATATTGTCCTTTATAATATTAACCTCCTTGGCATTGTAAAAAAAAAAAATCAACCTAGTAAATTGGAAGATCTAATTGGTTTTATTAAGCAAATCATGACTGGGACATTTTCAGGGGCATCTTTTTATTGGGGAAACAAAAAAAAGGGTGGGTTTTTATCATGCAGATTTCCTCTTTTTTCTATGGGGAAGAGAGAAGGCCCATGTGACAGATAACCTTACTGGTACTTGACCAGATAATTCCAGACTGGTTCATTAATATTATGTTTCTGGGAGAAATTGAAATTGCAATTAGATCAGGTATTAAATTTAGGTTTGATATCAGGGCTTTTGCACCAATGACGCCATTTCTTGTTTTGTTTTTTTTGTTTTCACATTTACCTTTTTTAAAATTCTTTATTGTTTAAAATATTACATATGTCTCCTTTTACCCCCCATTGACCTCTCCCTGGCCGTTCCCACCCCACAGTGCATTCCTTCACCCCCATACTGTCTGTGTCCATGGGTTATGCTTATATGCATGCATACATGTCCTTTGATTGATCTCTTAAATACCCCCCCCCCCCCCGCCCCCACCGCCTTCCCTCTGAGGTTGGATGGTCTCTTCAGTGCATCTATGTCTCTGGAACTATTTTTGTTAATCAGTTTATGTTGTTCATTATATTCCACAAATGAGTGAGATCATTATCTTTCTCTGACTGGCTTTTTGGACCTGTGGTTTTCTCTGTAACACTTTTTAACAGCATTTATTAGCAAATTTATTTCATCATTACTGATTGCCCATGTATGGTGTATGTGATGTGTAGTGTGTGTTTGTGTGTGTGTGTATGTATGTGTATTATTGTTCATATTCATTCTATATTTACAGTCATGTTTTTAACTTTCTAAAAGTTATACTAACATCCTTATTAATATCTTCATCATGCTAATCACTTGGTACCATTGAGCTTTCTCAATTCCTGAATCTCTGTTATATAATCCTTTCTAAGTTAGATACTTTTACTTCCATTCACATTCCCACTATTTTTTAAAATATATTTTTATTGATTTCAGAGAGGAAGGGAGAGAGAAAGAGAGAGAGAGAGAGAGAGAGAGAGAGAGAGAGAGAGAGAGAGACATTAATGATGAGAGAGAGCGAGAGAGAGAGAGAAACATTAATGATGAGAGAGAATCATTGATCAGCTATCTCCTGCACACCCCCTACTGGGGGTCCAGCCCAAAACCTGTGCATGGACCTTGATGAATTGAACCATGATCTCCTGGTTCATAGGTTGACGTTCAACCACTGAGCCATGCCTGTGAGGCCACATTCCCACTGTTAATGAGCCAGTTCAGGCCTTGATTATTTTGCACTTGGGCCAATCCAATGGCCCAGTAATCTTCAAACTGATTTTCTAATTTTCTCTCCCCCACCTTTACAATCCAAACCTAAAAGCCAAACCTTTTCATATAAACTCAGTTCTTTAGGACAATCTCAGCTTACAAACCTTGTTTGACTTCCTGTTGACTAACAAATCAAGCCCCTGAACTTTACCTCCTTCACAATTCAAATCCAAGGTATCTTCTTAGTCCTACAGTCACTGGCCCCTTCTATTAGTTGTTATGGTTACTATAACAAAGTAACAGACTGGGAGATCCAAGATGGCGGCGTAGGTAAACACCTAAACTGCTGCTTCGCACAACAATTTCAAAACTACAACTAAAAGACAAAACGTCTATCACCCAGAACCATGGGAAAGCTGGCTGAGTGGAAGTTCTACAACTAGAAGGAAAGAGAAAAGAGCAGTGAGAGGTGCACAAGCGCTGAAAAGCTGAGGTACGGAAACGCGTAAATCGGGCTGGCGACGGGTGACTGGAAGCGCTGCTGTTTTCAACCCGAAGGGAGATAAGCTCCCAATTACTCCGAACTCGTTTCTGGGGAGACGCGGGGGACCCAAACTCCTACGGGGAGAAGCTGGACTGTCTGCTGTGGGGTCGGAAAGTGAGGGAGGCTTGCTTGCAGGGCTGCCCGCAGTAACAATTGTTTATTGTGCTGGGGCGCGGGACGCAGGGAAACGGTGGGAGACGCAGAGCCGGCTTACTGGCAGCCATTGCTGTTTGCCACACCCTAGCCTAGTCACGGCCTGAGACCCCGCCCTGCACAATCTACTAACCCACCCAAGCTCCAAGCAGTGGCTTTAGCATATGAATGGCCTGCCCTATCGCAGCTTAACCTAGCAAACTTGCAGCCCGGGTCAGACAGCTCCAAAACATCCAAACCCCAAGCAAAGAGGAGAAAACTGTAGTTCTTGCTGTAGCTCCTGCTGGGTGGCCTCAGACAGTAGCTGACCTGCACCCCATTGGAGATCCAGAAGCCAGTGTACCTAGTGGTCAGTGTGAGACACCAGATTTCAACTCCTCACATCCATAAGTGACACATTCAAGAGGCAGACTCAAAGCCCCACTGAAACAAGTCCTGCACCATAAGCGTGTCTCCAGTGCAGCAGTTCTTCCATTATAGACACAGCAGGTCCTCACAGCCAATTGGCCTGGAGGTCAATTCCTCCCAGTGTACCAACAGCAATCAAGGCTTAATTACACCAAGACTTTGCACTCAGCCCACAAAGGGGTGTACCAAAAGCGTCCACCTCAGGTGATTGGGGAGGCTGAGCTACTGGCCCCTATAGGTCACCTACCACACAAAGCCACTCCATCAACACAAGGAAGCAGCAAAATGCGGAGACAAAGAAACATGTCACGAATGAGAGAAATGGAGGAAAGCAAACTACTGGACGACATAGTGTTCAGAACCACATTTATAAGGTTACTCAAGAATCTTCTAAAAACCGCCGAGAAACTTGATGATACCTCCGAGGAGCTTAGTGAGACCTTCAAGAACCTTAATGAGAATGCCAAAAAAATGGAAAAGGACCAGTCAGAAATTAAGCATACACTGTCTGAAATAAAGAATATACAGAAACTCAACTGTAGATCAATGTACCCCAAGAATCAAACCAAAGATCTGAAATATGAGGAAACAAAAAACACCCAACCAGAAAAACAAAAAGAAAAAATCCAAAAATATGAAGATAGTGTAAGGAGCCTCTGGGACAACTTTAAGTGTACCAACATTCGAATTTTTGGGGTGCCAGAAGAAGAGAAAGAGCAAAATATTGAAAACCTATTAGAAGAAATAATGACAGAAAACTTTCCCTACCCTGGTGAAAGAAATAGACTTACAAGTTCAGGAAGCACACAGAACCCCATACAAGAGGAATCCAAAGAGGACCACACCAAGACACATCATAATTAAAATGCCAAGGGCAAAAGACAAAGAGAGAATCTTGAAAGCAGCAAGAGAAAAATGGTTAGTTACCTACAAGGGAGCACCCATACGACTGTCAGCTGATTTCTTGGCAGAAACTATGCAGGCCAGAAGGGAGTGGCAAGAAATATTCAAAGTGATGAACAGCAAGAACCTACAACCAAGATTACTCTACCCAGCAAAGCTATCATTCAGAGTTGAAGGTCAGATAAAGAGCTTCACAGACAAGAAAAAGCTAAAGGAGTTCATCACCACCAAACCAGGATTACATGAAATGCTGAAGGGTGTTCTTTAAGAAGAGGAAGAAGAAGAAAAAGGTAAAGATAAAAATTATGAACAACAAAATGACATCAAATACATACCTACCGACAAGTGAATCTAAAAATCAAGTGAATAAAAAATCTGAAGAACAGAATGGACTGGTGAATATAATAGAATCAGGGACATAGAAAGGGAATGGACTGACAATTCTCAGGGGGGAAGGAGTGTGAGGGGTGCGGGAAGAGACTGGACAAAAAGCTTACACCTATAGATGAAGACAGTGGCGGGGGGTAAGGGCATGGGGTGGGGTGGGGAATCAGATGGAGGGGAGCTAGGGGGAAAAAAAGAGGAACACCTGTAATAATCTGAACAATAAAGATTTATTTTTTAAAAAAACAAAAAACAAAAAAAAAACAAAGTAACAGACTGGATGGTTTAAATAACAGAAATTTAATTCTTCACAGTTCTGAAGGCCAGTAGTTCAAGATAAGCCAGTGGGAGGGTCAGTTTCCTCTAAAAGCCCCTCTCCTAGGCTTGTAGATGATCATGTTCTCCCTGTGCCTTCACATACTACTTTGTTTGTGTGTGTCCTGATCTCCTCTTCTATGGATTAGGACCCACCCATAAGACCTCATTTTACCTCTGTAAAGGCCCTATCTCCAATATAGTCACATTCTGAAGTATTGGCTATTAAGAATTGAAAATATAAATTTTGGAAACACAGTTTAGCCAATAATATTTCTATGGGGCAGAGAAAATTATGTTTGTTGAATGTCTATCATGCGTCAAACACTGTGTTTTATATTGTCATAAAAGTTAAAAAAAAATATGGTTGACTTGGTATTTTCCTGAACATATCTCCAACTCAATTTCTACTTGTAATATATCACCTCATCCATGATACCTCTCTTTAAAAATCCTGGTCTTCCTATCAGATGTGATATCACTTTACTCTGAAACCTCCATGGCATTTAATTTCCCCCTTTTATGGTGCTTTCATATTGGTTTTATGATCATTGAGCACTTGTGTTTTCTAATAATAGATTATTGATTCCTCTAAGGCAAAGCTATTATTAACACTTTTAGGATTCCCCTGAGGCATATGACCTATTGTCTAGAATATATATATTTGTTAAAAAGTCAAAAGAAGAAGAAAGTTTATAAAAGGAAGAAGGCAAGACTATGAAGGTTTCTGCTTATTTTTTGGAGGGGGTTGCTATTGAGGAAGGATGAGGCAAGAGAAGGAAGCACAAAAGAGATGTAAAATAAGAACCACAATTATAAAACTTTTAAGTTAGAAGCCAATGATATCCCACTTTTGCATCCTAAAGGTTCAAATAATTTAGCTGATAATTTCTGATATTCTTAGTAAATTATATTCCATTTAAATAGTTTCATGCTTTCAAGCAATGGAGAAAATTGTAATTTTTATTTTATTTTATTTTTAATTTAATAAATCTTTATTGTTCAGTTTATTACAATTGTTCCTCTTTTTCCCCCATAGCTCCCCTCCACCCGGTTCCCATCCCACCCTCTGCCCTTACCCCCCCCACTGTCCTCATCCATTCTCTTCCCACACCCCCCACACCCTTTTCCCCCCGAGAATTGTCAGTCCACTCCCTTTCTATGACCCTGATTCTATTATATTCACCAGTTTATTCTGTTCATCAGATTTTTTTTTATTCACTTGATTTTTAGATTCACTTGTTGATAGATATAAATTTGTTGTTCATAATTTTATCTTTACCTTTTTCTTCTTCTTCCTCTTCTTAAAGAATACCTTTCAGCATTTCATATAATACTGGTTTGGTGGTGATGAACTCCTTTAGCTTTTTCTTATCTGTGAAGCTCTTTATCTGCCCTTCAATTCTGAATGATAGCTTTGTTGGGTAGAGTAATCTTGGTTGTAGGTTCTTGCTATTCATCACTTTGAATATTTCTTGCCACTCCCGTCTGGCCTGTCTGGCCTGCATAGTTTCTGTTGAGAAATCAGCTGACACTCACATGGGTGCTCGCTTGTAGGTAACTAACTGTTTTTCTCTTGCTGCTTTTAATATTCTCTCTTTGTCTTTTGCTCTTGGCATTTTAATTATGATGTGTCTTGGTGTGGTCCTCTTTGGATTCCTTTTGTTTGGGGTTCTCTGTGCTTCCTGAACTTGTAAGTCTATTTCTTTCACCAGGTGAGGGAGGTTTTCAGTCATTATTTCTTCAAATATGTTTTCAGTATCTTGCTCTCTCTCTTCTTCTGGCACCCCCATAATTCTGATGTTGGTAGGCTTGAAGTTGTCCCAGAGGCTCCTTACACTATCTTCATATTTTTGGATTCTTTTTTCTTTTTGCTTTTCTGGTTGAGTGTTTTTTGCTTTTTTGTATTTCAAATCTTTGACTTGATTCTTGCGATCCTTTAGTTTGCTGTTAAATCTCTGTATAATATTTTTTATTTCAGTTAGTGTATATTTAATTTCTAGTTGGTCCTTTTTCATATCCTTGAGGGTCTTGCTAAATTTATTGGCCCTTTTTAGGAAATTCTTGAAAAACCTTATAACTGTGGTTTTGAACTCTATATCCAGTCATTTGCTTTCCTCCATTTCTTTCGTTTGTGATCTGTTTCTTTGTCTCCACATTTTTGTTGCTTCCCTGAGTTGGTAGAGTAGCTTTGTGTGGTAGGTGTCCTATAGGGCACAGTGGCTCAGCCTCCCCAGTTACCTGAGGTGGACACTCTTGGTGCACCCCTTTGTTGACTGTGTGCTCAGCCTTGTTGTAGTTAAGACTTGATTGTTGTTGGTATCACTGGGAGGAATTGACCTCCAGGCCAATTGGCTGTGAGGATCAGCTGTGTCTGTGCTGGAAGAACTTCTGTGCTGGAGACACCCTTATGAGACAAGATTTGCAAAAGCCTCTGTGCTCAGCTTATATGGGTTGGAGTCTCAGGGTGGAGCAGACAGCGTTGGTTTCCCGTCAGCCCTGACCTAATAGGCCCCTGTGTCTCAGTGTCCCGTAGTAATCACTGCAAGCACCTCTGAGAGAAAGCCACCCTCGAGTTCTGCCTGCTGCCAGACAGTCCATTTTCACTCCATATGAATCTGGGTCCCCAGAGTCTCGCCCGGAACTGGAGTTCAGCACATTCAGGAGCTTTTGTCTCCCTCCCGCTTGAGAAAGCCAGCCACACACTCAGTTGCCAATCTTCTCCGTGCACGTGCCACAGTACCTCTGCCTCCTGCAGCTCCTCTGAGACTCAGTGTGCTTTTCTCTTTCCTTCTAGTTGTAGAAATTCCAATCAGCCAGCCTTCCTGTGGTTCTGGATGATGTCCGTTTTGTCTTTTAGTTGTAGTTTTGAAATTGTTGTGCGAGGCAGCAGTGTAGGTATTTACCTATGCCGTTATCTTGGTTTCTCCCCGAAAATTTTAATTTTTAGATCAAAATGATTTTAAGATTGATCCTGACCAGCTGGTGTGGCTCAGTGGTTGAGTATTCACCTATAAACCAGGCAATCACAGTTCGATTCCCAGTCAGGGCACATACCTGGGTTGTGGGCTAGATCCTCATTAGGGAAATGCAGGAGGTAGGCGATCAATGATTCTCATCACTGATGTTTCTATCTCTCTCTCCCTACCCCTTTCTCACTGAAATAAATAAAAATATATTTTAAAAAAGAAAATTCATAACAAAAAAAAAAACCGCATGGTTGATTCTCATCCCCATTGTATCGCATTGGTTTGAAGATCCTTTTCAGCTAATCTGTATTCCATAATCAGCCGGGGTTTGGTTTAAGGGGACAACTTATTGTGCTTTAGCAACTATATTATGCAATTCAACCAATCTGGTCTGGTTTGTGAAGCATGAAAAGATTTGAAGGTCTCAGCTAATGTGCTTTACACATGTCACATTCCTGAAACTAGGCCTAAGACTTGTGAGGGTGTGATCCATAACGCCATCTACTGCCACCAGACTGTGATATTTATTGCTGTGAAAATTTCATGACAAATTTGTTTCTGTGGCACATTTACCATTATATATTGACATGGAGCCATAGATGTAATGGCTTCAGATATAGCAGCCCAGTACTTTATTATTTTCTTCAAGTCTTAGACTTAGGCTGCTATGAAATGTTTAGAAGTTCCTGTTTTCTTGGGTTATCTTAAAAATAATCAGAAAATCATTATTTTAATAGAGTGTATTATTATTCAAACCTTTTCTAATGTAAAGTTTCATCTGATTTCTAAATTTAACAATGTTCTGTTATCTGAAAATTTCAGTCACCATCCACTTAATATGTATTTTTCTCAGTATTGAATTGTTCCAGATGCTTCCTTTTAAAAGAAATCAGAATTAAATGCACCAGTCTGTACAGGGGCTATGTGGGGTGGGGGTAGAAATATGATCTCCCTTTAAGGTGAGACCTTCTAAATAGATAACTGTAGAGTTGGATTTGTAGCTTCAGTGTGTGAGAGGCTCTGTGCTATGTCTGAGGGACATAAGAAGAAATAAGATATTGTGCTCACTTTTAGGACTTTTACAATCACCCCAGGAAAGACATCAGTTCTCAACTGGGGATGATTTTACCACAGCAGGGCATATTGCCAATCGAGATGGGGATCTTCCTCAGGAAATTAGATATATACATGTAAAGATTCAGTAGGGCATTGGACTAGAGATATAGATGTGAGAGTCATAACACAAAAGTTGTTGAAATTAAAAGACTGGTAAGATTACCCAGCAAGAGTGTGTGATGAGAACACTGGGTGAGGGCCACCTGCAAACATTGTTAGAGTCCATGCTACATGCAAAAAGCTGTGCTAAGCACTTAACTTAAATTTATCCTCATAACTAGCCTATTACTGTCAGCTCTTTTGTACAATGCTTGAAGGAGAGATCAACAATATCAAATGCAACTTTCAGTACAATCAGGGCAAAAAGTGTTCATAGATTAGGCAATTAGGAGGTCATTGGTGACTGTGGTGAAAGCAGTATCTGTAGAGTGATGGAGCTGGAAGGTATAGTCTAGTGAGTAGAGAAGTGAAAAGTTGGTGTGGAAGTGGAGATAAACAATTTGTGTGGGAATGGACTAAAGGGGGCGTGTATTTCTTAGAATGAAAGAGATGGAAGAAGATATCGCTTATAGACCTTGATCAGAGAGAGGATGGTTCCTTATAGATACTAAGCGGGCTAAGCAGTCTGACAAGACATGACAGGAAATGCCTGTCTTTAGATGCAGTGAGTGCCTGGGGCCCAGCTGAAATAGGATACCACTTTCTCCAATCCATCAGTCCTTAGAGCCCTTTTTTGGAATCTCTTCTCTCTTACCCAATTTGGATTTTTATGATCTACTCTTTCAGAAGGACTTTTGAATGTCACATTATCCACACTTATCAGGACACAATTCTCCAAAATCAAATCACATGAATAATATACTACTCTCTGTCTCCCTTCTCTATTCCTGCAATGCCGGAAAGAAAAAAAACACACACTATTGGACTACAGCCTATCCTGAGAGATGTGTCTCTCCCCAAATGAATGTTGCATAATTTGCTTATTCTTTGTGGTCACCTTACCATCACATGTTAATGTCTATTGGACATTTCTTTTCATTAATACAATGCTAATAGGGAATTAATACTTTTCCCCAAATATTGTTCTACCTCAGAATCTTAGTCTGACCCAAAAGGTTGTTTTCTATATTGATTTTAGTCTCTTTCATCTATGTAGCCATAAATATTGATTATCTGCAATGTATTAGGTCCTAGTTTGTAGGAAACATACAACATGGGTCTGCCACTTGAAGAACTCAGTCTATAGGAAAAACAGGTAGGTAAATAATCACTTAAAATAGAAAAGAATAAGTGCTTTAATAGATGTAATATATAAAGAGATTATGCAAGCCAATGCAGTAAGAAGCTACACCTCCCTCACCCATAAAAGAAGTCTTGTACTCAAATACCGAACTACTTTTAATTTTTCAAATGGGCTGTCAAGAATGGAAACACCCTCTCTCTTTGCTTGATAGATACCCCCCCCCACCCCCACCTCTTTCTTTCTCTCTTTGGTTCTTACCCTGCCAGTTCTCTGCATGGGCTCCTTTTTTATTCTGAAATCCCAGTTAAGGGACTTTCTTACTGATTATAATGACATAGTTCTGTTTTTACAGCTGTAATTTTAAACTTTCTTAATAATGCCATGTTTTAAACATTATTCTGCAATGCTAGAAGGTTTGAAGGTGCTCAAAAAGTAAACAGTCGGTTCATATAAAAGGAAGAGAACAGTGTAATTTAAAACTTCCAACAATTTGTATCAGATCATTGGCACTTCATTGAAAAACCTCAAGCTCTTGAGACAACAAAATTTTCCCCCAAGGGGAACTAATTCACTAGACATGCGTATACATTAGAACCAGATGAAGGTGATGCAGTGAAATTGGAAAGACAATTCCTGGGTTTATTAGAAGCTGGAAATCAAACATTTATATTTCTACTGGATTCTTTGGCCTTGGCAAGAATCATTTTCCCAGCAGAGCAGATTTGGAGAATTTGCATTTATGTTCATGATCACCTTTGACATCTGAGACTCTGAGGACTTGATATCACATACTATTTTTATTATAAACAGAGCTCCCAAGCTGTTAAGCTCAAATTGCTATTTTGGTGTTAACAAGAATGGTGCCACATGGTGAGCATATGCTGTTTGTGAAAGTAAATGATGCTTTAAGAATGTCTTACTCTCAAAAGAAAATCTTCTAGCAGAGAGCTTGTATTGAAGCTCTGTGTATATTCTCATGACCATCATAAACAATGTTTAAAACGTCAAGGTTGTTATTTGAGAATAAATCAGAGAGCTCTTGAACCTTTGGATGGATATATTCACCATAAAACATGACAGATATTTTCCCCTATGTTTATCATTTTTAAAATCGATAGATTGTTCACATGGTACCTTAATAGAGCTTCCATAGCACAGAAAGATTTATTTCTTTCAATGGAGGGTTTACTTAAATCTACTATTTATAAATTTAGCATTATTATGACTGGGTATAGAAAATTTCTGCCTTGGACAAATTAAAAAAACACAAAACTCCCAAGACTAATTAGACAATTTAAATGGTGAATAATGTTATCTCCCTATGCATTTGCTTTGTATTAAACTGATGAAGATTTAATCTTTTTCCCCCAGTTTCTTTTGTCTACAAGACTAAAGTCCCACTTTTATGAAATATTTTCCTTTGTTTTGTTTTAGAAAGAGATTTGACACCTGAATGGTAGTGGTAATGAAATTCTCTGTGGGTTAAGCTTCAAGAAAGAAGTATTAACATGAAACTAATGAAATATTAACAAATAAATTGAATTCATAACAGTAACCATTTCCCTGTGTTATATGTAATAACCATAGACTTATGTATAAGTGCTTTGGAGCTTTGCATCTGATCACTCCTAGCCATCAATGCATTCCTAAAAATAAGGCGATTAGGGAAAACTATAATAAATCACTTCATCAGTATGAGATTATGAATCCCTCTGCTATCACAAGACCTTTTTTTCCCCTCCAAGCAATTTATTTTCTTTTATAAGAATTAATGTCCTAATGTGTTATAACCTGAAATTTGAGATTAAATGTGATTACAACTGAAAGCAAATAAGGAATCATACTTCCCTTCTTATATTCTACCTATTCTCATTCTTCACAGGGAATGGCTGCAAAATAAAAGCTGCCAGGTCAATCTTGCTTGAATTTGGTTCTCAGCAAAAAACCTCTGTGCACAAACTGCTGGAGGGCCATGTGAGGCAAGCAGAGGAGATTAGTAGGTCTGGTGCAATATTAGAGGTGGAACTATTGACAGTATTAGAGCAAGAGAATGATAATATGCAAATGTCTTTTAAGGACAATTAGTCTGGAAACCAAGAGTAAAAGGGGCATGACAGTTTGAAAGGATGGAGACAAAGAGACAGTGTTTGTATCCTATGGAGAACCTGGCATCACCTCAGAAACGTCATTTTCTTTAGTTGGTGTGTATGGCTCAAGGCAAATTACAGTGGAGAAAAGGCCGTTGGGCTCACAATAAGGAGACTCTTGGTGCCTTTAAGAACCTATTTTTCAGAAAATTATGGGCACAGCTGCCAGTATAAAGAGAATTTGAAGAGGAAATTTCTGAGGATATAAAGAGATGTAATGGGTAGAAGGAATGAGAGCTAAGGCAGAAAATGAAAGAAAAAAGAACAAGTAACCAGAGGAAGAAGCAATATTATTTATAAGTTTTGTTTTTGTTTTTAGAGAGAGAGAAAGGGAGAGAGGGAGAGAAAGAGAAAAAATAACATTGATGTGAGAATGGAACATTCATCTGCTGCCTCCTACACACCCCCTACTGGGGATTCAGCCACATGTGTAGGAGGCAGCATGTGCCCTGACTGGGAATTGAACCAGCAACCTTTAGGTGCATGGATGACACCCACCCAACTGAGTCACACCAGCCACAGCTATTTCAACCTTTTTCAAGGCCATGAGCAGTTCACTAAAATAAAAAGAGTAGCATACAATGAGCGCGTGTGTCATCAAGGAAATTGGTAGCTTTGAGGAGGAATAAAAATTACTGAGAATAGAGATTCTAAAAAGTCAGTTCCTCAACCAAGTAGCCCCCAAACCTTGGGAGTTCACTATTAAATGTGCAGGTATATTTTATACTTTTGGATTCAGCAAATATTTCTATTTCCTGATGATAAAGTTTGTGGATGAGTCCACTTTCCCAAGTGACATATGTTTCACAAGGGCAATAACAGAGGTAAACTGAGAAATCCTTTGTTTTCCCTTTCTAAAGGCAGGTGGCAACCAGTTCTTTGTTGCACAAAGAAACTGGAAGAAAAGCATGAAGGGAAAATAGAAAGTTCATTTATAATTTTGTGAGTTAAGTTGTATGGCCAAAGCTTTCCCCAACAAAAAGGAAATTCATAGCATGAGCAGCTGTTGGAAATTGGGGCAAGAGAGTGGAAGGAAACTGAAGATAAAGATACTTGAAGTGTGCATACAAAAGTGAACTAATTTGCCTACAGACCAGTAGCTGATTTTTACATCAAGAGTTTCTTACACATACTGTCGAATTTGTCTTCCATTCTTTTCTTCCACCTTATGATCATTTCTTTGAATTCTTTCTCTGACAGGTTGCTTGCCTCCATTTCGTTTACTTCCTTTTCTGGTGATGCCTGCTTTTCTTTCATATGCAGGCTGATCTTTGTCTCCCCATGATTTCTCTTCTCTGGGTGTCTGGTTATGTAGTTCTCTCTTTCCTTTTTGTGAGGGAGTGTAGAGCTCCTCTGAATCGGCGTGCCTGTGGCACTTGGGGACCAGTGTTCTCAGGTTCACAGCTGTTTGGTGGGTGCCATAGTTGTAGAATTCCCAGGCTTTTCAGGTGTCCTATAACATCCACTTTCCCCTTCAAGATGGTGCGGTCTCCACATCTGAGTGGGTCACTCAAGAGTTTCTTTGCAATTTAAATGCTAGTTTCAAAGACATACAGGCTGACCAGCAGTTATAAGGAACTGTAAATATAATCTCAATCTAGCTCCCGTCCTTCACCCAAAAATAACTTTTCAATGACCAGCAGAAACTACTAGAATTTTAGTTTTCAGGACTCAAACAGTGGATCATGAATAATAGCAGCTCTGTCATATGGGAGATGAGGCTGCAGGTGAAAGGTGAGAGGCACTTCTCACTTCCTAAGCTTCAGAAACACAAGTCTATTCTCCAGTCTTTAGCTGGCTACAGTAGTGGTGTGTGTGTGTGTGTGTGTGTGTGTGTGTGTGTGTGTGTGTGTGTTTATTTTAGGTTTTGTTCCTTTTATTAAAGATCATTTATATTTAGAACTAAGATAAGCAAAATTCTAGTTGATTATGTTTTTGAGAGTCTGGTCTTTAAAGAAAACAAATTAAGCACAGTGTCTATTTTCCCTTTTATTGCAGGCCTTTACTCTTATTTAAATTCTCTATTTTACAAGTCAAAATAGAAATTAGTTCATAAGCAGCTTAGAGAGTTTATTCTTTCAATCTTTTCTAGCTATGGAAAATATAATATTTCACGAATAAGTATCTATCACAAATCATAACTGAAGTTTAAACAAATGATACATTTGTCAAATTGCTTCTTCTCCCTGGTGCTCCTTCAGAGATATATGAGTACAGTAGATGGAAATTAATTCTTATTATATGTAAGTTTTTCTCCCTTTCTCTAAAATTCACTGATTTCTTTTAAATTTGAACATTCCGGCTTTTATTTTTTTCTGGTCTTCAGCTCTAGGCTTCAGCTCTGGTCTTAAACTCTCATCTCTACCTCAACTTTTATCCAGTCCTATTGCTGTGGCAGTACATTTTCTTTTCCTCATTTTTGGGAATTTGTTTTCCTTGTTGTTTGGCTATAGTTTTTGCCTCTGCTCTATACTTTTGTGTGAGCCAGACAGAAAATTTCCTAACCGTCTATTGTAGCCATGCCCTGCAATAACAGGACCAGTGAATAATGCTGCATTAGGTGCCTTAGACTGAGTGGGGGACAATTACTCAATACAACAAGATCAGAGGAATCAGACAGGATTGCATGGATATTAGAAAAACACACTAGCTGGTGTGGCTCAGTTGGTTGGACATTGTCCCATTAACTGAAAGGTTGCCAGTTCAATTCCTGTCAGGGTACATACAATGGTTTTGGGCTTAATCCCCAGTATGGAGTATGCAGGAGGCAGTCGATGGATGTTTCTCTCTCCCTCTCCCTTCCTCTCTCTCTAAAAACCAATAAAGGGCATGGTCAGTGTGGCTCTGTGGTTGAGTGTTGACCTATGAATCAGGAGGTCATGGTTTGATTCCTGGTCAGGCCACATGCTGGGGTTGTGGGCTCCATCCCCAGTGTGGGGTGTGCATGAGGCAGCCAATCAATGATTCTCTCTCATCTCTCTCATTGATGTTTTTATGTTTCTTTCTTTCTTCATTCCTCTCTAAAATAAAATAAAAATCTATATATTTAAAAATAAATAAATACAAACCAATAAAATATTTTTTAATGTTTAAAGTATTACAAATAGTAGTACATATGTCTCTTTTTTCCCCCATTGACCTCCCCCCAGCCTTCCCCACCCCCCCACCCCCGCACATGTCCTCACCCCCCTAGTGTCTGTGTCCATTGGTTATGCTTATATGCATGCATACAAGTCCATTGGTTGATCTCTTACCGCGCCCCCCCCCCCAACTCTCCCCTGCCTTCCCACTGAAGTTTAACAGTCTAAATCACATAATAAGCAGTTGGGATAACATTGAAAGAATATGTGTTATGTGTTATATGCTGTGGAATCAGCTCTCATTCCTAACCTATGAATGAGTGATATTCACAATGGCTGTGTTTAAACTGTCATTATACTACATGTCTGAAGACCTATTGAATTTCATTTGGTGATTAAGGAGGTTGCATTATTTTAAATTAAATTTATTGGGGTGACATTGGTTAACAAAATTATATAGGTTTTAAGCATACAATTCTATAATATATCATCTGTATATTGTATTGTGTTTATAACCCAAAGTCAAATTTCCTTATATTTGACCCCTTTATCCTTTACCACCTCCCACCTATGCCAACTAAAAAGCTGCACAACCAAAGAAACCATTAACAAAACACAAAGGCAAGCAACTGAATGGGAGAAGATACTTGCAAATGACACCTCCTACTGGACTTTCATTCTGGCTTTTCTACTTGCCCAGCTAGGTGACCGTGGGCGTGTAACCCAACGTCATTGAGCTTCAGCTTCCTCTTTGGAATATCTAGATCATCCCAGCCTGCCAGGATTATGGTAAAGAAAATGTGAATCCTTATGCAAACAGTGCTTTGAATACCATTTATTTTTAAAACCACATTATGTGGAACTGTGGGAGAAAATGAAAGCTAGCTAGACAAGAGCCATGGGGAATCCGATTATTTTTCTTTCTTCCTTTATAGTTCAGGCTTTGCAAGGCAGCACTAGAATTTAGCCTTTATTTAGTTTGAAATCTACTTTTTAGGCAGAGTGACAAATTCTACTTACTGCTTTTATTAGCTTGACCTTGCTTCCTAATCCAAGTACTCACTTCTTTACTCTCTAAATAGCTGATTTTTTTTTTTTCAAAAAACAGAGTCTCATTTTCTCTTACCTTGGAGATAGCTACAGTGTTATTTTTGCTGGAGCTTGTCTTCTAAATCAAATACAGTAACTGCCGATCCATCCTCCTGGTGACCTCATGCTCAACCTGCTTTGGAGCGTTCCTTCCTGTCAAGCAGTCCTCTTCAGCCCTCTCTGATTGTCAAGGCAGTGACACTTTGGATCATGACAAGCTCTCAAGTTACTGAAAGGATGTTCTTCACATTTAGCGGGTTGGTTCAACAGGTGGCGTGGAAGGTTTTGTGCCATTTCTCTTTCATGTATGCTATATTCTTACAGCCAAAGGTGAGAATGATGAAAGACATTAAGATAAAGCTGAGGATTTTAATTTTTGTTCTCATATTTAAACATCCAGGGGACACCAGTAAAGTGGGTATTGCAGAATACTAGAGAAGACTCCTACACGTTAAGATAAAGCTGAGGATTTTAATTTTTGTTCTCATATTTAAACATCCAGGGAACACCAGTAAAGTGGGTATTGCAGAATACTAGAGAAGACTCCTACACTGCACAGTAACTTATGTCAAATCTTAAATTACAAACTTGATTTTCCCCGTGTTTATTTATCAGCTAACAAAATAGACATCAACTACAACCGTTACATTGTTCGCCAAGCCTTAGGTTCCAGAAGGTCATTCCTGGGGCCCATCCTGGAACCTTTGATTTTAAGAAGCCAACAGAGATGGTTTAAAGATTTTTACTCTGGCATGAGCATTGTCAGAGTATATTCATTCTTAGTACTATTCCTGGGATATGATTGTTTCTACCTCTGTGAAAAATACTTGATATCTGATTGTCTTTAGTAAACCAGTTTTCTTTGGGCCCCCCAGCTGACCAATGTCTCCTATAACTACCAGCTTTTATGGCCGCCTCCCTCTCCGTAACTCCCTTTTCACTGCAATCTCTCTCTACTGTTTGGCCATCCAGAGATCTTCAGGGTATTGATTTGGCTTAATCTATGTTGAAGTGCCCCACATCCCAGGCAGGTTTTCCTTGAGGCCATTGAGGGTAGGGCTCTAATCCGTCTGGTTCAGCTCTGTCATCCTCTGGCCACAGCCTGTCACTGGGGTTCAGCCTTCACTTCATAGTGCTCTCAGCAGCCAAAGCACAGAGCTTGCAAACTGGCAGCTGGAGGGTCAAATCAGCTGAAAGAATGCTGTGCTTGGTACACATACATTGTACCAACATTCAAAGACAGATGTTTCATATGAAATTTATAGCCTCTCATCCCAGCCAGTGTAGGTCTGTTGGTTGAATGTCATCCCAGGTACCAAAGGGTCGGTGGTTCAATTCCTGGTCAAGACACAGGTCCAGGGTGCAGGTTTGGCCCTGGTGGGGGTGTGAACAGGTGGCAACAGATCATTGTTTCTCACATTGATGTTTTTCTTTTTTTCTCTCCCTCTCCCTTTGTCTCTCTGACTAAAATCAATAAAAACATTTTAAAAAAGAAATGTATAGCTTTTTTTAACATAGCAGAAGACACTCAAGCTTGCTTTCTTTTTGTCAACAATCTTAGCTCTGCCTCCACTTACCCAGTGTAATTAGGTCATTTGCAGCCACTGCTGCTTCACTCATATATTAGGATAATTCCCTTGTCCCAATAGCCATTTGAACTCCCAGATACAGTGTGTGTGTATGTTGGGAGAAGGAAATATGACATCTAATTTCTTTGATGAATATCTCACAAAAAGGAATTGGGAAATCCATTTTGATAGAGAGATCTTTAGTAGATGTATGTGAAAAGGGTTATGCTTTCTCCCCGTTTTTACAAAACGTTTGCACTAAAAATTATTCTCCATCAAAGAGAAATTTTCCTACAGTTTAAATCGCAGGATAATGGATTCCTGAATATTTTAAGCAAGATTATCATATGGGTGAATATATTTGTATTGTATCCAGATTGAATCTAGAAAAGTTATTTATATATATAAAAGGCTAAGCCAGTAGGTATGATGCGCACTGACCACCAGGGGGCAGACGCTCAATGCAGGAGCTGCGGAGGGACAGCAACTTTGCAGAGTGCCCTCTCACACTCCAGGACCCCTTGGGGGATGTTGGACTGCCAGTTTCAGCCCAATCCCTGTAGGCCAGGCCTAGGAACCCCACCTGCCAGAGGGAACCTGCTCATTCCACAGATGCCCTTCGAGCCCCAGCACTGCCCCAGGTGAGGCTGGCCGGGGAGGTTGGCTCCAGGGCATGTCTGGCCCATCTCACCCAGTCCTGCCCACAGGCCACCTTCTAAATAATTTCCTTTTAATGTGCACTAATCTGTGTACCAGGGCCTCTAGTTATATATAAATGTTAAAGAAATTATATAAGTATGAATGTATAAGATGTATGTGTTTGTGTCTCTGTGTGTAATCTAATGATTCATACTATTTCTTTATTTTATTATACTTAAGTAGAGTTACCAGGGAAAATACAGATACACTGTCATAATGATAAATTATATAGTTTAATTCAACTTCACCCATGATAACTCAACTCGGATACCTTTTACAAATGTATTGCAAGAGCAGCTTTTTCATGTTTGCCCCTAATTCCAGTAGAAATGCCTAATTATAGAACAACATTAGCAAAAAAAGAAAAAGAAAAGATTTGCTTGAGGAAAAAGCTTTATGAGTAATCAGTGCAAAGCATAAGTCTTTTGCTGGGAATAATGTGTGCTAGGCACATTTTCTGTGAGGTTTTTTTTTTCTTTCTTTTTTTTTGGTTCTGTACTGCCTGGGTGACCTCTTCTTCTCATCCATCACTTAATCAGAAAATCAAAAGACAGCAAGCTGCAAGACAGACTTGTTCAAGATAAATCCTATGACTTCTTACAGGTTACTGAATCTATGTGGGAGTTCAGCCGACCAAATGGCTTCTTATATTTTGGGATATATTCATGAACCCACAAAGCTCTATCTGATGTCAGAGAAGCTGAGAGAATCTCTCATGGCTTCATCTTGGGTGAAACTGTTATATTCTGTTCCTTTTCAAGGCTCAAATGAGGAAATGAGGGGCCATATCTTAAAATATTTCCAATAAAACTGGGCCTGTTTTTCCTTCTGAGCGTATGTGTATCTTCTATTAATCCTTCTGAGCTAGGGCTGTCCTGAAAATATCACTCTAATAAGGTAATAGTACTGAGTATTTTGCTGAAAAAGAAATGGATGTTCTGTGGGATGTGGAAACTGGGTAGAAATAGAACAAGAAAGAAAGACCTTCATGAATTAAATCGTTTAGAGATAAAGCATATAAAATAGGAATGCTTTTATTCCTTTTGTATTTTCTGAGGACAGTTCTGCCTGCAAATCCACAAAATAGTCCAAGTACAAATGCATCACATTTGCCTGCTGTGATTAAATTTCTCTAATTACACAACCACACTCGATATGTGGGGCTGATGCATCACCTCGTTTTTTTCTTTTGTAATCATTGTTATCTGTGCTCTATAATCAACGTTCATCATAGCTAATTAGAGCTTCTTCGTCTGTTGTTTCTGAGATCTGACATTCCTAGAGTTCAACTGCAAAATTCATTTTTAAACATCTCTGGGCTCTGGATGGAAAAAATGAGAAAATTCCAGGGCTGTCTTATTCTCAAATGGCTTTTTGAAATTTTAACGTACTGTGATTTTCTTTTATTATTGAATTTAGATCTCTTCTTGGTTCAGGAAACAAAGTCCTGCTTATGATTTTGTAGAATTTTCTTATGAATGTACAGGTACATTGCTGTTGGTAAAAGAAGCTGGCAGTCATTCTTTTTTCTAAAGATGGTGTAGATTTCAATATGATAACCTGAGGACAGATATTTTTGCTTTATTGGACTGACATTAATGTTGATTTCTAAAAGGAATAGAATGCTGCAGATTTATATAATTTGAAGTTTCAAGGCTTAAGTTTATTCTCAAATACAGTTTTTTTTCAGCAACTGCTTTTAATTATGGACACCATAAATTATAAATTACAGTAGTAGAAAAGCTAGCCAAATTTCAGGTAGTCTGTTACAACAAATTTAATCTACTTTCTAGAAGTTAATTTGAGGCCAAAGCTTTCAACTCAAGGCTCTGTTTTCTCATCTGGATATCCCACCATATGCTGCAACCCCTTATTAAGGCAATTGTAACCTTTCAAGCTTTGAAAGAAGAGTAAACCTAAGTTGTCCCTACCTTGTTTTTAACATCTTCTTTCATCTACATTTTCATTGCTGCTTTTGTGCCTTTAGTTTAGACTAAGCTACTCTCTAATAAACAAACCTGTGTTAATGAGCAACCATTTTGTCTCCTGCTCCTGGAGAAGTTCATAGTACATAGAGGATGTGGGCCCTTGAACATATCTATAATAATAAAAGCATAATATGCTAATTAGACTGGACATTCTTCTGGACGACCTTCTGGACGAAACTGGGGCTGCGAGGGCCAAAGTGTCCTTCATGGTGGGCAGGAGCTGAGGCAGAGGCCGTGGGCGCCAAGTCCCTTGCACAAATTTCATGCATTGGGCTTCTAGTAGTTACAATAAAATCTGAAAGGGTGCATTAGAAAAGAGGGAGCTGCAAACCCAGGCTAACCTTGAAGAGAGAATAAAAAATCAGTGAGAATAGTAGGAAAGGCTCCACAGAAGATATATTTGTGCTAAAACTTGAAGATATTAATAAAATGTCAGTTCAATTCAATCCTATCTAATAAAAGAGAAACATGCAAATTGACGTACCTCCACTACGCCCACCAGTCACGCCCACCAACCAATCAGGAGCGAGTATGCAAATCAACCCAACCAAGATGGTGGTTAATTTGCATATCCAGGCACAGAGTGAAGACTGAAGACAGTGTAGAAGGAAGCCAAGCGCTGCAGAAGGGATCGAAGCTGCAGAGAAGCAAGCAAGTGGGGCAGCAGAGAAGGGAGGGAAGCAGGCAGGGTTGGGGAGAAGGGAGGGAAGCAGACCGCCTCAGGAAGCTCTATTGCAGGAATCTTCCTGCAACGGGCCTCTAGTTAAAAAATAAAGTGTATGGAATGATGTTCTCTGTGCCAAGAACTGTTGTAAGCACTTAAATGATTTTAAGTCCTTTAAACCTCAAGAACCCTATGAAGTGTCATGTATTATAACCATTTTATAGGTAAGGAAACGGAGGCACAGAAAAGTTGGCTGACTTGACCAAGGTCACTATGGCATATTTTATATTCCAAAGATGGCCATAGCAATATCTTCCTTTCCACACACTCTTCTCAAATTTTGCCCTTCCCACATTAGGAGGGGAAGTCTAATTCCTCTGTTTGAATGTGGATGGGGTTGGAACAGGCATGAAAACCAACAGAATGTGTCAGAAGTAAAACTGAGTGACTTCCAAGGCTAGGTCAAAAAAAAAAAAAGCTACAACATTCACTTTGATCACTTGGGCTGGAAACCTGAGCGGCCAGCTGCCAGTCCCACTGTCCTGAGGACATTAGGCTTTGAGGAAGCCCATGGTAAGTAGGAATGAGAGGGCCACCTGGTGAAGCTTGAGATTACAGATTACCAGGAGAGAAAGATAGAGGGGAGAGAGAAAGGGAGGAATAGAGGTGTACCTGGCCAGCCCCCAGCAACTCCAATCCCCTTCTGCCCTTCCAGTCCATCCATACTATCTGACTGCAACTGCATGACATCTGGAGCCAGAACTGCCTAGCTAAGCTTGTCTCAAATTTCTGATCCACTGTAACTGTGAGATGACAAAAATAATTGTTTTTAAGCTACCAGACAAGATTTTTGGAGTGATTTGTTACAAAGCAACCCAGTCACACAGCTGGGCAGTAATAGGGCCAGAATTTGAACCCACTCTTACTCCTGTACCTGAAAACAAAGCTTGAGAAGATTCGTGGACATTCCTTTGGGTTTAAGTAAAACCTTCATGTCACCTGATTGTGTTGCAAAAATCTCTCCTCTCCTTCAAATCAATATTCTGAGGGGCAGGAAATGTTTTTGCATAGTGTGCTGTTTCTTTTGTGGTTGGAAATTAAATGAAGGAAGAATAAGAGAATGTTTAATGGGATCATAAACATTGTCATAATTGTAAAAGCTGACTGTCCAATGATTGAGTAGATATATGTTGCACCATCTGAGTAATGACTCCCAACCCTATTAAAATGACTTGGCCATTTAGATCGGGGGAAACAGTGAAATTTTTAACAAGGCAATAGCTTCTGAATACACAGCTTGAATGTGGAAGACTGAAACTATGTTGGAACCCAGAAAGCTTGGATTTCAGTGAGCTTGAATTTTAATCTTGCTTTTAATTAATTTATAGCAACTTGTTGAATTGTGTCTCCCACACTAGCTAGTAAGCTTACTTACCATGAGAACAAGGGCTTGTCTTTAAAAAAATTGATAAAGAATGGGTTTGATCCCTGTATTCTCTGGGCACTGTAAAGAAAGCATTCAATAAATATGTACTAAGTAAAGGAATGGATATACAATACAGTATTGCTATTATCACCATGTTGTACAAATGATCTTCAGAATCCATTTAACTTAATCAAAACATTGTACTCTTTGACCAGTATCTCCTTTTTTCTGGCAATCAAACACCATTCTACTTCTATGAGTTTTATCATTTAAGATTCCACATTAAAATAAGATTATGCAGTATTTGTCTGGCTTATTTCACTTAGAATAATGCCCTACATGTTCATGCATGTTGTTGCAAATGGCAGAATTTCCTTCTTTTTTAAGGTTGAATAATATTCTAGTGTGTATCTTACCTAATAATAGACAAACACGTAAATTGACCATACCTCCTCTACGCCCATAGCCAATCAGAGTGAGTATGCAAATTAATGCAACAAAGATGGCATTTAATTTGCATACATAGGTGCCCAGTGCCTGGGTCCCGGGAACATCCTGGCACCCAGGTCACTCTGAGGTAAGCCCTGCGTGGGCCCTGAGCAGCCTGGGAAGGGCCTGAGCCAGGGGACTCCTGGGCAGGGCCAAGCCTGCAATCAGAGCTGAGGGGGCAGGGGCGGAGCCAGTGATTGGATGGAGCTAGGGGGGCCCTGCCCAGGCCAGAGGCTTTTGGCCAGAGGCAGGGGCGGAGCCGGCAATCAGAGGGAGCTGCAGGTCCCCTGCCCAGGCCTAAAGCTTTGGCCAGAGGCTTTAGGCCTGGGCAGGGCCCAGCCGGCAATTAGTGTGAACTAAAGTGGAAACACCTTTTCTGACTGCTCATTGGCTAAGCTTCCTGTATGCCACTGGTAATATTCTTAGTAACTTGGGTAATAAGAATCCAAAAAGGTGATCTAGGGTTTTTTCACCACACTTCTGGAGAAAAAAACGAAGGTCCACTGCTGGAGGGCTAAGAAATGTCATATCCTGCCCTAGCCAGTTTGGCTCAGTGGATGATGCCTCGGCCTGCCGACCACAGGGTCTGGGTTCAATTCTGATCAAGGGCATGTACCTACGTAGGTTGCAGGCTGCTCCCTGGCCGGGGCCCAGGTCAGGGCTCATGCAGGAGGCAACCAATCAAAGTGTTCCTCTCACTTTGATGTTCCTCTCTGTCTTTCCCTTTCTCTTCCACATTCTCTAAAAGTCAATGGAAACATATCCTCAGGTGAGGATAAAAAAGAAAGAAAGAAAGAAAGAAATGTCATATCCTATGAAAGACACATCTTGAAAATGCCTAAAGAAAGTTGTCATTTTTTCATGGTGAAGGGACTGGAATCCATGTTGATGAAAACATCTTGGTGGCTGTGGTGACTGGCAGTGGCTGCAGCAGCGGGGTGATGGGCTGGTGCCTTCCCCTGATCAGCCCGGTCGCCTCCCATGGGGAGCGGGCCTAAGCCGTCAGTAGGACATCCCCTGAGGGCTCCCAGTATGTGAGAGGGGGCAGGTTGGGCTGAGGGACCCCCAACTCCCAGTACACAAATTTCATGCACCAGGCCCCTAGTATTACATATACCACATTTTTTAAACCATCTGTCCATGAATGAACATTTGCGCTGCTTCTGAGTGTTGCATATTGTGAATAAACTGTAATGAACATGGGAGTACAGTTATCTCTTTGAGATCTAGATTGAATTCCCTTTCGAAATATACCCGAAAGTGGGACTTCTGGATCATACGTTAGTTCTACTTCTACTTTTAATTTTTGTAGGACCCTCATATTGTTCTCTCTAATGACTACCAATTTACATTCCTCCTAAAAGGGTTCAATTCTCTCCACATCCTCACCAATACCTATTATATTGTCTTTTTGATAATTGCCATTCTAAAATGTTTGAAGTGATATCTCATTGTGGTTTTGATTTGCATTTCTTATCTGATTTGTGATGTTGAGCAGCTTTTCATATAGCTGTTGAGCATTTGTGTGTCTTCTTATAAGAAATGTCTATTTAGATCCTTTGCCCATTTTTAAATTGTTATTTTGATTTTTTGCTGGTTGAGTTGTAAGTGTGCCTTATATATTAAATCTCTCAATACACACACATACACACACACACACAGTGGTAACTATGAGGTACTGGATAACATATTTACCTTTATTGTGGTGATCTTTACACAATGTATACATGTATAACATCAAATTGTATGATTTAAATATGCACAATTTTATATGTCAAATATATCTCAGTAAAGTTATTTTAAAAAGGAATAAATACAACTCTTAGAATCTCAGTTTTCTTATTTTGAAACCAGAGGCCCAGTGCATGGGATTTGTGCACTGGTGGGGGCCTGTCCTGTGGGGATTGGCCTGCTGTGGGAGGACAGCTCATCCCGGTCAGCCAAGCGGCTGTGAACCCGCCCTCTGAGCGGCTGCTCCCACTGTGGGGGAGCCGCTCATCCCAGTCAGCTGAGCAGCGCTCCCACTGAGGGAGTGCACTGACCACCAGATGGCAGCTCCTGCATTGAGCATCTGCCCCTGGTGGTCAGAACATGTCATAGCTACTGGTCAACTGGTCGTTCTGGTCATTCCGCCATTTGGTCGCTGGGCTTTTATTATATAGGATATAGAGTGACCAACAGTTGAATTTGCATTTCAGAAATTATCAGCACTTGTCTTACTTAGACCAGGACATTTCCTAGGTCATGAAAGGGCCTGCACTTGATAAAAAAATGAATAGCTGCTTTTAAAATGTATGTTCTTGACATGTTGCAGGCTATATCTATGTTATGTGTAAAACAAATACTGTTAGCACTGGCATGTTCCTACAAAAGTCCTTTAATAATTCATTAAAAAAGAGGAATTGAGAATCCAGATAAAAGGTGTAGGATATGTCATTTTACTTCAGGCTACAAAGGCTCTTGTGATTTCTTAATACTCTTCTGAGATAGACTTTTCTCAACCCTGTCTACCTCAATTCAGAAAGTTCAATTCTACCATTATTAATAATAAGGTCTACTATGCTGACCTGCTTTGTGATGTTCAAATGTAATTCTGAATGTAAGAATATGATACAAATCTGAATTATGTAAATCAATATATAATTGCTAATTATAATTATTAATCACAACTAATTTGCCTTATTGACAACTCAAAGGAAATAAAGACCAAAAGAACAAATCGGTTTTTGCTAGTTGTGTTGTAAACTTGCCTGATGCCTTCATGGACAAGAGCTGATAATTCAGTATGCCTGTGTCTTCTACAAACTTGAAACCTTCCACCATATCACACAGTAGAGCTATTTTTTGTAGCTACTCAGTAAGAATATTATAGAAATTGTCCTTGGACGGTTACCTTGCTATGAATTGGACAAAAAGGGGGACAAAAAGAGAACAAATTTAATTTGTGATTAATGTAAGGTTGGAGTTGTTCAAGGATATAGGCAGACAAAGCAACCAAGAGGGGAGTTTATTAGGGGGAATGGGGATGGAGCCAAAACTGGGGACAGTTAGGACTCAGTTTCCACTGTCCCTGGAGTTAGAATTTATGCGCAAAGACCATGAGGGGAGGAGGCTGGGAGATGTAAGTGTTCTAGTCTGATTAGATGGAGTTCATTGTCCTTCAGACCGATTAGTGCTGGCCCCTGAGGCTGTGGGCTGTAAGTGGCCACTGTTATCGTTAGCCTGCTGTCTCGCTCTCCATGCGGCTGCCTCCTGTTGTGCTTGATAGGGTGACCGTTGGCTGTTCCATGAAATGAGGGTAGGGCCACTTTCTTGTTCAGGACTTTCTAGTTTGCCTGAGCAAAATGTCTTCTGCTGGCCTGTCAACTAACATTTAAGAAATAATGATAATAGAAATAATAGATCACCCTTATTATATGACTAAATGGTTCTATTCATTTTACATGCAATAATTGAATTTTCACAACAAATTGAAGGACAAGGTACTATGGCTACTACCCTCATTTTACAGATGATAAACTAAAGAATAGAGAGGATAAGTGAATTACCCAACTAAGAAAAAGATCCAATATTCACATAGAGTCCAAACACCATAGTTTTGACCATATTACTATATTCAATTTAAACAAATAAGTATTATAAGTATTAGTTTAAATTAAAAGTTTTAGTTAAAAGTAGCTTTATAAATACCCCAAAATATTTTTTTAAATATCCCAGTTATTAACAGATAGCACAATTGCAAGAAGGAGATAATTTTAAAATTGTTATTTAACTTCACTGATTTATTGCAAATTTAGTGAGCTCTGATATATGCTTAAAGTCAGCATAACTTTAGTTTTAATATTTTTGTTCCCTTTTGAAAAATTCTTAAAAATAAATATATCTTTAGAAATATAGGCTGCATTAAAAGAACGTGCTATAATATAATAGCTCATTTTTCAATGTCTCTGGTTTTACTTATTTAAAGTAGTTATTTTGTAATGTAAGTGTTTCCTATCAAAATGTAACTTTTTTCCACAATTCCCTTTGTTAGATGAATTTCTGCTCAATCTTTTGTAAAAGTCATTTAGTGGAAATACAAAAGAAAAAATAATGCATTTATATTTAGTCCCTGAGAATGCATTTATATTGAGTTTTAAAATTTACAAGGCATTTCATAGGTATTATCATTGCTATACTTATCAACATTTCTGTGATGTATCATCATACCCTCTTTTGAATGAATAAGAAGAGGCTTGCAAATGTGAAGGGGATAACATGGTATCTCACATAAATGGTGGAACTAAGATTCAAACCTAGATCCTCAGAGCCTGAAGTTCAATATTCTATTGCGTTATAGCTGTGATTGTTTCTTCCTTTTTGTACAGTGGCCATGTAAGTAAGGAAATCACTGGCTCCCAAAGAATGATCACTGATACTTTCTCCAGTAGGTAGTCTAACACATTTCCACATTTCTTCTTTCTTTTTCTCCACCACCAATATTAGTATAAGTAGGAACTTGATTGTGTCTCTGGAAATTCATGAAGATCAAGATTTTTGTTTTGAGGTTCTCAGTTTGTTTCCTAAAGACTAGGAATAGACAGTTGCTCCAGTCTTAGAATGAAACCATGTATACAGCATTTTAAGGAAAATTCTAGAATTTAAAACCATGTATAGAAGTTATTCTGTTAGCATTATCTAATCCTTCACAATATATGTATTGTTAGTAAACTTCATGTATAATTCTATAATCCCAAAATGAGGTAATAAAGACCCAGAACATTATTTAAGTACATTTTCTAATTGTATTTTGGGCATGTTGATTAATGCTGTATCTTACCTTAACCTATAGAGAATTACATTAAACCTTGTACCTAAAGAGAAATCAACTGATTTGTTATAAAAGCTAATTGCAATAACAAGCTTAGGTCATCACTTCATGAAGCCTATTGATTTGAAAATAACTATAACACATAAAAGGTGTGTGCACTCTTGGGGAAATTTTCACAAAGCAAATACCCAATCCTTTTAAAACAAAAATACACATGTTAAATTGGGCCAAATACATTTGGTTTAGAGAAAGATGTAAAATTAAAGCACTTTTAATCTTGCCTTTTTACTCTGCATCGTGGCCACTCTGTTCAGCATTTGCTATGTTCCTAAAAGCAGTATAAGCTATTACAAAAACTGTATAAACACAGTCTAAATGTATTACATGATTTTAAAATGGAAGCATGCTTAAGAAAGCAAACAAATATAAGGAGCTCAAATTCACACATTTTTTTAAAAGATAGAATATGTATAGCTTATTTGTTAGTTAATTGAACAGGCCTTTAACGTGTTTGCAGTTCTGTTGCATTTGTCCTACAACCAGAAATGCAACACTATTATCGCAAATATCATATGTAATTCTTGAAAAAACAGCAGTCTGTCATTACAGATGGATTGATAGCCTGGATGATATCATTGAACTTTTGTCATGCTGAACCTGGAAGACTTGCTATGTGTCAGAGAATTTTTGTCATTCACCTTGCTTTTGAAAGGCCAAATTTATTTGCAACCTTGAATGACATTGCACACATGAAGCAGCCTGAAATCTATCATGCAGTGAGTATCTTATAAAACTGCAATTTAAAATCATAAGTATTGACTTGGTTTTCAGAACTACCTTCAAAGCCAATGACTTTCAAATTTTTTATTTATGAACACTGATTTTCAATGGATAACAAGAACTTTATGTTTTTATTTATTTATTTTTCTGAGTACATCAGGTCACCAAACATCCACCATGCTTTCTTTACTTGTAAAAGAAAAGTAGAAACCCACAGAAGTGGAAATACATGCATATATTTTTATGTATTAATATCAATATGTAACTGACAAGCACTAGTAATGAAGTCTATCCTTTGGTTGGCTTCTTCAGATAATTTTTTAAAAATTTCAGATTATACATCAGTACAGTTGCATGAAAGTAGTGCTATCAAACGAAAAGCAAAATTGTTTCTGAATTTTCTGTTGTAGAACAAGAAATGTGGTGTATGTTACTATCCTATATAATAAAAGCCTAATATGCTAAGTGTTCAGTTGTCCAGTCGGCTGTTCAACCAATCAAAGTGTAATATGCCAATGATATGCTTGGTCACTCAACCGCTCGCTATGATGTGCAGTGGCCACCAGGGGGCAGAGAGTTGACCGGTTGACCACTTGCTATGACATGCACTGACCACCAGGGGGAAAATGCTCTGACTGGTAGGTTAGCTTGCTGTTGGGGTCTGGCTGATTGGGACTGAGCGAGATGGGCCAGACATGCCCTGGAGTCTTCCCACGGTCCCTCCCCAGCTGGTCAAACTCCCGCGTTCCTCCCCAGTCCTGATCATGCACTGGTGGGGTCCCTTGGCCTGGCCTTCACCTTCTCGCAAACCAGGATCCCTCGGGGGATGTTGGGGAGCCAGTTTGGGCCCAATCCCGTGGGCCAGGCCTAAGGACCCCACTGGTGCACAAATTCGTGCACTGGGCCTCTAGTAAATGTATAATTCCATCCATATGAAAACTAAATTTATGTTCAATACAAACAAAACAAGAAATCAATTGAATGTCTACTATGAACCAGGTTTAAATTCTCAAGTATACTAGCTAATGTTTAGCTAATAATAATAATAATAGCTACTATTTACAGAGTTTGTATGCACACACATACAAGATCTCAGACCCAAATGGCACCACAAATGAACTCTTCCAAACATTTAAGAAATTTAAATAATCTCACAGGGTCTTTCAGAAAACATAGGAGTAAAAACTTCCCCACTTGTTTTATGCATACAGTATAATCTGGATACCAAAAATTATCATGAATATTACAAGAAAGAAAAAGTTCAGGCAAACCTCTCTTCTGAATATAGTCACAAAAATCCTAAAAAATATTATCTACCAAAATCCAGGAATATATAAAAAGCATAGTGTATCATGACCAGGTTTCTTGCAGGGATGAAAAAAACAAAAACAATGTAAGTCATCACATTAACAGAATTAACAAGAAAAACTATATAATTATTTTTATAGATTCAGAAAAGTCAGTAAAGTGTAACAACTATTTATGATACAAATACTAAGAAACTTGGAGTAGAAAGGAACTTTCTTAATCTGGTGAAACTAGTTTAGAAAAACAACAACAACCCTATGGTTCACATCATACCTACAATGAAATGTTGAAAACTGTCCTTCTGAGTTCAGAAGCAAGGTAAGGATGATCATTGCCACCACTTCTATGGATCATTCTATTTGACCCAGTAAGTCTAAGAACCAGTATTTTAAGAATTGGACAAATGGACAAAGTATTTGAGCAAGCACTTCAATAAGATGTTATCCCAATGACCAATAACATGAAAATGTGTTTAACCTAATTTATCATCAGGAAAATGAAAATTGAAATGACAATGTAATACTATTATACACTCCTCAGAAGAATAAAAATGAAACAAAATAAAACAGAATATCCCAAATGTTGGCAAGAATGAGTAGCATCTGGTCTCTAATACACACTGGTGGGAGTGTAAATTAGAATAACCTCTGCCCTCCCTGGTTTGGCTCAGTGGATAGAGTGTCATCAGACTGTGGACTGAAGGGTCCCCAGTTTGATTTTGGTCAAGGGCACATGTGAGGGTTGTGGGCTCAATCCTCAGTGGGGGGCATGCAGGAGGCAGCTGATCAATGATTCTCTCTCATCATTGATGTTTCTATCTCTCTCCCTTCCTCTCTGAAATCAATAAAAATATATAAAAAGAAAAGAATAATCACTTTAGAAGATTATTTGGCTATAAACAATAAAGTAGAGCATAGCATATCTTGTCCCAGCAATTTCAGTCCTAGATATTACCCAGTAGAAATGCATATGTGAGTTTATTGAAGACGTGTATGAGAATGTTCATAGGAATACTTTTTATAACCAAAAATAAGATAGTATCCAAATTTCCATCTATTTGTGAAATAATATACATTAAAATGGTGGCATATTCATAGATTTGAATAATACAGGATGGGTCAAAAGTAGATTTATACTTGTATATATGGAAAATAATACAATGATTAATAAATAATAATATAAGAATAAATTCTGTTTCACATACATACATCTGTAAACCTACTTTTATCCCACCCTGTATACAGGAATAAGAATGAACAAACTACAAGTATATGCAACAACATGGATGTAGCTCATAACAGAATGCCAAATAAAAAAAGCCATACACAAACAAGTGCCAAGTGAGGTCATCTATATCTATATCTATATCTATATCTATATCTATATCTATATCTATATCTATATCTACATCTATATCTATATCTATATCTAGTTAGTTATTTAAAAAAGAAAACTAACCTGAAGAGGTTAACAATCAAGATAGTGATTATCATCAGCCAGTCAGGGTAATCCTTGGGTGCTAGTGATGTGGTTTTATTGTATTTTATTGTGGTTGTATTGGTATAGTCTAAATCTGAAAACTCTTTGAACTGTGTACTTAAGATTTGTATATTTTTCAGTGTACGTGACACACTTCAGTGAAAAGTGAACTGAAAATAAACCAAAGCAATCTCCACAGCTGTACAACCAGGATTCAAAGTCAGTTATATCATTTAATTAGAGTACATTATCTCTCATTAGAATAAGATAGAGTTGTATTTCATTTCATCTGAGGTCAAATAATGATATCATTCTGTACTGATACATTTTAGGAGAGCCCCTAAAATCTTCTTGTGTCTATTTATAGGAGGCTAATTCTGTTTAAATATTTAATTGCAGATATAAATGAATGTGCCATTGACAATGGTGGCTGTCAGAACCAATGCTGTAATACAATTGGCAGTTATTACTGCAAGTGTCAAGCTGGTCAGAAGCTGGAAGAAGATGGCAGAGGATGTGAAGGTAATGGTTAGGACTGTCTGCTTACTGATAAGGGAAGAGAGAACATCTATGGAATGCAAAGGAGAGGGTTTGTCTTTTATCCAGAGGCAGTTGAAGTGCCTGTGTTGAATGTTGTCAAGAGCACAGATCTTCCTCTCATGTCTAGATTACAAAATTGTAACCCTAAGAACACTTCAAGTAGCTTATTATAGGAAACATATGATTATATGCTGGTTTGGTTGTGTCATGTTCTGAATATGGAATTTCAATCGTTCATTTAAATCCCTGAAAAGTACATATTTCTGAAAATATTTCATTTAATTCTATAGTCAAAATGGTGCTTATCATAAAATACTCATATGTTGCTACAATAGAAATGGCGGGGTACAAAACTAACCACAGAAATTGTATTCTTGGAGTTGTCTTGGCTTTTTTTTTTTCCACACAGACTTCCATTTTCTGTCTCCTTTTGAAATGAAGTCATTCCTTCCTTTATTTATTAATTCATCATTTTGTTCATTTGACAGTCATTGAGTTTCTGCTCTGTATCAGGCATTATTCCTTGCTTTGGGATATAAAAATTAATGAGAAATAAATTCTGCCCTGAAGGAGTTCACTGATTAGCAGCAGCAAAGATTGAAACATAAGCCGAAGCCTTACATAAGGCTGTTTTAAAGCATTATGGCATGGGGATAAATCCACTGGATTCAAGGGCGCCTGGGTTTGAGTCTCAGCTCTGCCAGTTACAATTTACATAACCTTGAGCACGTTATTTAATCTTGCTAAGACTCTTTTCTCATTTGTAAAATTTAAGATAATGGTAGTTCCTAAAACCCCAAAAGTTGCCATGGGAATTAAATAAGATAATGCATCTAAAGCACTTCGCATAGTAGTGGCATATGGAAATATTCAGGTGATAACTATGAATCGTACTCTCATTTGTGAACTCCGTTGTTGCCCATGCTGGGAATGTAATAGGAGCAAAAGACTGCTTCCTTCGTTGTTCTCAAAAAGGGGAGACATGGACACTGGAAAAGATTCCTGGACTTTTCCAACTTTTTTTTTTCCTATTCCTGCTATCAAAATGCCTAAGTACTTTATTTGGTCACTTACAAATTCATTTATTCTAACTGTGGTTTCCTATTGATCTTACACACTTATATTCATTTTTTTTTTACCTGATAATATCTATTCCTGATGAAGCATAAATGACTAAGCTCATAGGAGAAAACAAAATAACAAAAGACATTAAGCTGAAAGTGGTCGGGGCTGGCTGTTGGCTGGATTGGGACTGCTGAGACCAGACAAGCTGTAGATGTGAGTAGGCTGGACCACCGTTTGGCGACCGCTGGGCTGGAGGATTTATCAGACTCTCAGGAAGGTTTGTGCTTCAGGCCTTCTGGCAAGGCTCTGGCAGACAGCCACAAGAGGGTTCTAGGTAGGCAGCCAGATGTTCAAGTGTAGCTGCATCTGGGCCTTTCTGAGACAGGTTTCAACCCAAGCAAGGCCCTCTGCCAAGAACAATATCTATCCTATCTAATAAAAGTAATATGCAAATTGACTGTACCTCCACTATAACCACAAGCCATGCCCACAAGCCAATCAGGAGCGAATATGCAAATAAACCCAACCAAGATGGCTGCGGCCACAGAGAGCAGGAGGGAGGCTTGGGTTTCCCTGGCAATGGAGGAAGCCAAGCTTTCTGCCTGCCCTTGCCGGCCCAGGCCTCCTGTCAATGCTACAAAGTTTCAATTATAGAAGATAAATAAAGCCCAACAGAAATGGCGGCAGCCATGGAGCTGGAGAGAGCAGGAGGCTAGGGTTGCCCCTGGCGATGGAGGAAGCCAAGCTTCTGCAGCCCTGGCCTGCTTTGGCCTCTGCTTAAGGCTACAAAGTTTCAATTATAGAAGATAGATAAGTCCCAACAGAAGTGGCTGCTGCCACCGAGCGAGCAGAAGGCTTGACTCCGCTCCAGTCTACAAAGTTTCAATGGTAGAAGATAAATAAATCCCAGATACCAGGGCCTCCGCTTGGGTCGCCAGGGGCCGTGGCCGGCCTGCAAAACACCACAGGCCCCTCGCTCAGGACGCCCCACACCCCAAGGGAACCTCCACCCTGATCCAGGACACCCCTCAGGGCAAACCAGCTGGCCCCCACCCATGCACCAGACCTCTATCCTATCTAATAAAAGAGTAATATGCAGATTGACAATCACTCCAAGACACAAGATGGCTGCCCCCATGTGGTCAAAGATTTTGCCCCCATGTGGACACAAGGTGGCCACCACAAGATGACCAGCAGGGGAGGGCAGTTGGGGGCATCAGGCCAGCAGGGGAGGGCAGTTGGGAGGGACCAGGCCCACAGGGGAGGGCAGTTAGGGGTGACCAGGCCTGCAGGGGAGAGCAGTTAGGGGTGACCAGGCCAGCAGAGGAGGGAAGTTGGGGGTGACCAGGCCTGCAGGGAAGGGCAGTTGGGGGGTACCCAGGCCTGCTGGGAAAAGCAGTTGGAGGGTACCAGGCCTGCAGGGGAGGGCAGTTAGGGATGACCAGGCCTGCAGGGGAGGCAATTAGGGGTGACCAGGCCTTCAGGGGAGGGCAGTTAGGGACAAATAGGCTGGCAGGGTTACAGTTAGGCATCAATAAGGCTGGCAGGGGAGAGGTTAGGGGGTGATCAGGCTGGCAGGCAGAAGCAGTTAGGGGCAGTCAGGAAGGCAGGCAGGTGAACAGTTGGGAGCCAGCAGTCCTGGATTGTGAGAGGGATGTCCCACTGGAATTGGGCCTGAACAGGCCGTCGGACATCCCTCGAGGTGTCCCAGATTGGAGAGGGTGCAGGCTGGGCTGAGGGACACCCCTTCCCGCCCCCCGTGCACAAATTTCGTACACGGGGCCTCTAGTATATATATAAAACCCTAAATGCAAATAGACTGAACAGTGGAGCAACCAAACAACCAAACAACCAGTCGCTATGATGTGTGCTGACCACCAGGGTGTGTGTGGGGAACATGGCAGGCATTGGCTGTAGTGGGATGGTGGAGTAGGTGAGTGGGGAACCAGTCCAATGCAGGCACCGGTCTCTGTCATCAGGGCAAGCCTCTGGTGGTTACTGAAAATTTTTTGCTCCTGCATGCCGTGGTCCTGCCTGGAGTTTTTACCTGCTGCCAGCGCCAGCCCTGCTTGCACCCACTGCTGGCACCGGAGCTGCCACTTAAACCCATTGCTGGTGCCAGCCCCAATCACTCCACATTGTCAGCGGGTGCAAGTGGGGCCAGCGCTGTCAGCGTGTGGGATCGGCGATGGTGGGAGCACGGCTGCGGGCAGACAGGGGACTGGGGGCTGCAGTGGGAGGGGCTGGGAGGGGGTGCAGAGGATGGGCTGAGACCCACCCCTGTGTCCACCGCAGCCTTGTAGTCCACAGTCCTTTCAAGGTGCACAAATTCATGCACTGGGCTCCTAGTACACGTATAAAGGCAAGCCCTAAATTCACTCACGCTCTTTTCCTTGAAAGTAAGATAATCTTTATTTATGATGAGATTGTTTAACAATGGTGTTCCCGGTACTGATTCAGTATCAGAGAAGGAGAGGAGTCAAGGCCCCAAGGTGTTCAAATGAAAGGTGGGACAATGATCACTGAAGCATGGCCTACACACTGAGAATATTCTTTGTCGTCATGACCCCTCCCTTCCCTGACATTCTCTTCATTTCTTTTTGATTGAGTATCATTATCATTATATTGTAGACATATTTGAAGAGCCCAGCATAGCAATTAGCCACTGTTAGGTATGACAATTGCTATTACTTTTTATAATAGCAATTAGGTTGATAAGGAATGGCAAACTTTATATGCACTAATTCATTTACATGCAATTACATAATTTTATTGAAGTCAGTTACTCTCAATATAAATGTAAACTTTTAGAAAAAGTGATTTCCATGGCTTTATTTAACTGATGTTTATTTATACAAAATGAATAGGGGTAAGGTCAGTATTTGTGAGAATTAAGAGTTTGATGCTGAGTTAACATTGACGTTCTAGTTACCAAGATGAAGAACTGAGGATGGCACTATGGAGTGGAGCAACTCACCAGTAAAGAACCACCTCTATCAGTCTTATGCTTAGCATCCTTTCCTGTTCATATCTTTTTTTTTTAAATATATTTTATTGATATTTTACAGAGAGGAAGGGAGAGGGATAGAGAGTTAGAAACATCGATGAGAGAGAAACATCGATCAGCTGCCTCCTGCACACCTCCCACTGGGGATGTGCCCGCAACCAAGGTACATACCCTAGACCAGAATCGAACCCGGGACCCTTGAGTCCTCAGGCTGACACTCTATCCACTGAGCCAAACCGGTTTTGGCGCTGTTCATATCTTTAAATTACTATTTGGTAGACATGATAATGCTAGAGATTCAGAGTGCACAATTGTTGAATATGCAATGACCTCAGATTTGTTTAAATAGGTAATTAAATAAAAAATAATAGAGGTCATTTTGAAATTGAGTGCGTTCTAAAGCCACTGCAAATGAGCATTTCAGTTTATGTGAGTGCACTAATGAGCCATTCATATTTATTCATTGGATGTTCACGGTAAAGGTCAGTTGCTTTCAAAGACCATTGTATTGAATGCTACAGACATAGAATTAAACAGTCATTTGAACAGGCTCTGCTTTGCTTTAGTATAAATAGAATTTAACCTGATTGAATTGCTTTTTAAAATACAGATCAACATTTTAGTAGATATTTGTTGTACCATTAAAATAAATCTAGTCTCTACCTTTCAGTGGAATTGAAACATTTGTAAATGGTATTGTTAGCTAATCTTACTTTTTAACCTTTTCTCTAAAGAGCTATAAACTTGAGGAGAAGGCTTCTTTAATATATATATATATATATATATATATATATATATATATATATATATATATATTTCTTTATTGATTTCAGAGAGGAAGGGAGAAGAAGAGAGAGAGATAGAAACATCAATGATGAGAGAGAATCATTGATCGGCTGCCTCCTAAACAGCCCCACTGCGGATCGAGCCTGCAACCCAGGCATGTACCCTTGGCCCTAATCAAGCCTGGGATCCTTCAGTCTGCAGGCTGACACTCTATCCACTGAGCCAAGCTGGTTAGAGTGAGGAGAAGGCTCCTTGATTAGCTAAATTTACATGAGTAACCCCTTCTCTCAGGCATAGTACTGAACCAAAATCAATAGGTTCAATTCATTGCAGATAAATGATTACAGGGTATAGACTAAAGGGGAAAATAAAGAGGGAATAGAACTGCCTACCACTGGACACTGTGGGGAGATGCATACTATATTGTATATAGTATATGTATTTATGTGTATATATGTATTAAGTGCATGAGGTTATTCTTTAGTTTATTATTGTGGGTTATAATATTTAAAATATGCAACCATCTTTGCATTTCAGAAAAAAAATCAACTAGATTTTATCATTTTATTTGCTATTAAATTTAATTTGCTGTTATTTTGTTTAGGATTTTTACATCTATAAACATGAGTGAAATAAGCCAGTAATTTACCTCTCTCATATGATTTTTATGGCAATGGTTCTCAACTGGGTTGATTTTTGTCCTCTAGAAACATTTGGCAGTGTCTGAAGACACTGATTTTCACAACTGAGAGAAAGGGGTACTAGTGGGTAGAGGATGCTATACATCCTCTTCTGCATCATCTACAGCATCTCATTCTACATCATCTACATCACATGGAGCTTTTATATAGTCTATTTTTTTTCTTTACTGCATATGCTCAACCAGTCTATTGAGTTTCAAATAGTAATGATTTAACTTTACATTTTTAGAAGTCTCATTTTTCTCAAATCTGTATATAGTTTTTCTGTTGTATGCTCATTTTGATAATTGTATCATTTTATTTTACTATTTCACACATAGTTATTCTATAGTCTTCATCTGATTCCAGGATCTGTGGTCCTTGTGGAGGAGTCTAAATCTAATGTTTCATATTTCTAGGCCATTAGACGCTATATTCTCCTTCCTTTCATGTTGTGTATACCTCCAGTATAGAACACCTCACAGAGCACAGTACTTATTTACACATTTGTACTGTCTATTAGGTTGGAAATATCTCCTGGGAAATGTTTATGTCATCACTTTTTCATCCCCAGCTCATAGGTGTCTAATTCCTACCAGAATTCCATAAATACTTAATGAATGAATGAACAGATGGATAAATACCCATCCATTCAAATACAAAGCATATAAGTATACCATTTAGTTACCTTTTATTCATTTCCTTATCTACAGATTCTAACAATATTGCATTTGTTATTTCAAATTTGACTAGTGAAGACATTGGTTATCAGTAGGTCTTTGTGTAAATGTTTTCTGGTAGCAAGTCTGTTTTATTTGAAAAGATAAATCACACTTTTTCTTTCAAGAGGGCAAATCATAGGGTGTATAATTTTTAAATCTTAGTTTATACTTTTAAAGTGTCTGCTTGTGACTTGTCTAAATTATTGGTTCAACATCATAACTAGTGTGACTTTTGGAGAATGGTAGTCCATGGAGTCAAGGAATTTTTCTAAATGAAGTGGCAACTAATAATACTGTGTTTTACTAAGTAAACAGACAAAGATAATAAACATTGATTGAGCATTTCAGATAAAGTCTTCCATTTGGGAGAGGTAAATTAACAAAAAGGTATGTTGCTTAGTGAATTAACCTTTAAAATATTTAACAGTAATTTTGACAATATTTTCTGCCAAATATTTTTCTGAAACACATTAGAAATTATAATGTGAATAAAGAGAGAATGTAACTCTGTATTTCATTATCATGGAATTATAGAATTTTTGGCTAAAAAGGCTTCTATAGATGGAATCCCAGGGAAATTAAACAAGCTGAAAATGCTGATTGTTGAGCAAAGTGACACTAGAAGCCAAGCTTTCTTATTTCCCCTCAATGAGATTGATAGGCAGCATGAACTGGATATAAAGCAGGTTAATCAGAACAATGCAGTCAGAGCTACAGGGGCCAAGAGACCCTCAACTCTGGTACAAGTCATGGTTTCTTTCGTCATTGGGTTTCAGGAGCATTAAGCATCCTGGATATGAAATTATTGTGTGCTATTTTAAATGAAAGTACAAGTGATTATATTTGATGCTTTGAGAACTCACCCAGGCCAGCTTCTTGCCTCAAGCAGCACTGGTTCTAAACCAACTGGTTACTTATCCTGGTATTACAGATCTCCAAGGGAGGATTCTGCAACTCCTTCCTACAGTCTGTTTAATAACCCGAGCTAGCAGAAAAGCCTTCCTTAGGTGGTGTCTATATTGCTCCTGCCAAAGTTTAAGCCTTTTTTATTTTATTTTCCTCTCAGTTCAGAAACACTTACCTAATAAGAATCCTCCTTTATAGTAATTCTTCCCACACTTACAGCACACTACTATGTCCTCCTCAGCTTAATAAAAACATTGTGCCGAATACTGGAGTCTTAGGGAAAAAAATATCTATTTATCTAGATAGTATTCATCTATCTACATACATTCAGGTTTGAGTTCATAAAATTCATTTAAAGAAATAATTATTAAGGATGTTTCTACTTCTCTTGGTATTCATTTATAAAGGGCCTCCTGAACCTCCACTGGTGTTGCGGGGCATGGAAAGGTAGTAGTAGTAATTTCCTGGCCTCTGAATCTGACAGTCTATTGGGTGGTATATAAATGGGAAAGAATTTGAGAAAAATTCCCATATTGTTATCTTCATATACTAAAGAAAAAGTTGCCCTTTTTAAATTTATCAAGGCATTTATAATATGAAATTCATTTTGTCTGAAGAGCTTGAACCACTTAAAATTCTTGGGGCTTATCCTAGTTGACACACAAATATATACAAAGGATTCTTCTCACCCATCCACCCATCCATTCAACAGACATGTTTCAGACCTCAGACACTGTGGACCAGGTTGAGCAAAGGGCACACACTTTGGATTTTAATGTGGTCTCTGACATTTACTACCTGTGGAGCTTAGGGCAAGTTCCTTAATATCTATGGGCTTTCTGAACCTCCTCTGCCCTATTTCATAGCCACAGGAAGAGAGATGTTCATTAGTGTAAGGATCCTGACATCTCTCTGCCCCCTCACTCAATCCCTTCTTCCCAGGGGAGTTGGAGCAAATTACCTCATTGGCAAGTTTGGGGAAGGAAATATGGAGTTCAGCCCACCTTGCCATCTCCTCCTTAGGACCTGTAAATGCTGCAGAAAGTGTTCATCCTAGTCTGCTCTGCTCCGCTATGGTACATGTTCAACCAGGGCAGGACTCCACATGGGGGAGACTGAGGCTTCCCAGCCACATCTGTGGCCAGGTTTGCCTAAGTCTGCATACAATTTGAGGAATCCCCTTATTACTGTAGCCCCAAGTCCCTTCCTTTAGTTCTAACAAAAATAAAGGCAATATTTTGTCTACATCTGCCTATTTTGGATTAACTCTGGACTAATTCAAAAGTCAGGCAGGGAGCTCAAATTTGTTATTGTATCCTTCCATCTACTAACACCTTGCATTTGCCTAATGCAGTGGTCGGCAAACGCATTAGTCAACAGAGCCAAATATCAACAGTACGATTGAAAAGTTTCTGAGAGCCAAATTTTTTAAACTTAAACTTCTTCTAATGCCACTTCTTCAAAATAGACGCTCCCAGGCTGTGATATTTTGTGGAAGAGCCACACTCAAGGGGCCGCGGTTTGCCGATCACTGGCCTAATGCATAATATACATTCAGGAAGTGTTCCTTCTTTTTTCTTCCTTTAAAAAAAAAAAAAATTCCTCCCTATATAATATGTTGTTGAAGATAAAAAATATGTGTAAGGTAATCTTTCTGTCTCCAGGGAGGTTCTTGTTCAATGATAAAGGAGATAACATGGTTGTACAAACAGCTTTAGTATAAGATAGCAGGCATAAGTAAATAGGAGACAGGCGCAGCCCAGTGCTATGGGAATTAAACAGAGAAAAGGGAACGCACTGTTGAATGAAAATGGGCTGCAGGGAACAGAGACAATACTAATTGTTCAGTCCCGGAACCTAACAATCTTCCCTCCACTTCCTTAATTTTCCCCAAAACCTCCCTATTGGAGCACTGCCTCCTATCACTTGCCCTGCTGCCCCTTCCCGTTGGCACTGGAAGGCATCTGTCATGCCCACTCTCTTTGCAGAAGCTCTTTTATTCTCAAGTATCTGTGCCTTTTAGGCTAGAGAGAAAACATACAATTCAAACCTGAAACTCTGCTACCGAAGTGGAAATCCACTTTATCTCTTTTTAAGTTAATCTTTTAAATAAAGCCCATCATTTTCTCCCAATAATTCAGAGTAATCATTTCAACACCTCAGCTTTCAGCTAACACTTATTATAGTCAGAAGTGTATTTAGAAGCGAGGTGAGCTGGAAGAGACCCTTACTGATATAAATTCTCCAAGATGAGCTGGGCTCGCTTTCCAGATTTCATTAGGAACATACAGATTTATGGCAAGAGAAGGAGACTAGAAAAAAGAAGTCCTGGAAGACCGTGGCTGACAAGACATTTCTCATCGGGAGGCCCCTTGTTGGGAATAATCCAGGTCAAAAATTAGCCACAGGCAAACCTACTGCCTCAGTAGGCCTGGCCACTTGCAAAACAATGGCACAGAAGGAGTCAATCTGGACTAATGGCTGTGTGGGCGTGTCTGTGAATGGCCGGCAGCAAGGGGTCTTCTTTAAAAATTTGGAACATGGTCCTTGAATTTTGCCATATGTCAGGAAGCAGAAGTTTAATATTTTTAAGAATAAACCATTTTAGTTTTACTAGTATTCACAATTACTTTGAGTTTTCTCTAGTCAGTCCTCTTAAAAATGAGCTGAACTTTCTGAAAGATTGTATTGCTATATGTTTAAATTTTTTTCCAAGGAAAATCTCCAACTCTTGTACCCTGCCAAGTACCTCAGATTTGTGTTTTTCCATGATCTAATCTGTAGAGGCGTGGTTCCTGCCCTTGCAAGACCCATATTATTTTCTATTACTATCCAAAAAAGAGTAATGGGTAACTGATTATTTAATATTTTTTGCTATAAGAAATTCCTTCATTAATTTCTAAATAATGTAAACATTTTTCTCTCAATAAGTACTCATTAAAAAGGACTCTGAATATATGTATAATTTTTAATCAGAAAATAAGCTAGTTAAAATTGACTTGTTATTGTACTATTGGCTTTCGTGTGCCTTTATTTTTAATGACCTGAAACCAGTACCCCCTCAGTATAGGATCTCATAGAAAGAATTAAAGCTACTAATTTCTGAAATAATTGTATACCTCACTTCATAAGTTCAAATTAAATTTTAATTTTTATTATTCATTCTAGTTTTTCCTAACAAGCCAATTCTGCACTTCCTTGAGTATGATTGATATCAACATAAAAGGATATCACTCATTGCATTTAGTTCAGATTCATTTGATGGGTACATTTTACATGCATTGCCACTAAAACCAAGAACATAGTGTTATGCCCAGATTTCGTTGATCCCCAAAGACCACGAGGGAGCCGAGTCCGATGCAAAAGCAAAGAGCCTTTAATCGAGCTAGCTCAAGCTGAGTCCCCCGCACACACACACCAGCGCAGCGGCGAGGTGGAGAGAGAGAGCGCCCCAGACCCCAAAAGTGCTGATTTATAGGGGGCCTGGGAGAGGTCGGAGGGGTGAGGTAGTGTGGCCTCCGCTGATTGGTCGGGGTCAGGTTGCACATGGGGGCAGGGCGCGGCTTACTTTCCTCTTGCATTTCTATTGGCTAATTCAAAAGTGTGGGTTGGGCTCTTGGAGAGGTTCTAGGGCGGGAACCTGACTCCAGGAGGTGGAGGACATGGAACAAAGGGAACATGGAGTCGGTCTCTCCCCGCCCTTTCACATAGAATATGCCTATTTTTGTATTTTTACTTTATATCTTCTATACAAGTGTCTAATTGGAAATAGTATCTCCCTAAGAATATATCCTGGAAAGAAGGCAAAGTGCTTCATGCTATTGCAACATAAACATATATGTCAACACTCCCCATAAATAAGAAAGACATCTTTAGAGAATCATATCCGGAGAATTTTTCTAAATAGTATTCTCTCTTTGTCAAGGGGATGGTAGGCCTCTGGAATTGTATAAAACCATAAGGTTCTGTGATTGTTTATCAGAATATTCAGGGTAATTGATCACAAGTTGTTTATAGTCTGTCTTGCAGACTGAGAAAAACAGTTGGGTTTTTCTAACACCCTTGTTAGCCCTTTAATAATAGGTCATCTGACAATCCTGAGTGGCCCTTCTCATTGCAGGAGGCCTTCACTTCCCCAGAGCACACCTATGATGGGGAGAGGAGTTAGGCCAAGCCTGTCTGAGTTTCCCACTGGATCCTCTTGACCCCTATTTCAGGGTTGGGATAGAGAAGATCAGAAATAAGATACCTTAGGTTTCTCTGTGTGGGCATGAGAGATCAAGAATAACCCTTGAAAGGAATGCATTTTATATGTGTATATTTTGTGCTGTAATTAAGTACATGTTTCTCAATTATAAAGTTCTCTTATTCTAACAAAGTTATAGAAGTACAGGGCTTCATATCTTATAGCATTTCCAGCAGTAGCACAAACCATTCCGTGGAATTCTGAGGAAAAAAAAAAATCTTTTCTCTGACTCATGTAGTATATTTAATATCCTTTGAGCATGACCAAAATGACTGCTGCTAATTCATCAAAATTTTTTATAATAATAAGGGAAACAACAGTGATTATAAACTGCTTTCTATTGATGAGAAAATAAGTTGGTTTAAAATAATTTGTTATGTATCTTTGACAAACTTACTGTAAGCTTTTGCATTTGAATCAATATTAGAAAAGATAGTGTGTCTGTACAATTCAAGGAACTAAAAGACCTGAAAGAGTTATCTATTTATTTTTATATAATTTCTTATATTTTAAAAAAAATCATCAGTTTGGAGACTTGACTGAGCAGTTGGAAACATTTTAACTGCAGGTGAGAAAATTAGGTTAATTGTAATTCATTAGATGCTGTCCTTATTAAAAGTGAATTGATTTAATCTCTTTATATTAAAAGCCCTAAGGCACAAGAAAGCAAAATAGCTGTGTAAAAGCTGAGTGTTCTCAACAATTAGAAGATATTACAGTCCAGTGTTTTTCAGACTCGAATGTGCATAGGATCTTGTGAAAATGCAGGTTCTGTCTCAGCAGGTGTGGAGTCCACCTGAGAACCTGCATTTCTAACAGGTTCTCGGGATACGATGCGGTTGTCCAGAGACCACAGTGAATACAAAGGCTTATGCTAGCCTCTTCTTTCAGTTCCTTTGTCATATAATTATTAAACCCTTACTAATTAAAATACAGACATAATGAGGGATTACAAAATGGTACAATATGATTTGCTATTGTAGACATTTATAAAATCTTTTTAGTTTTATTAAGATATGATTCACATACCACATAATTCATTTTTAAATGTAAAATTCAATGTTTTTAATATATTCACAAATCAGCATACCACATTTGATTTTAGAACATGTTTATCACCTCAAAAAGAAAAGCTATACCAATGAGTATCACCACACCCCATTTCCCTCTAGACCTGATCAACCACAATTCTCTTTGTTTCTAAAGATAACTCTATCCTGGATTTTGTATGAATGGAATCATACAACATGTGTCTCTTTGTAATTGGCATTTTTCACTTACCATAATATTTTCAAGGTTCATTTATATTATAGCATGTGTCAGCCTTTTCTTCATTTTTAAGGTTGAATAATATTTCATTTTATGGATAAACCCCATTTTGCTTATTAGTTTTTCAGGTGCTGGACACTTGGGTTGTCTCCACCTTTCAGTTATTATGAATAATGCTGCTATAAATATTCTTGTGCTAGTTTTTATATAAACATTTTTATTTCTCTTGGGTATATACCTAGGAGTGGGATTGCTGGGTTATGTTTAACACTAGAATCCCAGCGCATGGCATGGGTATAGTCCCTAAGCCTGGTCTGCGATCAGGGCCATCTTCCCCAGATGCCTATAGCCGTTCCCCATTCGCCATAGGGTGATCGGTGCCTGATAGCTGGGGGAAGGATCCTAGAGGTCGGCTGTTCCCGCACACTCACTGGCCCCACCCCCGCCACAGGTGGCCATCAGGTGATTGATCTGAGCCTGCCAGCTGAGGAAAGAGACCAAGAGGTGGTCAGTGTGCCTCATAGTGACTGGTCCAGTGGTTGTTCTGGTCATTGTGCGGGTGGGGGCTGGCTGGCCTGCCCTGAAGTAGGTCGGGGGTGGGGGGGAGGGGGTCCCTACTGGGGGGCGGGGCTGGCCTGGGTGAGAGGCTGGGGGTGGTTTGCAGGCCCCCCACGTCCCTGACTTTGTCAGGAAGGACGTCCAGAAGACATCCAGTCTATCCCGTCTAATTAGCATATTACCCTTTTATTAGTATAGATACTCTTTGCTTAATCTTTCTGGAGCTTTTAATTTAAAGAAATATCGATGTTTATATGGGTATGCATATGGATAGATAGGCATCACACAATCGTCTTCATGGAAGGGCTCCATGGTCAGAGGATTTTGAGGAACACTACATACCAAAATTCTCTAAAACCAGGTGAGAGAGGAAGCATTTAATTTTGTTTAACACCAGTTTCCCTAACATATTTGGAAATATTTGAAAGTGAGACTAACTCAAAGATTTAATATTTTGTAAATGCATTTTGAGAAATGATTTAACTGCATGTTTTGAAGATAGATGGCCTACTGGATGAGGTAGAAAGTATATTCAGGGAATTTATGTATGACTTGTTTGAGTAGACAGAGATGGCTGTAGCTCGGGATAAATTCTATGTGTCCATGGGCAGGGGTGGTTTTCAGTGGAAGATATTTGAGTAGAGCAATAGTAGGATGGAAATGTGATTTCTGCATGTTGTTCTGGTCATGATCTGTAGGGTGATATGGAAAAACAAGAAGATGTAGAAATGGCAGGGAGACCATTGAAATCATTCAGCTAGTGACATCCATGAGATGTATAAGGAGATAAGAACCAATAACGTCAAAGTCTTTGTAAATAAGATGATAAATAACATGGAAAAATTATTGCTAGTAGTGAAATATGATAAAAAAGTTATTGAACAGAGATATCACATTTCAACTAGATTTATTAGAATATATAAAAACGTATACTATTTATAAGAAAATCCCAGCTCTTTTTTTTTTTTTTTTTAATCATTTCTCATTTGAAAATTAGTGTTTGGTGTCTGTGTGTGTCCCTGCCATAGGTTTTGATATTGCCATCTAGCAAAGCCTTATTATCTTCATTGTGGACCTGGGTTCTTGCTGATTCCTATTTTTCTCCATCAAATTCTAAGTCAATTTCAAGTTAATGAGAAACAACATTAAAGATGAAAACTTTCTTTGAATGTTATTATTAATTATGTTGTTGGGGCACGATATTTAGTACATCTCAAATGTGGTTGTAAATAAGTACTGTCTTTGATGAGATGACCTGTCTTTACTTTTGTTCCTGTTACTATATTTACTGCTTTTGTTTTGTTGGATGCCATTGGAAAATGGAATTGCCAGATGGTTTGCAAATAGAAGTGAGAAGTGACATTGTTATATACAAACAAGCTAACAAACAAGAAAAGAATGTTCACTTAAAAGAAAATGAAAACCTTTGCTTAAAACACACAGACACACTCAGAATCTCAGATTAATTATGTGCTCTTGTTTATATCAGGAGGAATATGACAAATATAGGTGATAGTTCTTAAGTTAAGTAGAACCATGGGTCTCTACGAGACACACATTGTCTGCGTTAACACACGAAACATGCAGACAGCCTGCTTGCCAGCATTCTTTCTTCAACTATCATTAGTCTCCATTCATTTTCACAAGTGATGCTCTCCAATATTAGTAAAGATTTTCCCTGTTGTCCACATGAGCTCCGACAGTATGAAGTTCACTACTATAGACTTCAAGAGACTGCTTTAATAACCATGTCAGATCCACTCACTGGGATCACAAAATATACCCCTTCTCTTCTCTGGGCCTCAATTTTTTCATCTGTAAAATGGGAGTTTGGGAATGGGAAATCTCAAAGCTTCTTCCAGGTTGTAAATTCCATAATTCACAAAGCACAAACTTACAACTTTAAATGTAATCTAAAAGCTGGGATTCTCTGAATGAGGCCTGGAAGATATTTATGGAGGTTAATGGCAGGATAGCTGACCCCTACAGCTTCAGAGCCTAAGATATCTAGTAAAATATGAGAGCATATCAAATTAAAGGATGAAAAAAAACACAAACGTAAGCAGTAATAAACTTTATCAGATATTATAGAAGCCACTGATGGATCCCACCTGCCTTTTAGGCAAAGCTTTAAGGTAACTTTTTCTCCATATAAGTCTTCATAAGTCTTCTCTCTCTCTCTCTCTCTCTCTCTCTCTCTCTCTCTCTCTCTCTCTCTCTCTCTCTCTCTCTCTCTCCCTCTCTAAATTAACTTGTAGGCCACAGCTCCAGCACACCTATCTTATACTCAACATATTCATGCTAAACTTATTGTCATCAATTATTCACATCAATAGTCAATCTGGAGAAAATTTGAGAGAGAAATCAAACTTTATATTTCCTCAAATAAGTCTTTGAATTACTCAGTCTTAAACTGAGAGGAATAGCTACAGTCTCAATAAACATTTCTGTAAAAATTATGTATTAATAAAAAAGAATAAGTTTCCTTTATCTCCCAAAAAAGTGGTTTACATTTTCTGTGCTGATTCTCAAGAAAGAAAATGTATACTAATAAAAGGGTAATATGCTAATTAGACCAGATAGACCTGATGTCTTCCAGACACCCTTCCGGACAAAGCCATGGTGGCAGGGCCAAGGCAGAGGCTGTTAGGGGCAATCAGGCAGGCAGGCAGAGGGATTGGGGGCAATCAGGCGGCAGGCAGAGCCAATTAGGGGCGGTCAGGCATGCAGGCAAGTGAGCAATTAGGAGCCAGAGTTCCCGGATTGCAAGAGAGGTCCCAGATTAGAGAGGGTGCAGTCCGGGCTGAGGCACTCCCCCCACCCACGTGCACAAATTTTGTGCACCAGGCCTTTAGTTTAAATTATAAAGGGATATATGATTCCTATTTTAACAAAGTATTGATCAAAAATGTATCCTCTGTTTTCTAAATATACTTTATAGAAACTCACATAATTCAGTTAATAGTTATCAGAGGTTAAAGAATGTATCAGAAGTGAAAGGCAGCAATTATAGTGTTAAGGGGATAAGATGCCTTTTTAAAAATTACTCTTCATGAGTCATCTCTAATGTGTAGATGATATTGGCATAAATGAGGGTTCCAGTGAGACCAATATCAAGAATTTGAAGAGGTAAAGAAAATTAGGTGTCTAGTAAAAGTCAACACAAAATCAATTAGAGTAAAAATAAACAGAGTTAACTTTGTTCTCAGAGAAACTAGAGGAGCCCACCACAATCTTAAGTTATTCACAGAGTTTGAGAATGGTTTTGGCAAGCAAGGTTGGTTAGACACAGAGATGTAGCAAGAAGAGAGCCCAGCCAAGCATGCCCAGGAGAAAGGGAGCCTTAAGCCCTCAAACTTCAAGAATCCCAGTCCTATGTGCCAATAAATAAGCTAATTTATCCTATTGAACAATATGTTTTATCTAATTTCATTTGTTAGATCTCTGTATTAGATTATAGTATGGACTGTACACGCCTGGGTCCAATTAGGAGAGACAGAAACCACACAGTAATTTGAACATGAGAAATTTAATACGAAGAATTGTTAACTATAATGGGAGGTTGAAGTAAAGGGGAATTGGCAAGTAAGAAATACAGGAAACTCTAAAGAATATAGGATTACAGCTGCTACCCCCAGGCTGAACGGGAGCATTAAGAGGCTAGGGACTTTGTTGGAGAGGGGGTGGTCATGGTTCACTGGATGGCAGAGTCCACTGTGCTACCAGTCCAGCAGAATTTGCTGGAAATATGACCTCTGAAACTTGCCAGAAATCCAGTCTAGGGTGCTGGAGAAAACGGTTCATGGAGAGGTGTCTCTTTACTACAACATTGCCCAAAGGGTGTGTCAGGGGAAGCTGCCAGTCATTGCAGGAGCCAGGAGCTACAAACTGAAGAAGCGCAGCCTGCACTGTAGGAGCTGGCACTGGAGCAGCTGTGCACAACGGCAGCATCCTAATGCCAGAGGAGCTGCCCGGGCTGCTGAGGTGGAATGCTGGGCAAACAGCCCACATTACCCATGGTGGGTAGGAGGAAACACATGCACTGCAAGAGCCAGATGCTGGTGAAGACTTTTGTGTTAAAGGAACCAGGTGCTGGAGAGGCTGCCTCTGGATCCTGCTTAGAGAGCATGCTGGAGCCAGGAAGGAAAACCTGTAAGTCTGCAGTGTCTCTCCAGTGCCCTCTACTGGCATGGCTTATCATCATGCCCACAGAGAAAGGAAAATTATTTAAAGGGCCCAGATCCATTTTCACAGAGAGGGCAAAAAGTCAATTTGGAGCTGGTAAGTAACAACTCAACAATCAACACAATTACCAGCTATGCTCACCCCACCCCATAAGATGATCCTCAATGCATGCCCTTTGTCATGTAGACCTGGGTACTCAAGGAAAACAAAGTGATTTCTCCCAATCCATTGCCAACTTGGTCATGTGACATGCTTGGGCCAATAGCATTTAAGTGGAAGTGATACAGCACCAATTCTGAGCAGGATCCAGAGACAGAGAAACATCTATCAGACCATCAAACCTCAGAGGGAAGGTAGGGGAGGGTGGGGGTAAGGGAGAGAGATCAACCAAAGGACTTATATGCATGCATATAAGCCTAACCAAGGGACAGGGACAACAAGGGGGTGAGGGCATGAGTTGGGGGGATTGAGGGGGTAATGGGGGGATAAGGACACATATGTAACACCTTAATCAATAAAGAAATTATAAAAAAATAAAAAATAAAATTAAAAAAATAGATGTGAGTGTGCAGTTCAGCATCGCCTTCCGTATCTTTGCCCTCTTCCATGAAGAAAGCAAGTCCCAGACTCATCTGGGTCCCAGAATGAGGTACAGAGCTACATAGAATCACAGCCAACCTATAAACCACTAGAAGAAAAGGTATTGATGGTTACACACCCCTGAGGTTTTTGGTTGCCTTTTATAACAAAAGCTGACTAATGCTGTTTCCATGCTTGACAAATAACTGGCTTTTATTTGGCTAATTTTGATCATGCTGCATAAACCAATGGCCGTGTAAACCATTATGTTATTTAATGAGTTTACATATTTACCTGCACTAAGTAGATAGATTAGAAAGACAAGTCCTGTCCTTGGCTTGAGGAAAATTTATTCCAGCAATTTCATCCTGAGAGAAGTCTCAAGAGGCAGCTAGCTGGTGTTTGCCTTGACCCTACTAGAAGGTTAGAGATGGAAATGTTATGGTCACCTGTTTCTTTAATGAAAACAACCCCTCTACAATGCTATCGCACTTCTCTTGGCCAGTTTTCATAATCAGCTGTCAAGATTATCCTTTACTTCATTTTACCTTATTTTCATCAAATGTCCCCAAATCAGTTAGGATCCTGGGTTGTGATTTATATTTGGGTAACTCTCTGTTCTTAACCAGACTTGTTAAACTTCTATACAACTTTCTGTGTTTTGTTTTTTTAAATATAAACACTGTTGAATCAATTATTTTTGAGCTGTCACTGTACTCTGACAACTTGATACTCAAGTAGATTTTCTCTTCCCTTATTGATTTATTAGGAGGAAATCACTTTCAAACTCACTGCTATACTAGCCATTCATCTTCTAGTATTTTGCTATTATAATCATTTTTGTATTTGTTAATATGAAAGTACCCCTCAACACACACACACACACACACACTCTCTCCCACACACGTGCACACACACATACACATACCCATAATAACCATCTGAGACTAGATTTGCAGCCTTTATTCAGCTGAAAAGTCTTGCTGTTACTCAATAAAAATGTTAGTAAAATTAGAAATAAGAATTTATATGCTCTGATGGTATGACTGAATACTTTAAAGCATTGGTCAAACACTAGCACGCATGTGAAACATGTGCATAACATTAAGTAGTTCTAATACTTTCCTTTGAGTATGAGGAATATTACATTCATATATATATTTAAAAATACTGGCTAGGGTTTTCTGACCCTGCTTCTATGATGATGATTAGTTGTAAACCTAATTTAATTTGGGCAGGTGAATGAAAGGCATCATGAGGCAATAGAAAAAAAGCCACAAGGTCTAGTCTAATTGCTGCCATTGTACTTGCAAAATCTCAGTTTTCTCATCTCTGAAATGAGGATAATAACATCTGCCCTACCAAACTCATAGGGATTTTTTTGTTTTGAGGCTCAAATGAAATGTGAAAAAGATACATAAATAGTAAAGGTGTTTGCTATGTGAAAATTTTTGATACTATGAAGTGATTGGTTGTATGTTGGCATCTTAATCAGAAAAGTGATCTTTAAATTATATCCTACAACAGAAAGAAATACAGATACTGGGATAGGCATTAAAGGTAAGGGTAGGTAAAAATGTAATTTCTCCTTCTTCTGATTTCATCAATAACCCTCTTTGGGTTGAAAATATTCTAAATTATAACCTAGCATTAACTTTTTTTTGAACTGTCAAACATTTTCTGGTATTTTTGAGAAAACTTAAATATAAACTACTGTAAATGGGTCACCCTATTCTTAATCTTAAGCATGCAAAAAGAGTATATATAATCCTTGAATGTGCTCACAAGAAATATTAGGAGGAATACAGTATTTGCCAGCCTGTACAGATTTGACTTTCAATGAAAATGTTTGGTAAGGTAAATCTTACTTTGTCCATTACCTTGCCTGCTATGTGATATAAATTCTTTGCCTACTAATCACAAATCTCAAGATCTGGAAAATAGAGTTCCCTAGAACAGGCTATATATTTTTTATTCCCATCTCGATTCAAACTGATGCCGTTTTTCATGAGAGGACCAATAAAAGTCACATTCTGTATTGAAACATCCCTGTACTTTATGGACCCATCTGATATACCCTTAATAAAGTTTTAAAACAACTTACAATAGATTTTGCAAGAAGCTCAGATCTGCCATCACTCTCATTAACAGCCCAATTTGAAACATTACTTAAGGCATGATTATCTGTAACATGTTAGTGAAGTTGTTTAATATTAAAAGACTAGCTGAAGGGACAAGATGCTCACTTATTCAAAAATCCATTTAGATTGCTATGGAGAGTAATCCAATTGCATTATGTCCTTATTTTCAAAATACAGACTTGTATTCATTTCCACAAATATGTAGTTTGTTGAAAATGCCAACATTTCTAAATGAGAAGCACTAGTTGATTAAAATTAAAAAACCCTCAGCACGGTAAAACACAAATGTATTAGGAATAACACCGTGCTCATGCAGAGTTTGTTTAGTATATTATGCTTTATAAAACAAAAGAGCCAGAGTCTCTGCCCCACCTAATGTTCACAGAAAGGACAATGAGCAAATTCTTTGTTATACAAACACTAGAGGCCTGGTGCATGACATTTGTGCACTGGGGGGAAGGGGAGGGTCCCTAAGCCCGGCCTGTGCCCTCTCGCAGTCCGGGACCCCTTGGGGATGTCCGACTGCCAGCTTAGGGGGGTCCCCTAAGAGGTCCTTAGCACTGCCCCCAAGGGGTCCTTAGTGCTGCCGCAGAGGCGGGAGAGGCTCCTGCCACCGCTGTTGCATTTGCCAGCAATGAGCCCGGCTTCTGGCTGAGCGGCCCTCCCCCTGTGGGAGTGCACTGACCACCAGGGGGCAGCTCCTTTGTTGACTGCCTGCCCCCTGGTAGTCAGTGCGCATCATAGCAACCAGTTGTTCCCCCATTTGGTTGATTTGCATATTAGGGTTTATTATATAGGATGTCTTTTAAATACCATTGTCTTTTTTAATGGCCCTTCTATCTGGGAAGGTATTCTCTGGGCCTCAGAACTGTTTACTAAAGTATTTACTTACCTCAACTTTTTTGCCTTAATTAAAGATGATAGCAAATTGAAACATGAGATAATCATCAGAAAGAATGAGACAGTTACCTTTGTTGCAATGAAAAATCATCTGCACTGTATTCATCCTTGCATGTATGTGCACAAGTGTGTGTATTAGAACTGGTATTGACAATATTTGGATGAATTTACAGTAAATTTTTAAGTGTTTGGCTTCAGAGTCTGGGAGGATAGGCGAGGGCAGTCAAAAAGGGAGATTTAGAATTACAGAATTAGAATGGGCATTAATAATGTATTCTTGTTCATTTTTTGTTAGTTTCTAAATCACTTATGTCTAACTCTTGAATCTATTTATTTTATCTGACCATTTAGCCAAAATTATTTTAAGTTCTCAAAGACCATTAGGCCAGATGTAGGGCAAAGTCACAAACACATCCTATTTGAAATAATTTCTCCTCTGGCTTTCATTGGCTGTTCTCATTGCTTCATCCGTAAGGAGACAAGGAGGATAAAATGAGATCAATTAACATCCTGGGCTCCTGGGCACAATTCAGTAAATGACAGTTTTCCCTGCCCTGCAGAGACAATCTAGTTTCTTTGGAAGAATTACTTATTTTACTCATAGAAAGAGTTGTGCTCCCTGCTCACTATGAAAGGTAATAATTACAAGACCTGTATTTTTTGCTTCGTGCTCCTGGGTTATTCTTGTAACTGTTATATTTCAAACATTAACTATATGATATCTCTATATGCCAAGCAGCACTTGGACTTTTTAAGTTTTACTTTGTATATGATTCATTCCCACTTGTTATGTTCATGGTATTTGCTGTGACCAAATCTGTAATATATTTTAGTTCAATTTTGTTGCTCAGTTAATACTAATTTTAGTTTTCTATTTTTCAATATTAATGGAGTCAGAAACACTCCCTTTCAGGTTAATGACACCTTTTCAGGATGATTTGTGGGTTTACTTTTATATCTAGGTTGTTATTCTTCTTCTAATGCTAGAGAAGACAAATTTAGGATCGTTTAGGTGGATCCATCAAATGATTTATAATTTGGAACCACTTCCTCCAGGCATTAATTTTTTTTACACATTAATTTTTTTATATAAATTAAGGATTTTCCCAAATTTTCAAAGAAAATTAACATTAATGAGGTTATATGTTTTAATAAAGGCAATTTATTAAGGACATTACTAAATACGTATTTTATAAGATTATATAAATAAATTTAAACAAAGAACATATTTTCATAAAATGTACCAAAATTTGGTTAAGGTACTATAATCCAATATTTTCTTCCTCTTTGGCATGTATGCAATATAAAATATAATTACAATAAAATAATTTTGGAAATGTAATGGCATAAAATCCTATCTTTTTACAGTGAGGTTAATGAGATGATGGGTAGCCACTGGAAGTTTCTTGGCTAGGTGGAGGATCCAGATCTGTTCTGGTCCTGGCTGACTTTGTTGCACTACTAGTTGGCAATTGTGTATTCCACATAACTATCAATAGAGGACATTCTGGGCCCCATGGTAGGGTAAGACTTCAAGTACAGTGCCCCTGTAGATGACAGCCCAATGACACTGGGCTAGGTGAGCATTGGGGTCAGAGTAAGATAATCATTATATTTATTGCCCAAACTAGGACACTTTGGAGAATAAACAGTGGAGGGACTATTTAAATAACTGATACTTTATAGTTAAAAGTATTAAAACCTAAAAAGCATTACATGCAATAAAATAAATATTTGTGATTTGTAATAAATGAATAAAAATATAAACCACCAGAGTAGCAAGGGACGTTCAAAGTATGCTAAGTCCTACAACAAGACTTCCCTGCCTCCCATGAACAAGCCTATAATTTTCTAGGTTCTTTATCTACCCACCCTGTCCACTGATGCTACCACAAAAGGACTATTGCAGCCAAGCTGCTCTAGAATGTTAGAAAACAGGTGACCATAGCTGATGTGTGTGTAACATCTCTATGACATGGAATTGTGGGGAGTATTAAATTGAATATGGGATAATATGCAAGAAATGCCTACCATCCTGCCAATCTAAGTGCACAAAGAATGTTAGCTTTCTTCACCTTCTTTTTTTTACCAGTCACCTCACACTCCCACAAAATTTGCAGAAGAATCACTTCACTTTATCTTTATTCTAGTTAGTAGTTCACACATTTGTTTTATTAGACTCAAATTTGAGCACAGCCCCTTTTCATACATCTTTATATCTACCTAGGGCCCAACACACTGCTGGATCACAGAAAGTAAATGTTGGCTAATTGAATGTTTCTGACACTGCCCGAGGAAGAGCCTGCTTTAAAGAGGAGGGATAATGTGTAGTGGAGGACAGGAGTTCACTGGGTTTGTTGAGCTTGAGGGCACTAACTAACTGTTCAAGGCACGTGACTTCCTTTGTTCAGACTGACAAGGCCAGCATCTCATCTGTAATTTGGTGTCCCGAGTAGATCTTCTCCCCAGGCACGTGGTGCACTGTGAAGAATAGTCCAGGTTTTTAAGCTACTAATATATCCATAAATAGGAATTCGTTGGAACCTATGCGACCTTGATCTCTCAGGCCCTCTATGCAAACCTCTGAGTCCACCATGCTGAGAGTCAGAACATGAAACAAAGATCAGGGCCAGGCTCTCTGAACCCAGTCTACTCACCTGTGTCTCCCGCACATGCTGACTAGGCACGTTGGAAGCTTTTCCCAAGTAGAAATAACAATGTCCTAATGTGTTTTTACTCTGCAAAGAGATCATTAGTCTATGCCCCCAAATTATTTTTGTTTTCAATTGTTTTCCCCCTAAAATTCTACAATGTAAATAAACATTTACTGTTTAATATTCTTTGTAACTTGCCTAATCTACTATGTATGTCGAAGGTATTATTATTCCTGTTTCCAGTGGTGAGGAAAATGGGGCTTAGAAAGATTAAAGGATTTGCTCCTGATGAGTAAAGGGTGAAACCAGCATTTTTTTTTTTTACTCCAAATCTGACACTCTTTCCACAACACTACCTATCTCCACATACGTATTGTATAAAGGTATTTATAATCACTCAAATGAAGAATTTAAATTGAAAATGTGTTAGCTAATATCTAAGAAATGCTTCCTTTAATAAATAATTGTGATAAGAGTTGGGTGAGAAGCCACCCCATTGCATATACTTTATATATTTATTGTCTGTTTTTTATGGTATGACCTAGATCCAAGGTTTATTGGATATGTATGAATGCATTGAGTTAGTCTGTTTAAAAATTTCCAGTCTGCTTTGATTTGTTTCTGGGTCATGGCTGATGTTTGCAGACACTCTGAATCAGGAGTCATTGAAAGGTTTTATTAATCCTCCTCAAACTGTTCATCAGTCAAAATAGCACAAATGCATATGGATGACAGTGTCTGTAGCAAAGTGTGTCATCATGCCCAGCTTCCCAGAAGACCTGGAGGTTTGGCACCACCCACACCCATTCCATAGAGACCTGATTGAAAATTGTATATTTTTTATCCAATGAGACATAGGGTTGAAAGCTGGCCAGTGGAGGAATTAAGAGAAACATTGGATCTAGAGCAGTGGATCAGAAGAATATTAATATAAGACAAACAGAAATATTGATATATTTTGATAATTATTTTTTGTTTGTTTTGTTTTATTTCCCTTTTACCTGCTCCTTTGAATCTGTTTATAGAGGAATCTTGACTGATGCTCTGGGAAGGAATAATACCTTCTTTCTTTTGTTTTGTTTTTTTTGTTTTTGTATTTGTGGGGGTTTTTTACTTTCCCACTTTGTTTCCTTCAAAATTTTTCTTTTTCCTTTTTAACATATTTTTAAGACCATGGATCAAAATACACTTTGTTATATCTCATTTCTTTTTTAAAAAAATGCTATTTCTTATTATAAAAAGAATATCTATTTATTATAGAACTATTATAAATTAGAGTTTTTCAGAACATATGGTAGGGTGAGTTCCCATATTAAACTCTAGCCTCTTGAGAGATATGACTGTGGCAAATAAAAACAATATTTTTAAAATCAGGTAAAAATAGCCAAGATAAAAAAATAAAATACTGGTTAAAAGGGATAAATATTCACTCAAAACAAGAAAGAAAGAAAAGAAAAGAGGATATGAGTTCTAAGTGGGTGGGATGGAGCTGCTACCTTTTGAGCTCCAAGTCTGGAAACAGAACATGGACTTATAACAGACTGATATCATTTAATGGTGAATTTATTAGTGTGTTGGGCTACCATAGCAAAGTACCACAAACTTGGTGGTTTAAACAAGATGCATTTATTGTCAAGTTTATTAGTTTGTTGGGCTGCCATAATAAAGTACTGCATATTGGGTGGTTTAAACAAGAGACATTGATTGTCACAGTTCTGATGGCCAGCAGTCTGAGACTCAAGGGTCAGCAGCAGGGCCATGCCCCTCTGCAGGTGCTTAGGGAAGAATCTGGCCTACGCCCTTCTCCTAGCTAATTGTACCTACTGGCAATCAACAGTGTTCATTTGCTTGTAGAAGCATCATGCCACTTTTCTGCCTTTATCATCATGTCTCCCTATGTGAGTGTCCTTCTCTTCACCTGGCATTCTTTTTGTGAAGATGCTAGCCATATTGACTTCCAGACCCACCCTATTCCAGTCTGACCTCATCTTGACTAATTATATCTGCAGTAACCCTATTTCCAAATAAGATCACATTCTGGGAGGACACAATTCAACCCATAACAACAAGGTATCAAGGCCAGACGCATGGCAGGAAACCAGGAGCCAGGACACAATTTCCTTGCCTTTGAAAAGAACTTGACTCAAACTGTTTGTTCTAATTTGCATGCCTCAGATGGTGACAAGGAGTCAGAAACTGTTCTAATTTGCATGCCTCAGATGGTGACCAGGAGTCAGAAATAGGTCAATCAACCTGCTTTTATCAGAGACTGTGTCTATGTTGGCCCAATTGTAGGAGTGCATCTTCCCTAATCTAATGCAATACCTGTCCTGAACAGTCTAGATCAGCCGTGGGCAAACTACGGCCCACGGGCCGGATCCGGCTGTTCTATCCGGTTCTCTTGCTCTCCCCTCCGCTCCTTTACTTTGAATTTATATTAGTTCACACAAACACTCCATCCATGCTTTTGTTCCAGCCCTCCGGTCCAGTTTAAGAACCCACTGTGGCCCTCGAGTCAAAAAGTTTGCCCACCCCCGGTAGATGCAGGTGACTACAAAACTGATGTGTAGAGGGCTGCCTGGGAAGGCACATGGGCATTTCTTTAAATTGTTGTCAGCTGAGCCCAAGGCGACTGGCAGAGCCGCGTCTAGGTTACACCCTCCCCAAGAAGGCAGGGGCATTATCAGTACTGACTTTTTACCTTTGTCCAGGTTCCAGGAGCGGGTTTTGATATGTAAATCCAGGCAAGCACCAGGAATACTAGGGCCTACTCAAGAATGCAAATAAGCTCCTTTGATCCTAAGTTTTGGTGTTACTTCCTGGTATTTGGGGGTATAAAATAAATGTGCTGCATAGGCTGGGGTCCCTGCCTCTCCATCAGAGAGGATGGCATCCCACCTGGCTCCCAGCTTTGTTTCTATCTTTCTATCTGGACTCTTTCTTTCTTTTATTTCTTAATCCCCAGCTCCTCCACTCAGAATCAGACCTATTCCTTTTCTTGCTGACGCAGAAGAGAGAACACCTCTCCACTGATGCATTCAGAGGAATGAGCTCAGAGAAATAGCAAGGAAAGTGGAATGCTTTCATGCAAATTGAAGTTTCAACTAAAATTCTGAAGCACATGGAAAAAATCAATCTCAATGAAAAGACTACAAAGCTTAAGTAGTTAGAAGATGACTTTTGTTCCACCAATAAGCACATAATATACCAGTCATAAGTGGCTTTTAAATAAATTTTCAAGATCCTCAAAAAGAAAAAGAAGAGCCCTAACTGGTTTGGCTCAGTGGATAGAGCGTCGGCCTGTGGACTGAAGGGTCCTAGGTTCGATTCCGGTCAAGGGCATGTACCTGGGTTGTGGGCACATCCCCAGTGGGGGGCGTGCAGGAGGCATCTGATCGATGTCTCTCTTTCATCGATGTTTCTAACTTTCTATCCCTCTCTCTTCCTCTCTGTAAAAAATCAATAAACTATATTTAAAAAAAAAAAAAAGAAAAAGAAAAAGAAGAAATACTAACAGAAAACAGCGAAACACAAACTGACAGATGTGAATCTAAAAGAGAGGGTCATAAAATAAAACTCACAGAAATTGTGGATATAGGTATCCATATAGCTTAAGAATTGAAAGATAGTGTTGAAGATTTCATTTAGCATATACATAGTCAAATGATATGAAGAAATTAAAAATGTGAAAAAAAACTTGACATATAAATATATTGAGAAGTTAATAGTATCTATACTAATAAAAGGGTAATATGCAAATTGGTCAGGACACCCTCACAGTAATGACCAAACAGCAGGCTGCGTGGGGCAAGCAGGCCGACAGGGGGGTTAGTGAGGGACGACCAAATGACTGAACAGCAGGCTGCGTGGGGTGACCAGGCCAGCAGGGGGGGCATTGAGGGGTGACCAGGCCAGCAGGGGGGGCAGTTGGTGGCGACCAGGCTGGCAGGGGGGCCATGAGGGGCAACCAGGCTAGCAGAGGGGGGCAGTGAGGGACGACCAGGCCAGTGGGTGGGGCAGTTGGGGGGAAACCAGGCCGGCGGCAGGGGGGGGGGGCAGTTAGGGACAATCAGGCCTGCAGGCAGATGCAGTTAGGGGTGATCAGGCTGGCGGGGGGGGGGCAGTTAGGGGCGATCAGGCAGGCAGGGAGGTGAGCAGTTAGGAGCCAGCGATCCTGGATTAGAGAGGGTTCAAGCTGGGCTGAGGGGACACCCCCCCCCGTTCATGAATTTCGTGCACTGGGCCTCTAGTGTATGTGCATTAGGAGTCCCAAAAATAGGAGATAAATGGCAGAGATGTAATATTTGAAGAAATAATGGCTGAAAAATATATTTCCTGAATTAGAGAAAGGCATATGTTTTCAGATTGGAAATGAACACTGTTGTAGAGATAATTAAATTAAATTCAGACTTTAATACATTATAGTAAAATTTCAGAACATCAAGAATGAAGAGAAAATTCTAAAAGCAACCGGATGGAAAAGGCAGATTATCTAAAATGACAGATAATTTGTCATCATAGAATCTACGGAAAAAAAATAGGAGGCAGACCTTCCAAATGGTAAAGAACATACAGTCCATCCTCATTATTTGTGAATTACATATTTGTCAGTTCACCTACTCACTAAAATTCATTTGTAACTCCCAAATCAATACCCATGGTGCTTTCATAGTCATCTGTTGGGTGAGGACAGAGCTGCTTATAATTTGAGTGAACCATGCACATTTCCCACCTAACGTCTGCAAGGCAACCTTCGGCCTTCTGGTTTCAGCTTTCATGCTGTTCTTTTTGCAGTCTCTTTAGTGCCACTCTTTAATATATTTGTTCTTTTTGGCAGTGATTTTGCTGTTTAAAGGGGTCCCAAAATATAGGAAATTTGGCATCTTTAAACAGAAACTCACATAAAACAACATTATGTATTGATTGGTTGGTGAAAATGTTATGACCGGACTCACAGAAACCTAACTCTACTATATTCTTCATATACTTCAATAGGAAACCACATTTTCAGTAAGAAACCAAAAAAAAAAAAAAAAAAAAAAAAAAAGAATAACTTATCACATGAACGCTATATTAGCCTGTTTGTATTACCTAATCATAATATATAAAAACCCAGGGTCTGTAACAACCAAAGGCTTGACTGGACACTGGAAGTCAGTCCTGGAGTCAGTGCTGGGTTGCCGTGGTGACCCAGCACTGACTGTCATCTCTGCTGGCGTGGTGACCCAGCACTGACTGCCCAGGGGGCTGCGGATCAGGCCCGGAGAGAGGCCCAGAGAGAGAGGCAGGGTCTGATCCACAGCCTCCTCCATGGCAGCTGTTTATCAGCCCTTGCCTCTCTCTCTCTCTCCGGGCTTCACCAGCAGCCGTGCCTCTCTTACTCTCTGGGCCTCCGTGGGGGATGCTGATCAGCCCCACCTCTCTGATCAGGCCCGCAGATAGGCCCGGAGACGCTGACTGGCATAGAAACTGACCAATCAGAACCAAATCTGGGTGAACTGTGAGGAGCCAATCAGGCAGGCAGGCAGGTGAGCGGTTAGGAGCCAGCAGTCCCAGATTTCGAAAGGGATATCCAACTGCCGGCAATCAGACATCTCTCAAGGTGTCCCAATTGGAAAGGGTGCAGGCTGGGGTGAGGGAACCCCCCACTAGTCTATAATAATCAAAGTGTAATGTGCTAATTAGACTGGACACTTGAACGACCTTCCGGACAAAGCTGTGGCTTTGAGGCCCAAGCCCCTTGTACGAATTTTGTGCATCGGGCCTCTAGTGTTTAAATACTTTTAGAATTAGATCCCCCTGCTCCCACATTGTCCTATGTGTAGTGAAAAGCCCCTCTGTGTGAAGCATCTCATTTTTCCACTGACCTACGGCAGACATCACCTTTCTTGGGTATTACTTGTTGTTTAAAGATTTTTATGTACTTCAGGTTTAAAAGAAATTATCTTAATAAAAAGCATTTGCCGTTTTCCTTTTTAAAAAAATATGTTTTTATTATTTTCATAGAGGAAGGGAGAGGGAGAGAGAAATAAAAACATCAATGATGAGAGAAAATCATTGATTGGCTGCCTCCTGCACGCCCCCTACTGGGGATTGAGCAGGCAACCTGGGCATGTGTCCTTGACCAGAATTGAACCTGGGACCCTTCAGTCCACAGACTGACACTCTATTCATTGAGCCAAACCATGTAGGGCTGCTGTGTTCCTTTTGAACTGTATATGCCTTTGCTGTCATTTTTCTACTTTCATACAGAACTAAGCCTTCTGGGAAACTTAGAGTAGGGACGCGTGTTTAGCTGTTAACAAGAAGCAGCTGTTTTCCATGCAAGATCAGTCATTATTTTCTGTATTTCTTATTCAGTAATCTTATTTTCAACAAGTGTCATGTCCTGCTGAGAGAATGTTCAGGGGGGTCTGTCACATAAAAAGACTGGACACAGCTTGAGTTTTGAAAGAACAGACCTTCAACTGAAAAAACAGGAGTCTAACATTTTCTTTTTTAATGATTTTGCTATTATAATAATAATGGGTTTTACAGAGACAAGTAGAGAGGAGATAAAACCCTATTTGTTGGATGGAAATTTTGTGTGTTAAGTGGGGATAAGGCAGACCGCAGGAGAATTTTTAAGATCTTTTTGTTACTTCAAGCTTTTTAGTTGTTGTTGCTTTCATGTTACCCTCAGGATAATATTTTCTCACCTTTATCAACACCTGTTAGAGCCCCAGTGGTCTCCACTTTATCAAAAGCAGAGTCAGGGAAAGATATGATATTGCTGGTTTAATTCTTCGCATTACTAGCAGTAAACTGTCCCAGAGAATTTTATATTTAATTTTTTATAGCTGGTCTTTGCTTTAAAGGATTTCAGAAATTCTGAAGTAGGAGAGTGAAAGACTTTGGAAGAATTCTCCTAAAACCCCTTAGTAATAATGACAATAATAAAACTAATAATTGAAGCTAACATTTAGTTACTTCCCACTGTACCAGGCTCTATGCTTTAAATATTTTAATTCTCCAGATACTCTTATTAGTTAGGCACTATTATGAGGCTCCATTTTTACAGATGATAAATGTTTAGTGAGCTTAAGTAACCAGCAGCCTCAGGGTCACCTGGGATGTCAGAAATGCAAATCCTCAGGCCCTACCCCAGACATGAAGAGCAAGAAACTCTGAGGATGGGGCCCAGCAATTTGTTTTAATGAATCCTCTAGGTAAACTGGAGGTCACAACCTTTGAGAACCATGGCCCTAAACTATGCCTCTGCAGTGGAACTTTGCAAAGTGTCGATTTTGCTTTGTGTGAGAGGTCCGGGGGGCGGGGGGTAGAGGGGGGTGTCATGTGTGTTTCTGTGTTCCAGTGCTTCAAAATGTGTCTGAGTCCCAGGAGGTGTTCACTAAATGCATACTGCATAGTTGTGGATGGATCTGTAGGGATTCACCTACTGAAGGTGATGAGATGATCCAATAATTCACTGTAAGGAGGTGTGTTGGATAGGGAGATCTATAATTTCTTCTAGCAAATATCAGGCTACTGAGACACCAGAACCTGGGTGCAATGTTGCAGGGTTTCACTTGTGAATTGGAGCATTCTTCTTAAGACTTCTAGGCCTGAGCAGTACACTGATGCATTGTGCTTGTATTGGGGCAGAGTAGGGCTAGGGTTTGGAGGACAGAAGCCTTCTGCTCTCTTCTAGGTATTTAGGGAGTTGCAAATAAGTTTCCCTGCAGACAGTTCATGAACAAGTAAAACATAAGCATCTAAGTGTGAAGTATTAATTTAAAGCAACAAGAGAAGCCACATTACAAAGTAGGTCATAATTAATAAAGTAAGTTATGCAGACAGTTAGTAAAGATGTTGTGTGGTATTGTATCCAGAGCACTAGAATAGGAGTCAGCAGACCAGGGCTACAGTCATCCATCTGCCATCTATTTGCCACATGAGGGAGAGTGAATCATTTAAGTTCCCTGAGCCTCTGTTTCTTCATCTGTAAAAAGCTCTCCCTACCTCAGTTTATTAAGAAAATTTTTAAAAATGTACAGGTGTTTTTACTGTAACATGTTTTTCTTAAAAATCCAAATCACAGCCTTAAAAATAATACAGCTTTAAAAATAAGAAGGGCACAACACTAAAAATAAATGCAACTCTATAAACTTAGCTCTATCTGAAACAAGCATACCAATTAAAATACTGCTGCAGTTCAAAAGACAAATTAAATTTATTTAAAAAAATAAATTCTGTAGTTAATATAGGACTTTACTTTAAAAAGAGAAAGAGACACAGAAAGAGAAAGCAGCTTGATAAAAGGAGAATAAGGAATGCTCAAAGCTTCTTAATTATGTGGATAGGCCAAAGTACACCAAGTGCATAGATATGTGCTTTCAAGAGTAAGCATATGGCCAACTTAGTTTAGAGGAAGAATATGGTGTGAGTGGGTATTGCTTATCTATAACTAGTGGCCCAATGCACGAAATTCATGCACATCAAAAGGGGATTAATTAGAGGAAATATTTTAATATTGCTATTTGCCCTTTCTCTATAATAGAAGTGTCAGAGATGAAAATCTTCCTCCTGTCAGAGTCTGGGGCATGCCGTGGGACCCAGAGTCAAGTCCCTGCCCACCCGCAGCACCTCAAAATCATGCGAGATCCAGACTCGGCTGGCCCCACCCTTGTCAAGCCCCACCAGGCAGGGGGCACAGCCTCAGGTACCCCATCAAGCCTGGCAGGGTTGGGGGCACAGCCTCAGGTCCCCTGTCAAGGCCCTCAGGGCAGGGGGTGCAGCCTCAGGTCCCCTGGTGCATGCCGGGTGGGAAGCGCAGCCTCAGGTCCCCTAGTGCACCCTCAGGTCCCCTGGCCTAGTGCTAGGGTGGGCGGAGTGGCCTGAGTTCCCCGGCCCAGCACCGGGGTGGGGGAAGCGCCTTGAGGTCCCCTGTCAAGCCCTACCGGGTGGGAGGCATGGCTGAGGTCTCCTGGCTCTGCGCTGTGGCGGGGGGTGCAGCCTGAGGTCTCCTGTCAAGTCCCACTGGGCAGGGGGCGTGGCCTGAGGTCCCCTGGCATGGCGCCAGGGTAGGGGACACAGCTTCAGGTCCCCCGGCCCAGCGTCAGGGCAAGGGGCACGGCCTCAGGTCCCCTGTCAAGCCCTGCTGGGCAGGGGGTGTGGCCTGAGGTCCCCCGGCCTGGTGCCGGGGCGGGGGGCACTGTCTGAGGTCTCCCAGCCTGGCGCTGGGGCGGGGTGTGTGGCCTGAGGTTCCTTGTCAAGCCCCACCTGGTGGGGGGCTCAGCCTCAGGTCCCCTGCCCCGGTCCAGCACCATGCAGCCTAAGGTCCCTGCTGATTGCTCATTAAGGCTCATTATGGGAACTCGGCCTCCACTGTGGGCGCAGCCATCTTGTGTTATGAAAACCCTGCCTCCTCTGTGGGTGCCGCCATATTTGTGATGGTGTGACGGTCAATTTGCATATTCCTTCTTTATTAGATAGGATAATAAAAGCGTAATATACTAATTAGACCGGACAGCCAAATGACCTTCCGGACAAAGCTGGGGCTGCAAGGGCCGAGCCCCTTGCATGAATTTTGTGCATCGGGCCTCTGGTAGTACCGTAATCCATGACACTTTTTATATTTCAGTTGTGTAGTATATTTTAGCTGGTGATCCTTGGCAGAACAAAACACTACTATGTTAGAAAAAAATTCAAATCAGAACCAATGTATTAAATTGACCTATTTCCCCTATTTACCAGTATCTTGTCATATAATTCTCATTCCAGAAACACTTTTTTAACAAAACAGGTTGTATTTGAAAATATTCTGAACCATGGTACAAAAATAGGCTAGTTTTATCAGCATGATTTTGTCTAGTTTATAAAGAAAGGCCCAATATCACCAAAATCATCAGTGTAATCAAGTCTTCTATGAATTTTTCAGTAAATATTTGACAACTTGCAAATGGTAAAATGCTGAGTAACTTAAGGAATATTACTGGCCAAGTGAACTATTTATGGTCTTTGAATTCTATTCTGAGTGATTGGAATGTATCTTTGGATAAAGCAATTAATGTACCCCTGTTTATAAAAATTTTACAGTGACACAAAGATAATCTTGATATCTTCAGGAATTAGTCATTTAGAATAATCAGGTCTTCTAGAGATATTTTTTATTTAGTGTTTATTTACAAAATATTTTTACTTTTATTGAAACTTTTAAAAATTATATGAAGTAAAAATATTACATTGCACCATTAATGACAGTAATTCATTCCTTGTTGCCATGAACTCAGCAGTCAAGAAAGGGCTTCTCCACCCATTCCTTCTCATTTGCTCTCCCTCACCTGCAGGTAGGCACCCTAAAGGATTGTGAGCACCCACATTCAATGTGTGTTTGAGACAGGGGATGGTGTCCTCACACCACCAACAATTGTTTTGGCTGGTCTGATAATCAAATTGACATGAGACAGATTAACAGGAGAAAAACAAATTTAATTTCATAGTATGGGGACCCCACATATATGAGAAATTTGAGGACAGAACGGTAAAATAAGGTGTATATGCCATCATGAGCCAAGTAATGTGATAGGGGCCTGGGGATTCAGAGGGCAGGAGGGTAATTCTCAGGATGATAAGAAAAGCAGATATTCAAATAGGTAATAAAAACTTGTTTCTGGCAATTATTCTTATTATTGGCAAGGCCCCCAATTGAAATTCTTTAAGGGACAGGTAAAAGCCCACAGGGTCTCACTAGGTTTTAGCTCAAATTTATCTTCATGCCAGTGTGGCACATCTTGGGGAGACCTGTTCTGAACCCTTAATTAGAAATACAAATACAGATCAGATATGTGAGACTAGAAATAAATACACCAAAATGTTAACATAGACTCTTTCCCAATAGTGGCTTTATAGGACATTTAATTTCCTCTTAATTTTTTTTCCTGTAGTATCCACCTTGTAAACAATGGTTATTTATTACTTTTATAATCATAAGAATGTTTTTAAATGTTTACGTATGAGATAAACTTGAATTAGCACAGAGTAATGCCCTACTTTTTTGTGTTCTTGTATTATTATTTATTAATTATTTTATTATTTTCTTTTTAAAATTTATCTTTATCATTAAAAGTATTACCTTTCCCCCCAAGTGACCCTCCTCTACCCCCCTCCTGTCCCCTCCCCAGGCTTTCCTGCACTATTGTCTGTCCATGGGCTATGCGTATATGCATATAAATTCATTGGTTCATGTCTTCCCACCCCCGTTCCCACCCCTTCCCTCTGAAATATATCAGTCTGTCCCATGCTTCATGACTGTGTAAGATTTGTTTTTAACATTTTGGTTTCATTGTTTCTTTCTTAAATCCTCTCTGGAGGATATTTTTCCATTGCTTTTAGATAGATTTGGGGGAGGGGTGTGGAGGAGGGAAATAGATGCATCATAGATGTAAGAGAGACACATTGATTGGGTACCCCTACAGGCTGAGGATCGAGCCTGCCACCAGGTACATTTCCTTGACCAGGAATCAAACCCAAGACCCTTTGGTGTGTGCGTGTGTGTGTGTGTGTGTGTGTGCTGATGCTCCAACCACTGAGAAAAACTGTCTGGGCTTCAATGTTTCTTTTGAAGGGAGGTTTTATGTTGCCTTTATAAGGATACTAGGGGCCCAGTGCACCAATTCATGCACCTTGCAAGGAACTGTGGGCCGCCAGGCTGCTGTGGGCACAGGGGCGGGTCTTGGCCCATCCTCCGTGCCCCCGCCCGGCCCCTTCTGCCACAGCTCCTGGTTTCCTGTCTGCTGGCAGCCCCACTCCTGCCGCCACCACCGCCACTCCCACGTGCTGATGGCGCAGGCCCCACTTGTATCTGCTGATGGTGTGGAGCAATTGGGGCCATTGCAGCTGCAGGTGTGAGTGGGGCCAGTGCTGTCAGCGGATGTGAGCAGTGGCTGCTGCCCCAATCACCCCTCAGGAGCAGGGTGAGGTGGAGAAGCCCTCAGGGGCAATCTGGGCCAGCAGCCTCCACTTGCACCCACTGAGAGCGCTGAGCGATCCAGGCTGGCGGTGGGTGTCAGCAGTGGGTGCGAGCACCGGGCGGGACCATAGTGCACGGGAGTAATCACCTGAAGCTCACCCTGATGACAGCGACCAGCGCCCCACCTTGGTCTGGCTCCACGACTCACCTGCTCCACCATCCTGCCACTGCCGATGCCCGCAGTGTTCCACGCTCTGCCGCATGGTGGTCAGCGCACATCATAGCTACCGGTTGTTCGATTGTTCTGCTGTTCGGTCTACTTGCATATTAGCCTTTTTATTATATAGGATTATTGCTGGCTGACACACAAAGACATGCTAAAATAAATTTTAAATGAATATTTGGCTTTTCACTTATGGGCCGCACCAAGTTATTCATATTTTTTCTTTTATTTTCAAAAACTCATGTGTATAGGGGCTGCTTAAGGATACAATAGAGTAAATGGCCTCTAGACAATCATTTTGCAAGAGTAATTCCTTTTGATTTTATCCTGGAATCCAACCTCTAATCCTGGTCTTCTTCACTTCTCATTGAGCTTGTTGACTAACACATTTGAAAGAAAGTAAGTGAATTTTGGAATGAGTGTTACCAACAATATAAAAAAATCACCCAAAAATGTAGGAGCTGGAGTACCCTATGTCTTTTATTTTGTAGGGGAGGTGGGAATAGAAGAGGAGGGGAAAGTGAAGTAACCCTTTCTGCTGTTCTTTAATATTTCAGGAAATGATTATATAAGAAGACTTATTATCTCCATCTCTTTGGGAAGTTGTCTGGGTTTTTAATAAGTTATTCTAAGAGGTTTATGAAGATGTTAATGAGTATGCTAAACCTAAACTGTATTCACTATATTGCAAATGGATTTATTTTGCCCTTTCTATGTTTACAAATGTTTTTAAGACTAGTTACTACATTATTTCCTTTTCCTCCATAATAATTGAAATAAAATTAAGTTTAAGGTCTTAAACTTTGTGATTTTGGTATGAGGAAATGAGCAATAACTTTTTAATATCCCAGTTGCTCCTAATCAAAAGGAAAGTTTTCAAAAATTTATAATAGAAAAAATCAGCATATTACTTTTGAGATGTCATTTTGATAATGTGTGATTTAGGTTGGAAAGATGTGCATTAATTTCTGTGAAAATATTCATGAGAATGTTAGGCATAACAGGTTGTCCCCAAAACATGTATACACATTTTAACAGCTGACAACTCAATTGATATTTCTTTCTTTTCAGCCAGACTAAGCTTTGAACAAAGGAAATTCATACTAAAATGCTACACAGAAAGTTTGAAAATGCAGTTGAAGTACAAACACTACCTTTCTAATTATTCAAAGTGTGTATACATTTTTGGGGACACCTTATATTTTGATATAAAATATTTTTGAAGATCTAAAGATTCCAGTAGGCTCAAAATATATATCTGAACAATTAAATTTGTCAAGTCCTATTACTAGATTTTTAATAAAGAATGAAAATGGCTCTAGATGTTGAAATTTACTTTCAAATAATATATTTTAAAATAAATCTTTAGTATTCTTATTCTATAATTATTGTACTTATACCAAATTTTATTACTCTTATTTCAATTCATTTTTTGGATCTATTGTGTTCAGAGTTTATTACAATTATAGTTGAAGTAGTATTGATTCACTTAACCAGAAATTTGTCTGCCATTATTATTTTTAAAAAAGATACCAAATAATCTGCAGATTATTTGGAAAATTTCTTAACTATGGCTATTAAAAATAATTTTTATATATTGTTTTATGTATCTCTTGATTAAAATTTTGTTACTCTTTGCTTTTGTTGGGGAGAAAAAAACATTTCCTTCTCTCCATTTAGGTTCTTTGGCTTAATAATTAAATTGACATAAGACAGATTAACAGAAGAAAAATAAATTTTTAATTTTGTATGTACGGGAGCCTTATAAAAATACTAGAGGCCGGGTGCATGAAATTCGTGCACGAGGGTGTGTCCCTCAGCCCAGCCTGCACCCTCTCCAATATGGGACCACTCGAGGGATGTCCGACTGCCTGTTCAGGCCCGATCCCAGTTGGATAGGGCCTAAATGGGCAGTCGGACATCCCTCTCACAATCCAGGACTGCTGGCTCCCAACTGCTCGCCTGCCTGCCTTCCTGATTGCCCCTAACCACTTCTGCCTGCCAGCCTGATCACCCCCTAACCACTCCCCTGACAGCCTGATTTATGCCTAACTACTCTCCTGCCAGCCTGATTGCCCCTAACTGCCCTCCCCTGCAGGCCTGGTCACCCCTAACTGCCCTCCCCTGCAGGCCTGGTTCCCCCCAACTGCCCTCCCCTGCAGGCCTGGTCCCTCCCCCAGTTGCTCTCCCCTGCAGGCCTGGGTCCCCCCCACCTCCTCTTCCCTGCAGGCCTGGTTGCCCCCAACTTCCCTCCTCTGCAGGCCTGGTCCCCCACAACTGCCCTCCCCTGCTAGCCATCTTGTGTCCACATGGGGGCAGTCATCTTTGACCACATGGCGGCAGCCATCTTGTGTGTTGGAGTGATGCTCAATTTGCATATTATTCTTTTATTAGATAGGCTAGAGTCCTGGTGCACAAGTGTGGGCCTGCTAGTTTGCCCTGAAGGGTGTCCCGGGTCAGGGTGGGGGTTCCCTTGGGGTGTGGTGCCACCTGGGCGAGAGGGGCCTGTGGTGGTTTGCAAGCTGACCACACCCCCAGCAACCCAAGCGGAGGCCCTGGAATCTGGGATTTATTTATCTTCTATAATTGAAACTTTGTAGCCTTAAGCAGAGGCCAAGGCAGGCCAGGGCTGTGGAAAGTTTGGCTTCCTCCATCGCCGGGGGCAATTCAAGCCTCCTGCTCTCTCCAGCTCCCTGGCTGCCGCCATTTTTGTTGGGATTTATTTATCTTATATAATTGAAACTTTGTAGCCTTGAGTGGAGGCCTGGGCCTGCCAGGGTATGTGGAAAGCTTGGCTTCCTCCATTGTCGGGGAAACCCAAGCCTCCTGCTGGCTCAGTGGCCGCAGCCATCTTGGTTGGGTTAATTTGCATACTCTCTCCTGATTGGCTGATGGGCATGGCTTGTGGGTGTAGCATAGTGATGGTTAATTTGCATATTGCTCTTTTATTAGATAGGATGAGACCCTAGGCAAGTCAGAAGGTTAAGCTTTATATGCTCTCCTGAGCTAAGGGACAGGACAGGGGCCTGGGGTTTCCAAGGGGAGGAGAGTAATTCACAGGACAATAAGAAGAGCAGATGTTTGCTTATTAGATGTTTGCCCTGCCATACAGATAGGTCATTCAGATAAAACTTACCTCTGGTAATTACTCTCTCTCTCTCTGAGGCAGGCCCCTTATCTACATTCTTTTAGGTAGTTAAGGGAAAGGTGAAAGTTTTTCCTGAATTTGCTGGATTTTGGTTGTTTTCAGCTCAAAATACTCCACATGCCAAAGCGGCACAATTTGGGGTAGCCTCCTCTGATCCCCTTCCCTTATTTAGATATTTCTTCCCTGTGTTTTGTCTTTTCTATTTACAGTGCTTTTGGGGCTTTGTCTAGGTTCCTGAACGAACTAGTACTTATTTTCAAATATAGTGAATTTTATTTCCACCTGAAAAACATCTAGTTATTTTGTTTATCACACTTTTATTATCTCTAGTATGAACAGTTTTTATTTTCATCTCATGAGAGCCTTACCCAAAGAGGAAATTTAATAGTTTCTCCTAATGCTTTCCCAGGGAGTAGACTCTAAGATGGAGATTAATGTGCAAGAATTTTATTCAGAGGTGCCTTAGGATCAACCGCTATAAAAAGGAAGGGAGGGGAGAGATACGGGCAAAAGAAGAAAATGGTAGCCTGACAGTGCCACAGAAACTTCAGTGGATGTCAGGGGGAAGTTCTAAGCTGAGATGACACTTTAGAGTGGTGCTGACATGGGGTCAGAGGTAGGGCTACTATACTAGTACAGGCACCAGTCTTTGAATTTGGGTTGCCCCAAGAAGGGGACATAGCCTTGGATAAGGAGACTATGTTCAGCAGAGGCAGTTTCCAAAGAGAGAGGACAGCTAAAGGCTGTATAAGGGCAGCATCCTGGCAGCTGGGGTAGAGTCCTTTATCTCTAAAGGGGGACTGGGTGGCACATCTTAGCTTCCACTACACCAGACTCCCACCAGCAGAGTTGGATGTGTTCGGTGATTCTATATCAAGTTGTTTTGAGCTGAAGAACATTCCCAGCCCTGGCACACAACATAATTGAGCAGATGCTGCTTTCTTTTTCTACCTCTTTGCTTCCCTGACATTTTAGCTTTCTTTGCATATTTAGAAGACCAACCAGTGATGTGCTTTGTTTTCTGAGCTTTTGTGTATTACAAACCAACAGGAAGAATGTGGGTAGATTGAACTGACAATGCTTTTGTTACACTGTTCTCTATGTGTTGTTCCCCTAAAAATATTTGGTAGATCTTAATATAGTTTCTCCTTTGACCTTGTTTAATTTAAATGGACACTTTTAATTAGAGTCTGCAAAATTTCTAAATGTGCCATATGGTTTGCATAAAAGATTTAGAATAGAAGGAAGGATAATTATTGTCTGTGGAATAACTAAAAGAATGTTCAGCTAGCCAACTATCCATTGAGATTCAGATGGAAAAGACAAACTGAAGGAACAGTAATCAGCTTTGAATTACATATAATGATTCTTTTCTGGCTCTTTTAATCTCTATAGAATTTGTGGGTAAAGCTTTAATAAAAAAGTAACAAAGAGTCACTCCCCCCAAAGCTCACATATTTTATAGTGGTCAGATGTAACTTATTCTATCACATATTTGTAGCAATTACTTTGAAATACATTAAACCTTAAAAAATAACATTTGTTCTCTGATTATATAAAAATTTTGAGAAATCTTATAGCAGTTGATCCTAAGACACACTCTCCCTTAAATTCAGATTTTGAAATGTGGGAATAGACTTTGCCTGTACTCCATCTTAAATTACTGAAGAAGTTATAGGAAACCCTAGTGAAGACATGATTATAGTTGTGATATAATATATAGAATACTAGTGGCCTGGTGCATGGGTTCATGCACATTGAAAGGAAATTAATTAGAAAAACTATTTTAATGTCACTATTTGACCTTTTCCTATAATAGAAGTATCAGAGATGAAAAAAAATTAGTAAAATGTATATGAAAATAATATATAAATTGATTAATAAATAAACAATAACAACATGATATAACAGCAAAAGCATGATATAACATGATATAACAGCAAAAGCATGATATAAAAACAACATTGATAAAATTAAAGACTGCTAAATTGATTAAACTTACTCTAATATATCCCTGTATATCACATTAAGAGTAAAAACACTTTCAGAGTGCTTGACTAATTTCCCTTGTGATGATGTATTTACAACTTTAACTTTAATGTCACACACTCTTCCAACTCGAGAGAAAGTAACATATAACTGACCATGTCCAAAAACGGGCTCAGGTAGGAATATTACTACTCTGTTTAGAGTTTGTCCTTTTGATTTATTAATAGTCATTGCAAATGCTGGCATCACGGGAAACTGTCTTCAAATTAGTTTAAATGGGAGCCCAGTGTCAGATGGGGACAAATCAATTCTTGGAAGCAGAACAATCTCTCCTTCCGCAGATCTTGTTAATATTTCAGCTTTGATTATCTTAGGTCACAATCTTGTGATAATAAATCTAGTACCATTACAAAGACCCCATTTACTATTAAGATTTCTCAGTAGCATGATGATTGCAACTACTTTAAATTTTAATTTATGACACGGCATTCGTGAAGGAGTAATGCTATTAAGAAATTTTTTTAAATATATTTTCTTGATTTTTTACATAGAGGAAGGGAGAGGGATAGAGAGTTAGAAACATCAACGAGAGAGACACATCGATCAGCTGCCTCCTGCACATCCCCTACTGGAGATGTGCCCACAACCAAGGTACATGACCTTGACCAGAATCGAACCTGGGATCTTTGAGTCCGCAGGCCAATGCTCTATCCACTGAGCCAAACCGGTTAGGGAACTATTAAGAAATTTCATGGGAAAATTTTTCTTTTCGGCATCATCCATTGAATCGATGGAATCATCACTCAAATAGGTGTGGAAATCTCCAGCTTTGGAATGTCAATACAAACAACCAAATTCATGATCAACAATGACAGATCAAAATACATGCATGCAATTGGCGCCAGCGAGACTTTATATATATTGCGCATGCGCAAGTCAATGTTTATTTTTAAATTGCCAGTGCGCGTCATATGTACCAGCTGGTTGGATGGTCAGAAAGATGTATGGTCGGTCAATTAGCCTTTTATATATATAGACTAGAGGCCTGTTGCACGAAGATTTGTGCTATAGGCCTTCCTTCCCCTGGCTGCCAGCACCGGTTTTCCTCTGGCACCCAGGACCCACGCCACAGTGGAGCCAAGCCTTCAGCCTTCAGGCTTGGCTCCAGCCACATCGGAGCCTTCAGTCTTCAGTCTTCAGTCTTTAGTCTTCGCTCCATGCCTGCATATGCAAATTAACCTGCCATTTTGTTAGGCTAATTTGCATACTCACTTCTGATTGGCTGGTGGGCGTAGCAGAGGTATGGTCAATTTGCATCTTTCTCTTTTATTAGTGTAGATATTTAACTGTATGATAAATAAAGATTAGCAGCCAGATGCCATTGACAATTTTAGTTATCTGTTTTGGAGACATAATGTATGTAATTTTAAAAATATAGAAGTCATTAATTATCATTTAAATATATATATAAATAATAAAGTGAAAGCAAAATTTTGTCTTTACTAACCCTTTCTACCCTATGCACTTATTCTTTCCTTTACCTAGACTAAACCACTGCTATCAGTTGTGTCTGCATCCTTAGTGGTCTTCTAAGCATTTACAAAAATATATACATACTAGAGACCCATGGCAGGAAGATTCCTGCAAGAATAGGACTTCCTGCGGCCGTCTCTGCCACCCCACCTGCTTCCCTCCCTTCTCCGCCACCCCGCTTGCTTCTCCGCAGCTTTGCTCCCTTCTGCAGCGCTTGGCTTCCTTCTACGCCGTCTTCAGTCTTCGCTCTGAACCTGGATATGCAAATTAACCACCATCTTGGTTGGGTTGATTTGTATACTCACTCCTGATTGGCTGGTGGGCATGGCTTGTGGGCATAGCAGAGGTATGGTCAATTTGCATGTTTCTCTTTTATTAGATTGGATATGCATTGGTATAAATACATCTGTGTATATACTCACTAGAGGCTCAGTGCACAAAATTTGTGCATGGGGGGGGGCTGTCCCTCAGCCCAGCCTGCATCCTCTCCAAACTGGGACCCCTTGAGGGATGTCCAACCACCCGTTTAGGCCGGATCCCAGTGGAATTGGGCCTAAACGGGCGGTCAGACATCCCTCTCACGATCCAGGACTGCTGGCTCCCAACCGCTCACCTACCTTGCCTGATTGCCCCTAACCGCTTCTGCCTGCCAGCCTGATCAGCCCCTAACCACTCCACTGCCAGCCTGATTGACACCTAACTGCTACCCTGCTGGCCCGATTGTCCCTAACTGCCCTCCCCTGCCAGTCTGGTCACCCCTAACTGCCCTCCCCTGCTGGCTCAGTCACCCCCAACTGCCCCCCCTGCAGGCCTGGGTGCCCCCAACTGCCCACCCCTGCAGGCCTGGTCTCTCCCAACTGCCCTCCCCTGCAGGCCTGGCCCCCGCAACTGCCCTCCCCTGCAAGCCTGATCCCCCCCAACTGCCCTCCCTTGATGGCCTGGTCTCCCCCAACTGCCTTCCTCTGCTGGCCTGGTCACCCCTAACTGCCCACAACTGACCTCCCCTGCCAACCATCTTGTGGCGGCCATCTTGTGTCCACATGGGGGCAGCCATCTTTGGCCACATGGGAGCAGCCATCTTTGGCCACATGGGAGCGGCCATCTTGTGTCTTGGAGTGACAGTCAATTTGCATATTACTCTTTTATTAGGATATATTCTAAACATTTATATACATGTCTATGCATATATGTGATTAGAAATATGTATGCATATAACACCAACACCCATATTATCTCATAATAGAGGCCTGGTGCACGAATTCATGCATGGGTGGGGTCTGGTCAGCCCGCCTGGATGGGGGCCAATTGGGCCAGGCCAGCAGGGCGGGAGGGGCCATGGGAGGTTGGCTGGCCAGCCCCACCTCCAATCGGGGCTTGATTGGTGCTGTGCCAGCCGGGGGGAGGGGCCGTAGGAGGTTGGCCAGCTGGCCCTGTCCCTGATCAGAGTTGGGAGGTGACTGGGGTGGGGAGGCCAATTGGGGGCAGGGATGACTGGGGAAGGAGCTACCAGTAGTTGGCTGGCCAGCTCCACCCCCAATCTTGGGGGGGCCAATTGGGGGTGGCCTGGCTGGGGAGAGGGGCCGCGGGAGGTTGGCTGCCTCACTGTGTCATGGTGACTGTCGTTCTGATTGCTTGGCTTTTATTATATAGATATGTGATATATATTATTGAGTAACTCTCTCTTTCTCAGTATTATGACATAGACATGTTTTCATACCAGCATCTTTAGATAAAAGTTATTATTTTAAAACCGAACCATCAACTTTCATATGGTGGATTTTCCATTTTTACTAAAACAGTTCAAAGCATGTAAATGTGTTCTTTGAAGATATCTTTAGTTGATTTATTGCAGTTCTTCTATTAAGTAGGTGCATAAATTTGTATTATTTTATCCATTCCCTTCTAAGATCAAAGATACATGTTTTTCTCTATTTTTGATGCTTACAGTTTGTAAAACTTTAAAGATCACATTTTATTTAGATATTTCTTAAATGTAGGATATTAATTGTAAAATAAATCTTTTATATATATTTTTTAAAACCTTTAAATCATTTTCTTCCATATGCTCCTTTTCTCTGAAGCAGCCTCTTCCAAGCTTTTCTCTTTTCTGAGAATGTAAGTTCCTCTACAACATTATGTAATAAGTAATTGCAAATGCCAGGTTCTTCATAAATAGGTGCAATCCTATAAATGAAAATCTACCTCTGAATAAAGTTTGTATTTTCAGTTAAACTTCCCATTTTTGAGACATGCATTATAAGAACCCGACCTGCTACAGCACATTCTTCCAATTTCTAATCATTGTCCATTCAACCAGAGCACTAACTGCTTCATAAGCTAAATTAGAGTGCCTCCTTAAAGCTGATAATTCTTGGTACAGCCTCTTGAGCATCAAGTGCGAATTTCAAGGGAATCTGTCCCTGGACAAATTCAGCGTTATCAGCCTGAATCCAGACAGCTTTTGCTTCCCTTTGACTGTGACTAGCCTGTACTTTTCCATCTCTTTCATTTGTGCTGCCTTTGTGAATCCACAAAATCATGTTCAGAACGCCAGTGGAAGAAAGAGCATAGGAGCCCGAACGCATGTTTCCTTTATGAAAGCACTTCAGCCTCTACAAATTTCTCTTCCTTGTTCACTTCGCACTGAGAACTTCATCTATGTTGTGTTTGCCTGCAGTCAGAAACTCTTAAATGATAAACCTGGAGATGTGTTTACCTTACACTGTCACATCAGGTGCCAACACAGTGTTGTTGTTGTTTTAAATCTGATGCACTCTCTAAAATGAATGAATGACTTAAGTCTAAGTACATTCTGTGACATTTGTTGGGCTATTTCTAACATTGGTCAACTGTATTCCTAGCACCACTGACTCTTTTAGATCGAAGATATATCTGTTGATAATTGAATTGTTTTATTAAATCTCTTTTATGGCAAACAAGTTATCTTGTTTCAGTGTACATTTGTTTATCATTTGTGTATCATTTATCTATTTCATTACTAAATCTCTTGGCTACCTCCTATGCCCAACATATTATGCTAAGTGCCAGGGATTGTTAGATCACATAATAAAAGTTGTAGGCAGCATAGTATGGGAGAGAAAGAACACTAGATTTAGCATCAGAAACTATGGGTTTACATTCTGGCTTTGCCATTTAGTTGCTATCAGACCTTGGCCAAATTACTTTGTTCAGCTTCAGTTTTTATGCATATCTCAAGTGGGGCTGATAATAGATTTTTCATTGACTTCACAGGAATTAGATGATACTAAATTGATTTCTAATTGATTAATGAAAATTATAACTATAAAAATAATTGCCTGTGTTTTCTACCCTTAATGAACTTACATTTTAATGGCAGAAAATATAAAACATAATTACAAATAACTATAAGGAAAAGTACAATGTTTGTGAGGGAGAAGGACAGAAAAGAAAAAACGCTACAGGAATTTTCCTGGGAACGAAATTATGTCTAGTGGGGGAACAAAGGAAGTCTTTATGGAAGATGACAAATCTCAGCTGGGACCTGAAAGGTGAAAGCCTATGGAATTTGGAGCAATCACTCCTGCCACGGGGATTGAAATGAGCCAGAACGTGGAGTTAGCAACAAGCTACTGCAATACTGAATGAAAGTCTGGTTAGGACCTTGTGTACATAAATCAAAGTAGTGAGATGTAAATCTAAAAAGCAGGGTGATAGCTGGAGAAGAGCAGACTTCGAATCAGATGTCAGGAGTTCACACTCTATCCTATAGGTGTCAGGGACATACTGAAAAATTTGGAAATTACCAGTAAACTAATAATTTTCAGCAAATACTCAATAACTTTTAGCATCAATTTATAAAACTCTCTGACATAAATACTTGTATACAATTCTGCCAATACATCTCATTTACATCCTAAAGTGAACATTTTACATCTCAGTCTAAAGTGAAAAGAGATGAAGGGATTAAGAAAAATGCACACACACATACACACACACACACACCCCCCAAAACAAAACCCCGCATACAAGAACACAACCTCATACACACAGACAAGAGCATGGTGATTGCCAGGGGGAAGGGAGAACGGGGGAGGTAGAAGAGGGTAAAGAGAGTATAAATGGTGATGGAAGGAGACTTGACTTGGTGAACACACAGTACAATATACAGTTGATGTATTATAGAATTGTACATATAAAACCCCTGAAACCTATATAATTTTATTAACTAACTAGAAGCCCGATGCATGAAGATTCGTGCAAGAATGGGCCTTTCTTTCCCTGGCTGCTGGCACCGCCTTTCTGATTCGGCCCCGGATCCACCTCTTTCTTCTCTGGCCCTGCCTTCCCATGCTGCCCAGAGGCCCTGAGAGTCTGCAGGGGTGCGGAACGCCTACATTGTCGCCATGGCAACAACGCAAGCGTCCCACGCGCCCCCCCACCCCCACCCCGGGGCCGCTCGGTGCCTGCGTATCCAAATTAACTCGCCATCTTTGTTGGGTCAGTTTGCATACTCACTCCTGATTGGCTGGTGGATGTAGCAAAGGTACGGCCAATTTGCATCTTTCTCTTTTATTAATGTAGATGTCACCCCAATACATTCCATAAATAAACAAATCTAAAATAATAAAAGCATAATATGCTAATTAGACCGGTCATCCTTCTGGACAACCTTCCAGACAAAGCTGGGACTGTGATGGAAGCCCAGATCCCAGGTGCCTGCTGGCGGCCGGAGGCAAGCCCGGGTCCCGGGTGCCAGAGGGAAGCCAGTGCCTGCAGCCAGGGGAAGAAAGGCCTACTCTTGCACAAATTTCATGCATCGGGCCTCTAGTATATAAATAAGTAAATAATGTATCTTCATTTGAATTACCTCACTGATTTTGAGATTCCTGGACTTTTTAAATAAAAGAGTGTACCTCTTTTAGAAAAAAGGTGCATTTATCTGAATGGCAAATTCCAATCACTACTCTTAAATGCATGTACTAATTGGGGGCCCAGAAAATGTAATGTTCCAAACTTAGATATATTAAATTCTTTGTTGGATATCTGTTAAACTTCTGTTTGGTGAGAGATAGGATGGAAAATAGAAAATGCCCACACTGCAAAAAGCAGACAGGAAAGTGAGGGAGAATCATTCAAGTGCCAGGACAGTGAATCCAAGGTAGAAGAGAGAACTAGGAGAGGGAATGTTGTCAATATTATCGACATCTACAGAAACGTCCAAAGTACTAGGACCGTGACACGCTCTTTTCTTTGGCTAGTAGGCAGTCTCAGGAAACCTCTGACCAGGCAGTTTTAGCTGAATGATGAGTGAGACAGCTAATCTGTGAGAGGAAGGCAGGAGAATGAAGCAGAGACGGTAACTGTTGTACCACTGATTTTTGAAGTTGTCTGGATAGCGCAGTGGTGGGGAGAGGAGTTGAAAAATGGAAGACACAGGGGGAAAACCAATAGCAAGGGAGAAAGGAAGGGTTAAGCTGAAGGGAATAAATAATGTTAGAAAATCTGAAGGTTGGAAATGGAAGTGAATCAAGGACATGATGTAGAGGACTTAGAACCCATAGGTAGAGGAGGCAAGGGACTGGAAAGTAGGAGGCGTTTTATGATAGAAACAGGGAAGTCCTCATCAGCTAGCGCAAGCTTGACAATGAGATGGAAAGGGAATGGCTCATATATGTGTAATTCCTGGCTCCCAGTGCAAAATGAAAATGGGTGGCCTCTGTTCAAGAAGCAGGGGGGAAAGTGTTGTGACTAGTGATAGAATGTAAAACTCTTAGTTTTCTTTCATGGCATCTCTCTTTCATCAGGCCATGTTGTTTTTTTATTGCTATTATGTTATTTGCCATGGGGATGCTTGGGGAAGAGCAGATACTTAGAGGTGCTGGGTAGTCCAACCTTGCAACTCAAAACATGTGTGCCTGAGCATGGACACAGTGCCCTGGTTGCAGAGATGGGAAATATCAACCCCTCCTTCCTACCAGCTCACACCCCTACCCACAATGGATGGATAAACCCCAAGGGTTCTCCATGCTTAGATTCACTTGGTACTGGATCAGAGCTGGCTCACCGTTACAGAGTCATTCTCCAGATGCCCTGTGATGTGCTGCCAGACTAGAGGGGGCAGCTACTGCTATAACCTGCCAAGATGCTAGAGATACTGTTTTCCCAACACTGACCCTGTCCTAACCTGTGCTCAGGACCCCAGAGAGGGGCATGGGCAGCAGAAAGCAGCAGTGCTCACTGGGTACAGATGGGGTGGGGGATACTGGGCAGCCTGGAAGAACCATCCCAAAGGAAAAGCAAATGTGGTAGGAGATGGAAACATGTATGAGCTGAATCTTAAAGTTCCTAGTTCATGCTCCATTGTCCCACCTACGTCACTTACAAAACACAAGTGCTACCATAAAAGTATTAGCTATTTCAAAGTGGTGAACAGAGAGCATTAAACCCTTCTGAACCTAGGGTCCTTTGCCATTGTACTGCTCTCATGCCCATGAAGCTGCTTCTGACTCTGTGTGTGTGTGTGTGTATGTTGTATGTGTGTGTGTCATAAAAAGCTTAGAATAGTCCCTATGAGATTCAATGGGGAATGGACATGAGCTGAAAGGGTTGTGAGACTTTCTTCAGTGAAGCTATTCTTGGTTGGTGTCTTTGAAGTTAAAGTGGAGTAAGTGGATGGCCTGGCCACATTATGGTTTTGATGGATCTTGGAAATTTTTGCCTTACTCCAAAATAAATAAATAAAATGCATATTTTATTATTGCAATGATACAAAGATGAATGTATAAATGATTATATATTAAAAATATTTTCTTCAACCTAAAAGGTTAAGAATAAAAATATTTATGTAGGCCTCAGAAAGTATTGTGGACCTCAGGCACTCTGCCTAATGGATAACTTATCCCTGGTGGATAGGGGGTGTCATTAAAAACCAGCACAGTGGATATGGGGTGGGATCAGGGGGAAGGATTCTGGGGACCAGTGGGAACAGCATGATGTCCTGGCTGGGTGGAGAGAGGTAGCGAAAGTGTTGAGGGAATGAGGAATTGTTAGATGATGGTACTCAAGAGGAATGGGGTAATTAACGAAATTTGGAGTGATATTGGAAAATAGTCTAAGTCTTATTTTGTTGAAACATTTAAAAAAACAGGTTCAATGCTATGGTTTATAGGTAAAGGCCAGACCTGGGTCACATAACTTCTTATTTTTATGTTTAATTTTATTTATTTGCTTTTCTAGATATACACTATATGAAGTCATGAATAAGTAATTCCATAGGTAATAAATTTTGAGGAGAAAAAGCTTTTAGATGATTTTTAAATTTTATGAAGGAAGGATCCGTAAATTAGATTCTCCTAGTTTCATTTTGACTGTGCTTTCCAAAAGAAATGAGAAAGGGAATATAGTTTTGTTCCAGTTGGGGCTTTTAAATATAAACAGTGCACCAATTTTTGTAAATAGTAACTTCAAGGTTTGAATTCAGCACTTTTATACTTAAATTATAAATGCTAATGTTTTTGAGATAATTTAAGCAATGTAACATCAGATTACACATGTGCTATTTTTTAATAATAGAAGTCACATTTAACTACAGGTTAAGTGACTACATTAAAATGGAATACAATTATTTTAATGGATTTTGAATTAAATGTTTATATCCTGGATAGTGTAGAGGTGCACTTTAAATTAAATTGATCTTTTTGGAAGTTTGGTTAAAAGCTGTTGGCAGAGAGCTGTTGTCTGATATTTATGATAAATGGTACCTGTTTGGACAAACAGCAGACAAGGAAAAGTACAGAGAAAAAACATGAGTATATAATTTAATAATGGTCAAAAACACATAAATAGTTATTTTGCCAAAAAAGAAGTATAATTGAAACATAAAATGTTATTCTTGAAAGTAATAAAGTGCAAATTAAAGAAAGGTACTAATTTTACCAAATAAGTGCATTAGCAAAATGTTCCATATCTGCGCTATTTTGTTTGATACTTTTCATATTTTAAAACAGCTTTCTGTGATTGAAAAAATACATCATTTTTTCCTTTCAAATGTTTTGTAATGTGGTTATGTTACATAAATATAAAAGGACAAGGGAGAAGAGACGAAGAATGGTAGGCAGCGGAAGGCATAGAAAGTAAAAAGCAGTGAGCTTTCTATAGTTGGAGGTGTTTAGTAAGAGTCTGAATAGCTGTTTGTCAAGATGCTTGAGGAAGAAAGTCACTCCTACAGTGTGTAGGAGTTTAGACTAGTTTATCTCTTACTGTCCTTTCAAGTTCTACAATTGTATAAATCAGTTCTTCCTAGCATATCAATAAAAATGCTTATTAGAAAAGAAATAAAGGTGGCATTAGAAGTGACATATAATTTAACCACCTTCACAAAAAATATAAAGGGAACTCAAGCTGTTGTAATAGAAGTAAAGAGCAACTTGAAGCAGCCTACAGAAAAGATGGTGCTGCCTAGTTCTCCTAATTGTTTGAGCAAATGTCCTTGATAAGATTGTTTCTTTTGACTTGGGTCAAATGCCCTTCCCAATCACCGTGACTAGGGAGATGGTATTCTCAGGTTGTCTCAGCCAGGGTCTTGTGCCTACCTGTACTATGGTGGTGGCAGAGGGGTAGTAATAGCCCTCACTCTATCCCAGCCCACAGCAGAGGAACTCTATGACCAGGAAAAAGAGAAAAGGGAGAAAGTTCTATGCAGATAAAATCATTACTACAGCCTTCCAAAGTCATAATATCAATTCATCGTTATCACAGTTTCTATCAAATTCTTATACATAGATGATGAGGTTTCTGGATGTTTTTAGAGAGCCAGTTTGTTTTAGCCATTTTGAGCGCGTTCAGATTGGGTTGTGGAGCCAAAGTGGACTAAGAGGATGTAGGTTAATCAGACGTTTTGAAAAAAAGGGAGGTTGGTTTTTATGGTCTTTCTGTCTTAATTCCCAGTTTCTGGATTCTCATCCTGCTCCCCCAATGCCCAGTGACCTAAAGCTGTCCAAGGCTGCATATCAGCTATGCGTACCTAGTTTTTCTGCCAGATGCTGCCTATTTTGTCACCCTCTCTCATATCCATAGGAGATTTTTCTCTTCATGAACCTGACATGTGGGGATAAGTCAAATCAAAACAAGCTGCCCTGAGATGAAAATGCTAGCCTCATATTCACTTTTCAAGATTTTTCCTATTGGCTCATATAATCAATGAGAAAGAGGTTTGGGTCTGGCAGCTATCTATCTATCTATCATCTATCATATATCTGTCCATCATATACCTATCTAAAAGAACCCCAATGTGTATTTTGTTCTGTATTCCAACACCTGAGAAAATATGTACCTGCCAAATGGTGTTGTCTAGAGTATTCAGAGCTTCAGGTATCCTCCCACCCTTCATTTGAGACCCTTAGAGTTGGGTATTGGTATTCAAATATCTTCAGGAATCTCCTTGAATAAATTTTAGATAAACTTAGGTATCTCAGTCAAGTGGGCAGTCAGCCAGACAATCATTATTCACTACCTGCCTCCAATTTCCAAGCCCTGTGCTGGTTCTCCCATCTCCTCCGGCTTCTCTTCTCCTCCTTTAGATGTGTCTCCATTCACTATTTACTTAGGAAACACTAAGCATAACCTAAACTAGAGTTATGTTAGAACCTCAATGCTAGAGTTATGTTAGAACCTCAATGCTAGAGTTATGATAGAACCTCAATGCTAGAGTTATGTTAGAACCTAAATGCTTGAGTTATGTTAGAACCTAAATGCTAGAGTTATGTTAGAACCTAAATGTTAGAATTATGATAGAACCTAAATGCTAGAGTTATGTTAGAACCTCAATGCTAGAGTTATGTTAGAACCTAAATGTTAGAATTATGATAGAACCTAAATGCTAGAGTTATGATAGAACCTCAATGCTAGAGTTATGTTGGAACCTAAATGCTAGCGTTATGATAGAACCTAAATGCTAGAGTTATGTTAGAACCTAAATGCTAGAGTTATGATAGAACCTCAATGCTAGAGTTATGTTAGAACCTAAATGCTAGAGTTATGTTAGAACCTCAATGCTAGAATTATGTTAGAACCTAAATGCTAGAATTATGTTTGACGCAGAGGGAAAGAAAAGAATCAGAAACAACCACTGTCCCAAAGATTAAAATCTCTCGGAAGATCATATCATTCATTCTCCTAAGGAGTGAACTGGGAGTTTGGTTCAAGGTTTCTGTTTCTGTAACCCAATGTTCATCCCTAGAAATAACATCTTTAGCTCTCAGCCCACAGAGGGTTTGATCCTTCCTTAAAAGCTGGAAGAGAATCAATGTATTTAGACTATAAGTTGAAACAGATATAGAAAAAATTAGCTAAGCAAAACCAACTATAGGAATTTCTGCTCAATCTTAGTTTTACTGAATTACCTACCTTCCTTTGCCAGTGGTGCCTAGTCCTATGAAATACAAAAAATAATTTTGCATGTCATTACGTATATGTCAAATTGATGTTTGTAGAAGCTCTGTGTATTAAGATTATCTACTAGCTCTGTGATTATTAGTAAGCTCTGCTTTATTTTCATTGTTCGCTGCTCCTTCACACAGAGAGACTGTATGACAATATTGTATCATAATATACCAGAGTGTTGTCACACTGTGGTTCTCAGGCATGATATTGGGTCATATTATAGATAAGGCGGCCATATAATAGACTCATGAAAGCATGACCTTGGCAGTTCTGTTTTCAATAATGAAAAAAGAATAGAGTATTTGGGGTTTAGAAAAGTTTTAAAGAAATAGACATCCTGAAAGGCTAACTTGCTATCCTCATTCTGCACTTTAGCAGAAAGACCTTAAAATTTCCATATCTATCATATTTTTCCATGCCCTATTTTATTTGATTTTCTTCAGCATTGATAATATATTCACTCCCTTTTAAAAGGACTCTTCTCCTTGTGTGCCAGGTTTCTATACTGTCCTGCTCCTTTCCACCCCTTTCCACTTTCTTCCACTCCCCCTTCTCAGTCTCTTTTGCTGAATTCTCTTTCTCTGCAAATTCAGGTATCCATTATTCATTTGTTCTGTTTTTTTCAAATTTCCAACAAATGTTATTATGCACATACTATGGTGCAGACACTCTCTTAGGTATTGCAAACATGGTGATAAGCAAAACACATACCATCTCTGTCCTCAAGAAGCTAACAATAGAGCAAAATTATTGGTTCCTTGGATTGGGTATTTGTGATCTCACTGTTCATTCAAATAATAGGAACACACACTAGCATGACATATTTTCCTTCCTACCTTATGAGATAACACTCAGGATCAGATAATCAAATTAGAGTCAGGCAGATAAAACATCTACTCAGTATGACTGTGCTAATAATTCTAAGGCTACAAGCAATTAATAACAGGGAGGAGACAGGAACATCCTCTGGCTTCTAAGATCCTTGCACTTTGCAATGGGCATACTCTCTAACCTAGAGTAACAGACAGTTATGTGTGTGATTTCTATTCTGCATATGTGCTATCAAAAACTGGGCAGAACCTGGCATTTTACCCTACTTTTATGCTAACATGTTAATCTGTTACTGTTTCATGGATGCTGACAGAAGACATGAGACTCCCAGGTCAGAAGCAAAGGACTTTATTATTCATGGCAAAAGCAGTAACCAGAGTTTCATTTTTTTTTTTGTTTTAATTCCATATGTTACCCAAATCCCACAGCAATGACACAAAGGGCTTATTCTGGATGCCTGCACATGCAACTGGTCACATTATACAAGGGAAACCCTGAACTGGGGAATCCACCACTTTTGTAATTAATGGAAACAAGCCTGCTCTTTCCTCAAGGAAGATGTTAGCTTATCCCTCTGGGCCAACAGACCTGAAAAGTGGCTTGGATAAAGAGTGATCAGAGCTCTCTGCATTCTTGGTGTACCCAACAAAGATGTGTGGGGATGCTCAGGGCCCATGGTGGATTATTTCTCCCAACATGTACCTTCTTAGAATACCTTGGTATAATTTGAAATTCTCAATAATTTGAGACTTTTATTTTATTTTTTCTATTACATTTTTAAATCAGCCATCTGTATTTGGTACTTCTCATTAGAATTTAAACTACTTCAAGTCTCATCCACCTTAAAAACCTACCTTCTTTACTCCACTCTCCTACCCAACTTCAATCTCTCCTCTTTAATAGTCAAACGTAATGCAATACATATCTTAACTCTCTTTCCTCTTTGTCTCCCATGTCTCCCAACATTGACCCATGGATTCTAGGGTCAATGTTAGCTGCTCCATTGAAACAGCTTTCTATATATCAGCTTCCTTCTCTGTAGGTAGGAGTAATATCAGTACCTATTTTGCAAGGCTTTCTTGAGTATTGAATAAGTATGTAAAGAGTTCAATGCAGTGCATAGTACATAGTAAGTGCTCAATAATCAGTAGGTGCATGATTATCATTAACATTCTTATCATCATTGTCATCACTGAGATTATTGTTGCTAAATCTAATGCTAAATCTTGTTGCTAAATTCCAGTTTCTTCCTGACATCCCTGTGTTGACCATGTTTTCCTTCTTTAGACCTCCTTTAGTTTCCATAATGCCAAACCCTTTGGTTTTCCCCGACTTCTCTGTATTGCCTTTTGGTCAGCCTTGTGTATCCTACCTCTGTCTGGCTTAAATGTGGCTGTTTCTCAGGGTTGTTTTATTAGACTCATTCTTTATCTACAGGCTTTTGCTTAGGGAAATCACCCACTCTTGTGACTTGAATTACAATCTACTAGTATATGGAGATGCCCAATACTCTGTACCTCATTAATTTACTTCTTTAGCAGATATTTATAATGAATCTTCTATATGCCAAACACTGGGATTGCTGTTCTGAGCAAAAACTGAGAGGATTGTGCTCTCATGATATTTAGTTAACAATGGGAACACAGATATCAAACAAATAATTATACATACAAATCTACAACGTATAGATGACCTAATTACTCCAAAGGAAAATAAGATAGTCCTAGGAAAGTATAACACATAAATTTTACGTAGATTGAAGGAGAAATACAGGCCTCCCTGAGGTAGTGGTGCTTGAGTGGACATCTACAAGAAGCATAGATATTCACTCAGTAAAGGAAGGAAAGTGGAAATAATAGGGAGTAAAGAACCTTCAAGGAACTTGAAGAAGATTACTGTTGCTAAAACATAGCAGGGGGGAAAGAATAGCAAGATAGAATTAGAGAAGGAAGCAAAAACCAGACCACAGAGAGATCTGAAGATCATGTTGGTGTTCAGTCTAATCCTGAGAGTAAAGGGAAGTGATTGAAAGGTGTGAAACAGTGACAAGAGTCAGAGAGTGGGTGATATGAATGAATTTTTGTTTTGAAAACATCACTGTGGTGCAGTAGGAAAATAATGAAGGACCCATTGAAGGATGTAGAGGGAGCTTTAGTGGCTACTGCAACCATTCATGCAGTTGGATTTGAGTGGTACCAGTGTAGGTGAGAAGTGTACAGATTTTTATGTTTGAGGAGATAAGTTATATACAGTAAAATTTGGTATTTGATCCAATATGGGTGAAGGAGAGGAAAGTGTCAAGGATGACTCCTAATTTTTGTGCTTGTGCAGGGAGATAAATGGTAGCTGAAAAATCAGCCCATATTTTTTTTCCTGATTTTAATTCACATACTCAGTTTCCTACTGGATATCCCCAAGTTCCCTTCTCACTTGTTCATCAAATTATTTATGTTCAAAACTGAACTATTTTTCCAGTTTCAAATGTTTATCCTCCTGTGCTACTTTGGTGAATGCCACACCATCAATAAAATTGCTCAAGGTGGTCGACCTTACCTCTTTTCCATCACATCCAGTTAATAACCAAGTTATATTGATTTTATATTTTTAACACCTTTTATATATGCCCACATTTCTCTATTTACACTGCCACGAGATTCCTCATCATCTTTCATCTGGATCTCAGCAATGGTTATTACTTGGATTCTCTGCCCTCAGTCTTCCACTTCTCTAATCTGTTCTCTGCCCTGCTGATGCCCACTGGTTATAAAGTAAAGCCATGTTTCCTTAGTGTATAGTATGGCAGAAAATATTCTCCATGATCAGATGTAGCTACATATCTAGCATTTTCCAAAAGCTTTCCATTTTCAATGAAAGAATATACTCTCCTCAGAACAAGACTTTTGAGCTCTATTTCTTCCTAGTAATGTTACTCATTTCAAAACACACCTCATTGTCCTATTTGCCTCTTTATGAGCTAGGTGCATTATGCTGAAAAAAGGCCACTTTTATTACTGAATTAGAAAACTGGTAACATTTAAAAAAAATTTTTTTACAAGGGCATAATGTAGAAAAACAATAGAATCTTCAGAGTTACCAGCATGCATTTATTTTGTACTGAGTACCAAACTACCTCAGATTTTAGCTACCAAGAAAGGAATGAAAGGAGAAATAGGAGGCCAAGGTTTGAGGGGAAAGCTAGAGATGGATCACTCACAGGGGGGTTACGAGGCAACTATTCAAGAAGGCAATTTAATCTCTCTGGCACTGTCAGATGTACCACAACTTTTCACAGGCCGTTTGGTAAACCCTTAATGTTTATAATAAAAAAAGAACAAAAATAGTGACATATTTCCAATTCTGTTAGAATTCTGATGGACTACAATTGCTCCAATGAATGCTACGAGGAGAACTAAAAGACTTTTCCTGACCCTTACTGAATTATAGATTAAACCATTTTACTGATTAGAGGGCAATACACATTTTTGAAAAGTGTATGTTGAATTTGAACTGCACTTGGTGGCTTCCTCCTGCACACTGGCTATAGTAGACGTCCTCAAACTACAGCCCGCGGGCCACATGCGGCCCGCCGAGGACATTTATCCGGCCCACCGGGTGCCGCTGCCTGTCCTGCTTAGCAGCCGACTCGCCCCGGGCCCGCAGTGCGCATAGGAATTTGTTCATAGTTTTTTTTTTAAACTATAGTCCGGCCCTCCAATGGTCTGAGGGACAGTGAACTGGCCCCCTGTTTAAAAAATTTGAGGACCCCTGCTATACAGCATGCATGTATCAGCTAGGATGATTTCCCTTACAAGTAATAGAATCATGCAACTCAGAATGCCTAAACAATAGCAGGATGTTATTGGATCACTTCACTGAGAAGCCCAGAGGTAGGAGGACTTCAGGCACAGTTCAATCAGGGTTCTAGCTCCTGTTCTCTGGAGTACCTCAGTTTTGTTCTGTTTGTTGGCTTTATCTTTAGTGTAGCTTTTACTCATGAGCAAAATGGCTACTACAAAATGTCCCACATCCACAATTATAATTTCCAGAGAAGGGGGCACCTATGTCCCAGGATTCCCAACCCTTCTGTGGAGCATCATACTCACTAACATCTGAACTAATTCATTCATTCCTGAGAAATCATTTTGCTAATGAAGAGATTACCTGGTCTAATCACTGTGGCAAATGAGTTTATACCAAGTACAGACTAGCTCTGATTTGGGAGAGGAATGGTGTTCATCAATTCCATAGAAACTTCATTAAAAGAAAGGAGAGAAAATTCCTCTAAGGAAACCCTTGGAGTTATTAAGTATCTGTGAAGAACATGAGTGAGTCCCAAATAGACAACCAGTACATAGTCACTACAGATGCAGTTCAAGTGTGTTCATTGTCAAACTTATAAATTATTTTGCATCCCAGCTTTCAAAGCTACTTGTAAATGGTCAAAAAACTAACATCAATAATTTACTGCAAAGGTAAAGAGAAGGTGAGTGTGGCCAGAGCCCCAATTCCTAGAAATCCCATTGATAAATATGGGTGGATAAGAAGACTGAATGCCGTGGATGACTTTCAAACCACACATTCATTTATTCATTCATGGGACATTTATGGACTATTGACTTCATGCCAGAAAATGCTTAATACAACAGGATCTTTGACCTTAAGGAGTTCATTCAATCAGGGGCTACAGAATTACAAGCAAAAAAGTCAGCAGTTTTGATATACTGTAGTAGATCAGAGTGAAAGTAGTATAGTAGAAGAGTGAAAATAAAACTACACAGATGATCTAGTGCAGTGGTCGGCAAACTCATTAGCCAACAGGGCAAACTCATCAGCCAACAGAGCGGCAAACCGCGGCTCGCGAGCCACATGTGGCTTGCAAGTTGCAGTTTGCCGACCACTGATCTAGTGGAATCACCGTCACACTTTTCAATATTTCTTTCAAAGCTAACACTTCTACAATGCAATCTTCAACATACAGCTGCCCAGGAACACTTATTTTCAATCAGCAGGTTTCTGAAAACAATGTTAAAAGGCAAATGTAAGAATGACTTCTCTTACTATGGTTGCACAGTCTGAGAAAAATAATACGAAACTATTCTTGTTTACAGACAAAAGTGGATCATTGTTGTCTCAGGGAGCTTTTATGTGCAAAATACATTTGATAATAAAGTGAAGTATTTTAAGCTATTTCTGTGACCATCTGGAGAGATAGTTCTGTATTTATACAGCAGAAATATTTAGAGAAAGGACATTAAAAAGGAAAACTAGCAGACATGGTTGATTTTCTTCTATATTCTTTTATAATATAAAAACTAGAGGCCTGGTGCATGAAATTTGTGCATGTCCCCCAGCCTGGTCTGAACCATCTCACAATCTGGGACTCCTTGGGGGATGTCTGACTGCTGGTTTAGGCCCGATCCCTAAACTGGCAGTCGAACATCCCTCTTGCAACCTGGGACCTCTGGTTCCTAACATCTCACCTGCCTGCCTGATCACCCCTAACTGCTTGTCTGCCTGTCTGATTGCCCCTAACCACTCTGCCTTCCTGTCTGATTGCCCCTAACTGGTTGCCTGCCTGCCTGATTGCCCCTAACCACTCGGCCTGCCTGCCTGCCTGCCTGATTGCCCCTAACCACTCTGCCTGCCTGCCTCATCGCCCCTAACCACTCACCTGCCAGTCTGATCACCCCTAACCATTCGCCTGCCTGCCTGATCGCCCCTAACTGCTTGCCTGCCTGATTGCCCCTAACCACCTCTGCCTCAGCCCCTGCTCCCGCAGCTTCATCCAGAAGGACATCCTAAATGATGTTCAGAAGGTCATTCAGCTGTCGGGTCTAATTAGCATATTACACTTTTATTATTATAGATGATGAAATCCTTTCACAGTGAGAATGCTAAAAAAATCTGATCACTTTATCATTATTCCCAGCAGTGTTCTGAAGCTCCAATTCTTAGGGCAGGGCTTTCTGTAAACAACTAACATAAAGATGCATCTCAGAGGATTTTTGGAGAAATCGTTTCTTCACATGAAGTATACTTGATAATAACATTTTAATGTAATATTGACATTTCTGTTTTTTAACTTTGTTGGGCAGCATCTTGATGGAAAAGAAAATCACTTGTGACAGCTTCAGCATGAGTGTCTAACATCTGGGCAATTTAACCTGGTTTTATCCTATGTCAGAGATATTCCATCAGAAAAGAACTAACGTGCCCTTCATGTTTTACAGAAGCAAGTCATTTCTAATAACAAATGATGCTAAAATTGTCTTGAAATTAGTAACCATTATGGAGTGAATTTTGTAGGAATTATTGGTGTTTTAATTTTTAGAAGTTTTTAGTAAATAATTAATATATGTATTTATTACATATACATAGTATTTTGCTCAGAGTATTGGTTATCCATTTGGACTTAAATGAGCTATTTTGGGCAAACGACTGAGAAGTTTAACCAAATCATGGCCTTTGTGATCCTTGTGACATTGATGGTTGAACAAAAGACTATGTACACTCTTGCTACTAAGAGTATGGTCCCATGCCAGTAGCATCAGAATGACATTGGATCTATTAGGAATGCAGAATCTTGGTCCCCAGCTCCAGGTCTGCTGAATCAATATATGCATTTTACCAAGATTCTTAGGTTATTAAAACATTAACTAAGTCAGGGGATGGATCTCAACCCTGACTACACATTAGCATCACTTAGGGTGTGTTTAAAGAGATTCTCAGGCCTTACCCCAAACCAATAAAATCAAATTCTTTAAGGGCAGGACCAAGAAATGGGTATTTTATCATGCTCACCATGATTTTAATATGCTTCCCAGTATGAGAACTATGGGTTACACAATACCCAAACCATCAGTAAATTCAGCATGTTCTGAAAGGGGGAAAAAGGAAAAAAAATAAGTCAAACCAATTACTTGATATTTGGTGCCACTCTATAAATGATTGATTTTCTTAACTGTTAATATGTTTGCTTAGCTACTGTGTGAACACAGCCTATTATGTCTCAACCTGCCTAAAAGTGTATTGTATTTTAAATGAAGACCAGGAACACTTTGCTTTCCAATTTAATTAAAAGTAGATTTTAGATTTGTTTTTCAACTTTACTTCCTTTTGCCAACCTTATTTTCCAACCTGACAGGTCTAACTGCTAAATCTCAGACACTGAACATTCAAACCACTACACCTTTGAGTTGCCCTCCCTTTTCTCGTTCTCAGATTTTACCCCAAACATTCCCTTATCACTCCAGCCCACTTGATTTTCTCTCCTCTGAATTCAGATGTTGCAGCTGTTTCTGTCATACACTCTCACTCTGTGGTCTTATATTATTAGCTCCACTTAGTGGGATGAAATTACGTGTTGTTGTTTTGTAATTTCTGCATATAATCTCAAGCATTATCATTCTATTCCAAATTGTCATGTAGGACTAGAAAAGGAAAAAAAAATAAATCATAACATAGTACTTATGTTAGTCATTATTATTCCATTTTAAAGATGAGAAGGCTGAGTTTCAGAAAGACAAGATGATAAGCTAATAATTTTCAACACTAAGATGTTTTTCCCAAGACTGTTTGATTCAAAGTATGGAGAAAGTTTGTTTTGCTTTCATTTTTTGTGTGTTTCCAATGTAGTACTTTATTTTATTTTTTTAATCCTCACCCGAGGATATTTTTCCATTGATTTTTAGAGAGAGGGAAAGACAGAGAGAAATATTGATGTGAGAGAAACACATCGATTGCTTGCCTCCTGCACGAGCCCTGCCTGACCAGGGCTCAGGCCTGGGAGGAGCCTGCAACTGAGGTATCCTTAGTGGACTCGTAGGTTCACAGGTCGATACTCTATCCACTGAGCCAAATGTCTAGGACTCTAGTACTTTAATTATAATTCTAGGGCAGATTAAGAATATGAACACACTAACACATACTGAAAGAAGATTCTTCTTAAAGTGTCCACTCTTATGAGTTAACTAGGAGCCCGATGCACGAAGATTTGTGCTAGAATGGGCTTTCCTTTCCCTGGCTGCCGGCACCGCCTTTCCACTCCAGCCCAGCCCCTTTCTGCTCAGGCCCTGGAGCCGCATCTTTCCATTCCAGGAGCCACCTCTTTCCACTCCAGCCCCGCCTTCCCACGCTGCCCAGAGGCCCTGAGAGACCGGGGATGGGGCAGAAAGCCTGCATCATCGCCATGGCGACAATGCAAGTGTCCCGCCCCAGTCACTCAGCGCCTGTGTATGCAAATTAACCATCATCTTTGTTGGGTTAATTTGCATATCACTCTTGATTGGCTGGTGGCATAGCAGAGGTACGGTCAATTTACATGTTTGTCTATTATTAAGTAAGATTTTATTTTTTGCACTAATTTGGTTTCTTTTGACAGAAAAGTATTGAAGCTTGATGGGTAGGAGCAAGGGAAAGTCATCATAGTATATTTATTTTTATAAAATTACTTTTTTATTATATAAATAATACCTGATAAAGTTTTCTTATAAAAAAATTAAAACATTACAGATATGGCTTAAATCTCTTGTCCAACACCCCCACCCCCACATCCTGCAATTTACTCATTCTCTATATCTTTATTCCTCCTAAGAAATAATCATTTGTATCTGTATATACCCTTTAAGACATTTTAAATACAAATATACAGTATATTATGATAATTTTTTTATGATGTCAATTTTTGGTGTATTGTCATCTGAAACAAAGTACTCTTGGTAGATTTATTTATATGTCTAATGTGAAAGACCTGGGGAGGATATCTAATTCAGGGGTTGACAGAATTAGGATTCAAAGTTATATCTCAACCCTGTGGAATAATACACTAAAACTAGAAAGATAAAAATTTAGGTAGCATAAATATCAAAGTGCAAGTAAGAAATGGAGAATTCTGGTTTGACATTAGTTTATATGAAAAAGACTTAGAGGTTTGTTTATCACAGGTCCAAAATTTAATAAAACTTCTAATGCTTTGAAAAGTCAGTATTTATTATCACTAAAATAGGACTCTATTAAGTATATCTGAAATTATCCCAGCATATACAATTTTAAAAAGAAAATCCTAGATTGAGTAAACTGTGTAATAATATAGTGGACTAGTAATTATAAAATGTGGGACTTATTTTGTGAGTTAGTATATTCTTTTTTTTTTTTAATATATTTTATTGATTTTTTACAGAGAGGAAGGGAGAGGGATAGAGAGTTAGAAACATCGATGAGAGAGAAACATCGATCAGCTGCCTCCTGCACACCTCCTACTGGGGATGTGCCCGCAACCAAGGTACATGCCCTTGACCGGAATCGAACCCGGGACCCTTCAGTCCGCAGGCCGACGCTCTATCCACTGAGCCAAACCGGTTTCGGCAGTATATTCTTTATATATGTTTTTCTTTTTCGTATAAAAGCAATGCCAAGTAAAAGAAAATCATTTTGCCTTCCTCACATCAAATACTCTAGTTTTTATTATAGTACAAAATATGCATTATTGACCAGATCATTTTAGCATGAAAAATTCCTGTGATAAGGCATTGCAATAGCATTCCTTCCCAATGTGGATGTCTTCTCAAGTAAGCATCTTGCCCTGTGGCATTAATCTCACTGATTGTAAAGCTAAGTGTCTATTATGATAACATATCTTAGTGAAAATTGCTCACACCTAGCATTCTTTGCCTGAATATGAGGGTTTGGGGCATAGGAAGGTGGGGACATTCTCTGCATGAGACACTTGCCTTCCCATACCTTGACTTGTGTGAAAGACAGGTTTTGAAGAAAAAAAAAATACTAGCAAGAAAATTTAGAAGCCCTTAATACACTGATTACCTGAAAAGCTTTCTCAACCTTTGTGAATATCATTTTTGTGTGTGTGTGATTTCAGATACATTAAGTACTGATTATATAGGGTACAAGGAAGTATCTATCTATATATATATAAAAGCTTATGCGACCGTTATGTCTGAACAAGCAGAATAACCACAACTCCTGTAGACCAGTTGCCATGATGCTTACTGACCACCAGAGGGCAGATGCTCAATGCAGGAGCTGCCCCCTGCTGGTCAGTGTGCTCCCACAGCCAACCTCCCTCAGTCGGCCAACCTCCCTGTCCCTTCTCCCAACCGGCAGGCCCTGATCAGCCCAGCCCCAATCGGCTCAGCCCTGACCACCTGCCAGGCCTAGGGACCCCACCCATGTATGAATTTGTGCACCGGGCCTCTAGTAGGTTACAAGAGATACATTGACTTTCCTTTCCTAAAGGAAGATGAATATTATGTTCATTTATTATGACCTTGACTTATCATAAGATATAGGTGACTATGAGTCTTGACCTCTTTTTAAATGTGTTCTTTTTTCCTAAATTGAAAGTTACCTCTCAAATTAAGTATTTTGGAAAATGGAACCCTGACTGACAAGGAACAAACTGAATCAATGAAGCAAGTGTGCTGGTGTATTTTTAAGAACTCCAAACCATGGTTTTATTTGAATGTGTCTGTCTATTCCCTGATGTCCACCATACCACATGAGAAGGAGATCCAAGGTCTTATTATTGGCTTCATTCAGCAGTATCAGACCAATAATAGGTGTCTGTCTACCAATGTGTGCTGCTCCAGATAGAGTAGCTCATTGTAATTCTCGCCTCCAGTTTCCCTGCCCCAAGGAAATATCTGTATCTCAGATCTGTCTAATTAACCAGTATGTGAAGAATAGAAAATTGTGAGGCAATCCTTATGTTCATTGTTGCTGGGCTTTAAAAAAGCTCAATAAAGTTTCTATCTACATTTTCTTGTTTATACTGTGGAGCAAAATGGATCAAACAAGCAAAGATTTGTGGTCACAGAGTCGGTGCCTTTGTACAATATAACACATACTGTGAATCAAAGAAATATTGGGCCACTTCTCCAAAGCTGACATTGGAATGACATTGTAATCCTGGCCATCTGTCTTCCTCCTCTAGATATCGATGAATGTGCGGTGGTGAATGGAGGCTGCCAGCAGCGCTGTATTAACACTCTGGGCACCTTCCACTGTGAATGTGATACAGGATACAGACTCCATGCTGATGAACGCACCTGCATAAGTGAGTAAATATTAGGAGCAGCTTGAAGCCATTTTCAGTGAAAAATCAACCTGCCTATTTAGGGATAGGAGAGAAAGGTTTTTCTAGGGTAAAATATCTATAGAAGTTGACAGTTTTCAAGCACAATTCTATCTCTTAGAATAAAAAAAAAAGAGGTGGGTTTTTTTGTTTGTTTGTTTTGTGTGTGTGTGTGTGTGTGTGTGTGTGTGTGTGTGTGTTTGGATCTTTTTTGCTACTAATAAGCTAAAAGACAAAAAAAGATGGAGAAGGGAATATAGAAATTAACATTCACAAGCCAAATTTGAATCCCCATGTGGGTGAATATTTCCATAGCAAATCATTCTGCCATATGCAGTAAAGTAAAAATTTGTTAGTTGTTGCATGTACACAAGGAGCCCCAACAAAAGGAAGTTGTTGGGCTATACAGTCACTCCTACAGTGTTCATTCATTTCAGACCCAGACTCAGAACTGGATAGATGATTATAAAAGCAAAAATTATAACAGACTATACGCCAATTTTAGAGTTGCTCAAGAATAGTTAAAACTATACACACTAAACAAGGTTACTATGTATTTATTGTACATCAAAATGTTCTTAGATATTTTTGTGGGGGATTATTATTTCAAGTCTTATTTTTATGTTTTTTCAATTTTATAAGTTTTTTAAACCATGTGCTTTAATACACAGAAAACTCCCCAATAGAATACATTTTTAAAATACTGTGCTTCCTGTATGATTTATTACTGCTCTGATTTTGTTTTAACTGGAGTAGTTTACATAAAAGTGGATAAGTGTTTTTTTCATTGAATGATGACCCTCAAATGACATTAGGACACACTCTAATTTTATCAGCAGGTCCCTTTTAAAAATATTTATTACATTAAAAGAATAGTACCTTGAACAGCACAATTTAATTGCTGGTTTGATTTATTTAGGGCTTGTTAACTAGTCCATTTACTCAAAATTACTAGTATTTTATAAGTATTCTATAATTATTAAACTTAGAGTAGAAACAAGCTGATTTAACCTAATTTCATAACATACTCCCTTTCTTTTTGTGAACATCTTATAGGAAAAGAGAGAAGGCCAGGGGAAATAACCAAAGATGTCCTAGTCAGAAGTCTGATTTTTTTTATAAGCGCAAATGGAGGTTCCCAGTGGCAGAAAATGACTTTTCCAAGGTTGAGTAAAGATACAAATATATGTCATGCCTTAAAATCCAGGGAACTCGATATTTGGAATGATTGTATCTGCATCAGGCACAAGTGTTGGTGGGACATGCATAGTTACATGCAGGATTACTGGTCTTAGCAATAGGAACCTCTTTCCCATCCCCATCCTAACCTGTAAGGTGTCCAGCTGGTAACATCCTTAAACTGCCACCATCACTTCTCTCAGTTATGTAGAGAAGCAGCAGAATTATCAAGACAAGCAATTGCACTACTTACAGTAAAGGTTGAGCGGTGAATTATTGTGTCATATATAAAAGTATTTTGCAAAGTAATTATGTGTATAAATCTATAATGTCTGGTCTTTGTGATAAGGCAAAATAAATAGTAGCCAACAAAATTATTTACTGATAAAATTAATTAGATAAACCCTGGAAGTTATTAGCTATTTCTTAGTAAAATCATTAAGCTCTTTCCTTATTCCTTACCACCACAACCCTTGAATTTTCCAATTTTCGTTTTAATGACATCAGGTCAAAAGTAGAGTTAGGTAAGGATATTATGGTTTATCTTTTCTATTTCTACTCCTTAAATCACAATTCCTATTGTACAAAAACATTGACAATATGATAATGGCTTATTTACAGTTCCATATGGTGGGTGATCTTCTCCTTATGCAGAATTTCAACATAGTGTAAAATTAAGGTTATAAAAAAATGCGATCATTTTAAAGAATTTAACCCATCGAATGACATTCTGCAGAAAGTACTGGACTGAGAGCCCAGCACTTACCCTTCATGGAAGTTTCGATGCCTTTCTCATATGCATAGACTGAAGTTTTGGTTTCAAAGAATGGTCATAAGAATCTCATTTGATGCAATCAGAAGAATTTTAGCCTTTCGTATTTAAAGATTAATAACGTGTGTGAGGACAAGAATTGTTCGTTTGCTTATTTGTTTTGAAAGAAAGAGTTTACTTGGAGAACTGGGTTTCACATTATTCTAGATTTTGAGTGATAGTGCAGGAAGTGTCGGATATTTTTTTTTTTTCAACGGGAAATTAAGTTAGCTCACTTTCCCTGTGGGAGTGTTTACCTGGCAGGAAACTAAGAATTGTAGTAGACAGAAATTCATCCTGACCCATGGCAGAGTCACAAAAGAGAAGATGGAGTTATGGAATTTTATGATTCTACTACTTTGGAGTTCTTGAAATTAATTGCCTCTGTTTTTTTCTTCCTCCTCCCTTTTTTCTTTCCTTTGCTCTCTTCTGCCCATCAGTCACAGGCCAACGCTAGTGTGACTTTTTGAATTAGAGCCTCCAGCGCTTTTCCCACTTTCTTTTAATCACAACTACAGGAAAGTGAACTCTCTTTGCCCCCAACCTCAGAGTTCCAGATGATTTCTCTTCAAAAACGAGTCCCCTCTCTAAGGGCTGTGCACTTGTGGTGATACATGGCCAGCAGTTACCAATCAGCCTGTGCCAGAATGATAAAGTCCCACAAAGAGGTGTAAGAGAAAGGGTCCAGAGTAGTTGACTGCAGTGGCCGGGAGCATGACAGTCCCTGGCCCACTGAGAGGTGGCATCAGGAAAGCCAGTCTGAGGATGTCCCATGGGTGAGGAGGGTCACAGCGAGTGAAACCCCTGCACCTGGCTGGTGGCCAGACACCGACGGAAACAGCACAGGAAAGTGTGGAACTCTTGCCAGATTTGATTTGCTGATTTGGTCTCCATGAGCACAGATATTACCAAGCAATTCATATACGTTTAAATTGTCATGTATTTGGTAACCAACAACTTAAGAAATGGAAACTAGATTTTAGTAATCACCAGAAAGGCAGACGTTTATGCTGTTAGTTCACCATTAAATCTTGTCCTTGTGGACTAGGGACAATGGCACCACGGAATTCAAGTTGGCATGTGGCCTTCAGCTTAAGCTCCTAAATCACTTAATCTGTCCACACTCCAGATGCCTCATGTGTAAATTATAGAAATTGGGCAAAGTGACCGTGAAGTTATTGTGTCTCTGCAGTGTAATGATTTTGAGTTTCCATAATTACTACTTTTTAATAAGTTATCTGATAACCTGTATTTTTTAAGTCCCACTGCATTATGTGTAATAATTATTTTTAAAAAGTGTTTAAAGAATTTAGAATTTAGAAAGTCCAAGCATAAAAATAGTGTGAGGATTTTATATCCAGTTTAATAAAAATGAGTGTGTAACTTTGTTTTTATTGAAAAGAAGTATGCTTTGATGTTTTTGTAAAAATACTGGTTTCTATGATAAAAGATCGTATCTGGGAGAAATTCAAGGAATAATCTAGCCCAATCTCCTACCTCAGAGATAAGAAGTCTGAGAGCTAAAGAGTTAAGTGACTTTTACTTTGAAAAGAAAAAAGCAGTTTTCAGGAAAACCTGGCTAATTTCAATCCTGATCAAAGGCTTTAAAATAATGTCTGATAGGTATTTTAAGACTAAAAAAAATCATAAAGTTACTGTGCAATGATATTGCTTTTTAAATTTATTTTTAATAGTGTGTATTTTTTCCCTTTCTATTCAATTTATTGGGGTGACACCAGTTAACAAAATTATATAGTTTTCAGGTGCACAATTCCACGACACATCATTGGTACACTGTATCATGTGAAATGATATTCTTACATTCTATTTTGGACATAGTGCTGAGGGTTAAACGAATGCATTTTAATAACTATTGATGAAAGAAACCCACCTTATATTACTAGCCTGTAAGCACAAATTTACCACTTTTCTCCTACATTTTTATGATTTCTATGATATGCTCCAACAATCCTGGCTACTCTCAATTTTCCAAGTAAGACATGCCCTCTCCACTTCCATACTTTACTTTACCCTTAACATAGATGATCTCTCACTCCCATATTTGCCTGTCAGAACTCTATTTACTGTGTTCCATGTTGAATGTCAATTGGCCTGTTAAACCTTCTCTGGTTGTCCTAGACAAAGGTATTCTCTCTCTCTCTCTCTCTCTCTCTCTCTCTCTCTCTTGTAATCTTGTGTTGCCTTAATAATACATTATAGCATATAGATGTGTGTAATTGGAGTTCAGACCAAATGAAAGACACTAATGGTCTCCTAATTATCAATTTCATGTGGAATATTTTCCATACCTTTTTGATGGCTTCTGACACAGCTAATCACTCATTCATATATTTCTTCCTCTTATCTTCTGACAGCACAATTTCCACCTTTAACTGCTGCCTCTCTGTACCAGGATTCTGACTTTTGCTCATCTATTTCCTTACTATGGACTGAATTGTGCTCCCAGCCCAAATTCACAAGTTGAAACCCTAAGAGTATTTGTAGATGGGGCCTAGTAGATAATTAGGTTTACATAAGCTCTTGAGGGTGGGACCCTCTCATGAGATTAGTGCCAAATAGGAGAGATACTAGAGGGTTTGTTCCCTCTTTTCTACCATGTGAGGATGAAGTGGGAAGGTGCTGGCTGAAGCCAGGAAGAGAGCTCTCACCAGAAACCAAACTCTGCTGAAACCTTGATCTTGGAATTTCTAGCCTCCAGAAATGTGAGAAAATAAATTCCTGTTGCCTAAGCCACCCAGTCTATGGTATTTTGTTGTGGCAGCCTGAGTAGGCTAATATACTCATCTACTTCCTTTATTCACCCCTTCTGTAGCCTGTCTCCATTTTACTTTTATTGTTCTAGATAGGTCAATACATATAAAATAGCAGTATCTGACAACTATTAATTGTTAGCTGTTATTATAATCTCTGTATATAAAGAGCCAGGGTCCATAATGTCTAAAACAACCAAAGGGATGACTGAACACCAGGATGCACGTGCAGCAAGCTTGGATGGGTGGGGGCTGGCGAGTGGGCTGATGGAAAGAGAGAGAGGTGAGGCTGATCAGCAGCCACCCCAGGCTGCTGGCGAGGCCTGGAGAGAGAGACAGAGGTGCAGCTGCTGGCAAGGCCCAGAGAGAGAAGCAGGTTCTGATCTTCAGCCACTGTGGCAGCTGCTGATCAGCCCTTGCCTCTCTCTCTCTCCTGGCCTCACCAGTAGCCACGCCGCTATCTCTCTCTGAGAGGTCAATAGTTCAGCCCACTCACCAGTAGCCTGGGGAGGCTGCTGATCAGCCCCGCCACTCTGATCAGGCCCAGAGATAGACCCGGAGACACTGACTGGCATAGAAACCAACCAATCAGAACCAAATCTGGGTGAACTGCAAGGAACCAATGGCTGCCTAGGAGGTGGAGCTTTTGACGCTGACTGGCATAGAAAGCGACCACTCAGAACCAAATCTGGGTGAACTGTGCCTAAGGTGGGGGCTGAGGAGGGGTTTTAAGGGCAATAGCTGTTTCGTGTAGGTGTAAGAAAGCGGTTCAATTTTTTCATGGAGTTGGGGGCTGAGGCAGAGGCAGTTAGGGGTGATCAGGCCGGCAGGGGAGGGCAGTTGGGGGCGAGATCAAGCCAGCAGGGGAGGGCTGTTGAGGCTGAAATCAGGCCAGCAGGGAAGGGCAGTTGGGGGCAACCAGGCTGGCAGGGCAGGGCAGTTGGGGGCAAGATCAGGCTGGCAGGTGAGGGCAGTTAGGGGCAATCAGGCAGGCAGAGGCAGTTAGGGGCTATCAGGCCAGCAAGGGAGGGCAGTTAGGGGTGATCAGGCAGGCAGGCAGAGGGGTTAAGGGGAATCAGGCAGGCAGGTGAGTGGTTAGGAACCAGCCGTCCCAGATTGCGAGAAGGATGTCCAACTGCCGGGATCGGGCCTAAATCGGCAGTTGGACATCCCCCAAGGGCTCCCTGATTGGAGAGGGTGCAGGCTGGGCTGAGGGAACCCCCACCCCTGTGCATGAATTTTGTGCACTGGGCCACTAGTAGAATATAAAAAGATCTAAGGACTTTACTTTGCTTGTTGGGGAAATATTCAAACTTGTTACAGTATTTCTAGCTTTTGGACCTTTGCCAATATTTTCTATTACAGAATATACTATCTTTTTATAGCTTTTAATTGGTGATTTTGTCATTTGTGAGAGGCAGACTTTAATATAAATAATGATAATGTAGATTATATTCCTTTAACCAGTGGATATTTTAACAGCCTGGAGCTAGATACCAAAATAATTTATATTACCCCCCCCCCTTTTTTTCAATTTAGCTATGTAATTTGCATTTTAACTACCTTGTAAGATTTTAGATATAATTTGATATACTTCACAAAACCTTTCTTGAATTTCCAGTTTTAATAACAACCTCATGCAACATACTCCACTCAAATCTCCATTAACAATCATGTCCTTCTTCTGATGTATTTTTTGAAATCAGCCTTCCCAGAGGGGTGAAATAATTAAATGATTGAAAGTTGTAATGCTTGCATAGTTCTCTTACTTCTCTTTCATGCCTTCAGCAAATAATTTTATTAACATTTGCACTCACAAATACTGGTAAACAAATGAAATCACTGTTGTCTGTCCAGAGAAGCCTCAGATAAACAACATTTTAATTATTTTAGTCTATGATATAAGAATTCTTCATTTATAGTTTCTGAGAATGGTCAGGGTTTGTTTTTGTTCAATGGCCCCTTTTTATTCTCATAAATGAGGAGGGGAGGGGAAATAATGGTTGCCTGGAACTGACAACCAAAGATTTTTCTGTGTGATTAAATGTTCAACATAGTAGAGTCAGAGGTCATATTTTAATTCCAAATAAGCAGAAATTAGGTAGCAAGATGAAGGCAGAACTACAGTCTGGAAGCTTTGTTAAATGAAGATATTCTTAGTAAAACTTTGAGCTTGAATACCTTTCTTATATCAGATTTTTATGAGTTTCACATTTTAAGATAATGCCAAACTTAGAAAAAATTGAGAAAAACCATTAGATATGATGGTCTTCGCACAATGGATTCTTTTGTTTTTTATCTCAGTGTTCTGATTAGTGATGTCTAAGTTTTATTTGATAAAAGGAAGAGAAGATTCTTTCCAGAGAATGCAAAGAGATTGCCCTCAAACTAGAGATGAAAGAGGTTAAAGACTTTCACTGTAACTACCTTTCAATTAGTTGCATTATTTATGAAGACAAATTAGAAAGAGAATTCACTACAGATGACAGCTGATGTCTTGAATAGGGCTATGTCAGGTTAAAAAATTGTTTAGTTTGTCAGACTGATGGCATCTCTCAGTCATTATCAGATTCATCACCCTCGCACTATTAGATAGTACATTTCATTCCCCAAAGTTAAATTTAAGGAACACTTCCCCTCTGCCCTCCTCATCACCAATCTGTGGTCTTGCAAAGAATAAATTTCTCAAGTTTTTATCCAGAATGTTATTAGCCCCCTTCAAAAACTTTTTCAACTACTTGGTTATTAGGAATGCATTTAGAAAGCTTCCTTTTTTCTACAGTTTGCAGAGTTGGTAAGGTGGGACTGATAGTTGTCTGAATCCTATTGCACCAAAGAAGAGTGTGTGGCCTTGGCCTACTTTCTTAGTCTCTTTGATCTTCAGAGTCCGTATCATCTCTCTCCCTGTCTTTATATCTGCATATATACCTAAAATAACCATTAATTCACAAAAATCAATATTATACATTATATGAAGGAACATGCCTTATAAAGAGGAATATGAGCTAGAATGGTTGCCTATGGGGAATGGGTGATTGAGAGTAAATTCTGGAGCTAAAATGAAAACAAGAGTGGTCTTTCCAAGGACTGGGGAATGATAGGAAGTTTGGCTGAACTGAGCAGTGTGATGAGTTCTTCCTTTTGTATCTGAAGTTAAACCAAAATGATGAAGCATTGGTACAGTGGCCATTACCATTTCTTTTCTTCTTTATCTCTATATGAAATATCTTCACATGTCTTTCTTAAGAATAATATTTAGGATATTTTTTCTAGTATCATTTATAAAATATTTTTAAAAGTAAGATTTTTACATTATATATTGTATCAAATAATAAAACCCTAATAGTAATTAATAAATAACTTTAATGTTTCTAACTAATTTCACAGTGTAATACAGAATACCCACTGTGTAGGGATAAACTTAAATATGAAGAGATTAAAATAGTATCTGACACATAGTGGATGCTCAATAAATGGTGGCTTAAATCAATAATTTATGATTATTACATATATCCTTATATTATTTCCCCACAATTAGAGCACCCAGTCAATACTCAGAGATACAGAGAATGGGAGATTCTGAATTGTGTGCAGCCAGAACTATAAGAGTTTAGCTTTAAATTACTCCTTTTTGAAAATATGGCATGGGGTTTAAGGTTGTGAGGAAAGTAATGCAAATCTGAGAATAGGATGTTTGGAAAACAATATTAACAATATTAATTTTACCATCCTATTCCATAAACAAGTGTGTGACTTTGAGTTAGTCACTTAACTGTGCGATAACTCAGTTTTCCATATAAAGGGGGTAGTGAGGAAAATTTACAGAGCATATGAAAGCTTTAGTGCAGTGCCTGAAACAGAGCAAGCACTCAGTAAGTGTTAGCTAATATTAATATTAATTCTATACCTGCAGTTAGCTGTAGTCATGGGGCTAAATAAAGGTTTGGAAGGCCAGACACTACCAGGGGTGGGCAAACTTTTTGACTCGAGGGCCACGATGGGTTCTTAAACTGGACCGGAGGGCCGGAACAAAAGCATGGATGGAGTGTTTGTGTGAACTAATATAAATTCAAAGTAAAGGAGCGGAGGGGAGAGCAAGAGAACCCTCCGCTCTTTCGGCTCCGCGGGCCGGATAGAACAGCTGAACGGGCCGGATCCGGCCCGCGGGCCGTAGTTTGCCCACGGCTGCTGGGTATCAACTTGCTTTAGTGATCAGATATGGCTTTTTGTGGCTGGGTTTTTAACAAACATACATTCATTGGTTCTTTTAACAGCTCCCTGCTTCACTTTTTTAGTGCTTTTAGATTTTAGAGCAATATTCACAACTGTATTTTCACTGTATGGTAAAATATTCCCATTCTCATTTATCACTAGGTTGAAAATGTATCTTCCTCTTTTCAAAAGTACTGGAGACAGCAAAAGTCAGGTAGCTTATGTATTTTCACAGGGTACAAAGTGCAAAAAGATAGTAAACGTAAACTGGTATCGCCTTTATCTAAAGGAAGCAGAAAGATTAAGTGCTTGCACTTAACGTGAGCACACAACTTAAATCCCAGTATAGATTTCTGGATGCTCATAAGGAAAGAGCCACATGGTTTCAGAGTTTGTAGTTTCTAACAATAATCATAGAGAAAATTTTAATTCAGAATTAAGTGATTTCATAATCTATTACTGAATATATGTCTCTTATTTTTTGAAGAAAACAGAAATCCTCAGCTAAGAGGCCTCCCCACTTTTACTTCTAGCCAGAAACTTCAGTATTAATGCTCAGCCGTTTGCTTTATTCCTCACTCAAAGAAAAAGTGCTTTGCTGTAATATCATGTTAATCCCATTCTGCCCTCCCCTTAGAACCTTGCTCCTAATTTTATATCCTCCTTTGTCCTCTATCATCAACCTCTCTCTATCTTAAAACAAAACTCCTCCATAAAATTAGTTTTTCCAGGGTTATCCATAAACTATTGACTGTTATGTTCACAGAGCACTTTTTTTGTCATATTACTTAATATCTTGAAATTAATTACCTCTCTTTTCCTCTCCACATTCTCTCCTCCTTGTGTTATAGGACACAACTTTTTCTTGGCTCTCTTCCATCTCTGTGATGAGTCCTTAACCTCTTTCATGTTAGTCTTTGCCCTCTGCCCACCTCCAAGCTTTTATGATCTGTAGAGTTCTGATATTGGCCTATTCTCTACTCTCTCATGGTTGATCTTTCCAGCTTTCAAAGGTTTACCTACTACAATTAGAAGTGAATGATGTCCAAATCAGTATTACTAAATCAGATCACTTTTCTTATTCTGTTGACCAATAGATCCAGCTTGAGCCCTCCAACCCCATGGAAAATATCCTCCAGCACTGGAAACTTAATGGACTTAAAACTAAATATATCTTCCTTCCCTCTTCATCCTCAACTTTCCTCCTCTTTTATTCCTCCACTAGAGGCCCGTTGCATGAAATTCGTGCACTCAGGAGGGAGGCTGTCCCTCAGCCCGGCCTGTGCCCTCTCACAGTCTGGGAGCCCTTGGGGGATGTTGGACTGATGGCTTAAGCCCAGTCCCCCCAGGGAGTGGGCCTAAGCCATCAGTCAGACATCCTTAGCGCTGCCGCAGAGGCAGGAGAGGCTCCCGCCACCACCGCTGCATTCGCCAGCTGTGAGCCCAGCTTCTGGCTGGGTGGCACTCCCCTTGTGGGAGCTCACTGACCACCATGGGACAGCTCCTGTGTTGACCGTCTGCCCCCTGGTGGTCAGTGCACATCATAGTGACCAGTCATTCTGCTGTTTAGTCAATTTGCATATTAGCCTTTTATTATATAGGATTTTAGTGAGTGTGACAGCTCAGACCACCCATTCACCAGGCCAATCTAGTACAGCTGAAGTTCCTCATTGCTTCTCCTTTCTCTGACTCTGTACATCTAATTCTCTAGTAAGACTAATGGGCTCTATCTCCATAGTATTCTTGAAAGAGCTGCCCCCACTAGGACTGCTTCATTCAGGTCCTCATAGTCTCTTACAGAAAGGTTCATTGCAGTTACCTCTTAACTTGGACCATCCTCCATACTTGCCCCCTTCAACCCATTATCTAAACTGCTTTCAGAAACATCTTTTGAAAACTACTTTAGAAAGCTTAAAACTCTTTATTGTCTCTACACAGCTTTCAGAATAAACCTCAAACCCTTATTGTGGCTTAAAAAATGCTTCAGAGTCTGACTTTTGGTTATTCTCACCTAAAATTTGCAGTTCCCTAAATGAACAAGAAGGTTAAGTATCCCTGTACCTTTCATCTGTCAGACACACCTGTTTTTGCACCTGCTTGCCCTTTGGTTTGAAAGCCAACATGTTCCCTTTCCTCCTCCTAGTCTCCCCTTTCCCACCTCTCTTTACCTAATGTCTGCTTGTCTTTCAAGGCTCAATTTGGAATTACCTCCTCTGAGAAAATGTCCCAGATCTACTCCCATACTTACACACCAAATTTGCCATCTATTTTATAAGATTTAAATATGGACACAATATAAAGACACTCAGAGTGGGACAGGACTCCCTGTTGCTTATAGTTTCAAACAAAAGAAAGATGCCACTTAGAGTTACCCATGACAGTGTAACAGCAAGCTAGAACTACAGCGTGCAGCTTATATATGGCAAGCAGGATGGAGCTAGGCTAAATTCACTGTCTCCTTCGAATTGGGTATTTTAAATAGTTCCGCACGCTCAAAGAATACAGATATGTATATTGTATCTCAGGAATATAAGAGCCTGATGAGGGATGCAGTTGTGGTGGGACCTTAGCAAACTGTCTATGAAGGGAAACTGCGAGTTTTGAGCCAAGACTTCAAAACTGGGTCAAGACAGTCCTGTGAAATATTATATAATACAACCACACACAGAGCCAAGGGCACATCTGTAACATAGAACCTCTCACAGTGGATTGTAAAGATTTCTCTTCTTGTTTGCCTCTCCCATTAGACTTTAATCTTTTTTGTGTCCTCGGTAACTAGCATGTGACTGAAATAAAGTGTTTAATTTTATGAAACTACTCTATCCAGTGTTTAAGATATAAAGATTCTTGCAATAAATTATGCTTTGTTTAGAAAAAGCAACATTATTGTCTCAATTATGATCTGCTTCTTTTTATTAAATAAGAATTATATAATTCATGACATTGGCTCCTTGGAAACCCAGCTCTAAATTGAAGTCTTTATTGCAGGGACTGTACTTAACCTATATTTCTATTTTAGCTATTTCTACCCCACTTTATAACATGGTTCCCATTTTCCTTCAATGGTTACTTTACATCCTTCTTTTATACCTTAGGCTCAGTGGTATGTGGTATGTGTTTTTATAGATATATTTTAGACTGTCCACTGCCTAAAATTATTTTTGGAAGTAGATGAAATATAAGCATAATAAAACTAACTATATTCAAGCCTATATTTATCACCTGGCTCCTTGCAAAAACATCATAGACAATATCTCAAATCCCATATGTGGCAGCAATATGTGGCAGTTGGATGGTTTACATATTGGTTCTTTGAAATCCTAGGTCTCACTGCCAGTGCCAAGGCAGGAGGGAGGCAGAGCCTGACAGGAGAACAAAGAGTGGCCTCCACACCACAGGAGGGGGTAGACTGCCTAGAGCTCCTCAGAGCCTGGAGCCTGATGCCAAGCAGCCACTTCATAAAGGCAGGATATTCATATGTGATGAATGGGGGTTGAGGGCAAAGCTGTGGTGAGAACCCACGATGTCATTTTCAATCAGAGAATGGCACATGGAGTAAGACAGAAATCCCGAAAGAAAGGGCGACAGTCACTATTCAGAAGTTCAGGCTGAATTCCGAATCATAAGGAAATACATACCATTATGAGAGTTAGAGTTCTGAATTCGAAGTGTAGGTGGCATCCATAAGCATGGGCCCGAGTTAAGGTTAATGTTTGAGTCAAAGATAAGGAGAAGGGTGGAAAAGGAGCTTGAACTCTGACATTGAAACTTTTGCAGAGAACATCTCCTCAGTAGCCATAAAACAATAATATAAATGTTGACCTAATAATTAAGACCATATGTCTCCTGGCCCTGCAGTCTTGGTGGTTTGGGTGGATTAAGACTACTGGGGTATGGAGCACTCCCAGGGAAATGCAGGTCTCCTTGGAATGTCATCAAAAGGCTGAACAAGCATAGTCCAAGCACTCAGTCTTCAAACACATTAATTATTCTAGGGATTCAAATTCTAGATCTAGGCAACTGCAATTTGAAAGTAATTTTGGCTATGTCCATTGGTAACAATAACTACCATGGTCTATAAAATGTTATCTCTAGTCCTCACAACAATACTAAGAGGATTATATTATTACTAGAGGCTCCTTGCACAAAGATTCGTGCAATAGGCCCTTCCTTCCCCTGGCTGACGGCACCCGGGACCCAGGCCTTCGCTCTGGCTGCAGTGAGGCTAGGCTTCTCTGCTCCAGCCACAGTGAGGCTTGGCTTCTTTGCTTCTCCGCTCCGGCCACAGCAAGGCTTGGCTTCTCTGCTCCGGCCACAGCGGAGAAGCCAAGCCTCTTCAGTCTTCAGTCTTGAGTCATCTTCAGACTTCAGTCTTCAGTCTTCAGTCTTCGCTCAGGCCGGAGCCTTCAGTCTTCACTCCGTGCCTGTGTATGCAAATTAATTTGCCATCTTTGTTGGATTAATTTGCATACTCACTCCTGATTGGCTGGTGGATGTCATGAAGGTATGGTCAATTTGCATATTTCTCTTTTATTAGTGTAGGTTCTCATTTTAAAGATACTGAAACTTGGGTTTGCAGAGGTTAATATTACAGCTCTGGAATCACAGATTCAGATTTACGGCTCTGTAGATTAATGCTCTGACATCAGTAAGCACCATGGGGTATGCTTTACAGTTTCTGAAGGAGAAGAAGGAGACAGGTAGACAGTTGAATAGAACTGCCATGTCACCTTTGCTACACTTTCAAGGCTATATGATAATTTACAGCCGTATTTCATCCCAAATTTGAGAGCTTTGGAAGATTTGCTGTGTTTCCTCTCAGGAAATAAAAATTTGGCTCATTCTGTAGACACCCAACTGGTTGGTCTGGACAGTAGTGAGTTGGCCTTCTGTCTGGGCAGGAATACAAGTCAAACTCTTAAGCGTTCACAACAAAATTGTCAACCTTGTGTCCCCAGTGTCTTTTGTCTAAATCTAATGGCTCTCACTTTAATTGACAATATAGAAATTCAGCACTACAGGCTTTTGTTAGAGGGTTTGACTGTGACCTGAATGGGAGCCAAGATTCATCCAAATCTCCCTTAAGACATCTGAAATGCAAAGTGCATAGCAGAGAGTTCATAAGCTTTGGCACCAAAAGGCTCGAAGTTAGCAGCTCAGCTTTGCACCTACTGGCTGTGTGAACATGGGCATGTTGTTAAATGATAACAATAGCTAATATTTATGGAGTTTTTGTTATCTATAGGGCACAGTGTTGAGCACTTTATATTCAGTGTTTCATTTAAACCTCGTAAAACCCTGTGAGATGGGTCCTATTGATATCACTGTGTTAACAATGTGAAAAAATGAGACATAAAGTTTCAGCAATTTGAGGAATGTCACTCAGCATGTAAGTGGCAGATCCAGGATATATGCCTTTTGGGTGTAGCTGATCCATTGAACCCAACTGTGTTCAAACAACAAACAAACAAGCATGTCTACACAAAAGTTAGGTCTTTGTTTTTAAAGAAGGAAAAGATACCATTTAAAATTTAAAGGGCTCCCATCACAGTGTTGTGTGAAAAGTGGATTAGGTATATATGGAATCATGGAGAACTAGGGAAGATATTGTTGCTTTAAGGCTGGACCTGTGAGAGATCCTGACACTTAGACTATGGTAACAGTCAAGAGACTGAATACCAGGAAGCTGTAGTCTTTTTTTCCTATGTATATTCAGCCCTATCAATTTTATTTTCTATAAACTCATATTATAATGCTATCTACACTAATAAAAGAGTAAGATGCAAATTGACCGTACCTTCACAACACCCACCAGCCAATCAGGAGTGAGTATGCAAGTTAACCCAACAAAGATGGTGGGTTAATTTGCATATGCAGGTGTCGAGCGGCTGGGGGTGGGGCGGGATGCTTCCATCATCGCCATGGTGACAACAGAGGCATTCCACACTACCCCAGCTGCTCTGGGCCTCTGGGCAGCATGGGAAGGCAGAAAGGCAGCTCTAGGCTGGAGCGAAAAGGCAGCTCTGGCCAGAGCGAAGGCAGTGCCAGCAGCCAGGGAAAGGAAGGCCCATTCTTGCACGAATCTTCATGCATCCAGCCTCTAGTAGTATAATAAAAGCCCAGTGACCAAAATGGTGGAATGACCAGAGACCAGAATGACCATGGCCCCTCACCCTGGCTGGCCACCCCACAGCAAGCAGTTAGGGGTGATCAGGCAGGTGGGCAAGCAATTAGGGGCAATCAGGGAGGCAGGCAGAGTGGTTAGGGGCAATCAGGGATGCAAGCAGAGTGGTTGGGGTGATCAGGCAGGCAGGCGAGCAGTTAGGGGCTAGTGGTCCCAGATTGCGAGAGGGATGTCCAACTGTCAGTTTCCCTCCATCGACATCCCCCAAGGGGTCCCGGATTTCGAAAGAGTGCAGGCCAGGCTGAGGGACCCCCCCCCACCCCCCGCACCCCGTGTGCACAAATTTTCTGCACCAGGACTCTTAGTAGACCATATAAATATCATAGTTGGATTTTTCACAATTTTAAAATTAGTTTTATCAAAGTCAATGCAATCATTTGAATATGTATTCTAAGTGCTGGGGATTTGCATCATATTCTAAAGTTGTGCTGTATTATTTCATAACAACTCAAGGATTTGTAATAAAATAAAAAGAAAGGGTTCCAAGACTTATTGTTGTTTGACATTGTTTAAAATTTGATTTGAAGGTTTTATATTGTGTGGTTTTGCATTTACTAGAAGCCTTTGTCATGCTGGTTCCTACCAAATGAGATTCATATATTATAAACCAATAGCAAGAAGAGAGCCTTTGCCCATTCTACTTTGCTATAATCTCTGTGCCCACATTCATTTACTTTACTTTAGAGTGAATAAAGTATGTGACTCAAACTTTTAATAATTGCAATGGAATGGCTTGATTGATTTTCTGCCTCTAACATTTTCTATATTGTATGTTGGTAAAAATATTCAAGATGTCAACATTTCTCCCGATTCTAGTGAAAAGATTTCAAACTTATATTTATACCAAGCCAATTAATTAGTTCTCTTTTGTCTGGGGAGAATGCCCTGTTTCCTACAACTCACATTTAAAAAAAAATTCTTTAAGTTTGAAAACAGTCTAATGTCACTCTGGCTTTAGGTCCAAAAGAAAATGCTTTAATAATCTTCCTTATTTCTCATTATAACTTTTATGAGGCCCTGTGGTGTAAGCACTACGCTATTTCATGTCTTAGTCTTTCCAGGAGACAAGAGACAGTTTTGCTAAGTATCATATCATATCCATATCAGAACAATGGATTAAAACCAGAAAGAAAAATTGTGTATTAGACCTCTGTTGCCCCTCCTGAATGTTGAAGCAGACTGTCCTGCTTTTTCCGCAGTTGATTAAGTCCACGGTACAAATTAAACTTGTGTGGAATTATCGAACTATAACATTTAAGGTGTGGAAGAATGGGCTTTCTTCATTCCAGTGACTGACATGTTTGCTTACCCTTGTACTTGCAGAAAGTGCAGAATCTCAGATTCAGTAGGATACATACTGCATTAGAAGCAGAAATTATGAGATCAAGAATAATTGATATTCCATGTGACCCATTAAAACAGGTCTCATTTAATGCAATACAGTTTAAAATTATATCTCTTTTAAGTAGGCTAACCTGAATGTAGGCACCCTTTTTTTTGCACTTTTACAGCAAAACTGAGCATTTCCATCAACCATCCCCATCAGAGGACCTTGAACCGAGAGCACATGTTTAATGATGCCTGGACTAGCTATTGATTAAACACTGACAATGTTCAGAGGAATTGAGAATCAAAAAGCCTCCCCCATGGCCAGCTCAGCCATGCTCACTTCTTTAATAGATGGCAAAGGAGGATTCTAAATGTGATCTGCTGCCCACTCAGCCTCAGAACTCCACAGGCAGTGGGATTAATTTCTGCTCCGCAGTCCTTTGGAACTACCATGTCTAAAATGTCCAGAAATGAATATAGATGTCCCTCCTTTTTTATTTCCTTGTTCCTTCTTTTTGAAGAAAACATATTTCTTATAGGAATAAAATGCTAGAATGATGATGCTTCAAATGTGAATTAATGAAAGCTCACCATTAATTCACACATAAAGAATTATTCAGGTTGAATAATTCCCCAAATCAAGCAAGCCAACAACAACAAAAAGGTTAAAAGGAAGTAAAAAAGAATAAATAAAAAGGAGAAAAGGAACTCAAAGCTAGGATTAATGTTCTCACCGCCATTGCTGTGTTGAGTTCCTTACTATCCGGAGGCTAAGCTATTTTTAGGATATTCTTTTGTCTGAGTAGGAGATTGTGACTCAGAACTGTGAAGTAAGACTGTTTCTGCACTTTAAAAAATGTGATTTTCAATGGTAGAACCACCCAGCTGATTTACCTTCAACAAACATTGATGGGACACCTAGAGGGTGTCAGGTGCACGGCTTGGTGCTTTCCCTTTTAAAGTTATTTAATCCTACCAACAATCCTGTGAAATATTCATTACAATCTTTCGAAAGATGTGAAAATTGAAGCTCAGAGGAATTAAATAAATCTGCTGTTATCAAACAATAGTAAATAGGCGAGACTAAACCATGCTGGTAGAAACTGTCAGAGCGAGATTGAAGTACAGATATTTTGAATTCTATTTTATGGAGCTAATTACCATATAATATCTTCCTTAGTTTAATAATACACACTTAATGAAAGGTTCTGTGGAAAGCTTAGATTTGTTTTTTATTGTTGTTTGTTCTTTCACTAATTTATTTTTATTTCCTAAGAATTACATTCTTAGGGTCAAAAAATGCGGAAGTACAAAGAAATATAAATAAGGAGAAAATAAAGTAACCATAACCCCACCACTCAGAAACAACTGTTGTTAACATTTGAGCTTATTTTCTTCCAGTCTTTTGTTTACATTTTTTCCATTTCATAATTGAAGCCATTCTACTTTTGTTATATTTAGGTAACAACACCTCTCTTTCTCTCTCTCATATCTCAATATATATTAAGCTAAAACTATTTGCAAAACTTACTTTAATGGTGGCAAATACCTTTTGATATGTGTTTATATAAACATATATACCACGATCCTTTTTCTCTTCTAAATAATGCTGATATTAATATTTATTTGCATATATTATCTAGATATTTTATTGTGTTCTAGGCAAGATTTCAAGCAGGAGGATTAAAGTAAAAGAAGTTACAAGAATATATCTATTGTCAAAATGTTTTACAAATTTTAATACAATTTCTTGATCCAGTACCAGTATATGATAATTTCTGCTTTATTTTCACTGGCATAGAATTTTATTATCCTTTTCAGTCTTTACTAGTTTGATAAGTGAAACCATGTATTTCATCTTTTAAATATGTATATTTATACACACACACACACACACACACACATATATATATATATATCAAGCATAACTATTTTGTCATCCTTATTGCAAATATGTTGTCATAATTTTTTCTGAGTATAAAAGCAATATGTGTTTATAACAATTTAGAAGATATAAATGAAAAAAAACATTAAAAAATCAACAAAACCAGAGTTAACCCGTGTTGATATTTTGGTTGTACTAGGTGGATACTTGGGTAATGAGGACTGGATAAATCCTTGGGCCAGAACTTGAGACAAATCTAACAGAGATCAATGTACTTTTAGCACTTTTGCTATCTGTCTGTCTATCTATCTATCTATCCATTATCAATCAATCAATCATCTAATTGGTTTTAAGAGCTTTTGCCATCCTTTCTCAGCAGGTGTGGCTATTCCTCCATTCTTTTCATTGTAACAGGTGGAAAGCAGGGGACTCCAGGGGAACGAGCAACCAAAGGGTCCAATACTCTATATTCTCTTATTCTAACAATGTCACACTTCACCGGGCCTGATGTTGGTGGTGCCTGACAGTGGGATTCTCCTCAGGGACCCACAGCTAGTGCAGAAACAATTCTTCGTAGAAGGGCCACTAAACACAGAGGTTTTCTAGCTGGGACATCCAAGCAACTGTTCAAACAGAGAAACACTCTGACCTTCTATACTGAAGTGCAATGAGATTCCAACAAGTGTTCTACAGTTCTTTACAGAGAACTGGAGAGCTGGGATGTGCCTTCAAAACAGCCCAGTCTTGAGACATGGACTGAAATGGGATCTCCTTGCAACAAACTTCAGGCTGCCCTGGTAGGTGCAGGACCTAAGATGAGGAAGTTCCCTTTAGCTGAGGGTAACTCCTGGAGCAGGCCTTGGCCCATGGGCCATGTACTGTCAACATGGCCAGCAGTGAGGGATGAGTGTGGTTCTGAAGAAAAAAAAATTGCTTGTTGTTGCCTTGTACCACTCAGATCTACTTTTTTACATAATAATTAGTGGGAACAGCTCCTCTGAGATTCTGGTTGTTTTCTTGTCCAGGAAAATTTGCAAGAGTAATGTTAGTGAAATGACCCATAATCCTTACTACTGCAGCTGGTCTTGAGACCAAAACTTATACTCAACATCTTTATTCTCATTGCAGTTCTAGATTCTGTCACACTACTTCCATTACCAACTGTTCTAAGTGGGGCTCTTTGAGAAACAGACTCTGAGATGTGCATAGGATGTTTCTTGAAGACTGCTACTGGGAACAACGCATGTGAGAGGTGAGGGAAGCAGACCTGGGCAGATGGATGAGTTGAACTGAGATGAAGTTACAACTGGCCTCAGCTAATTCTGTGGAAACTTCAAAGTTAGAATAGCTTTTCAGATCTTTTCTTTAAAATTTTTTAAAATATATTTTATTGATTTCAGAGAGTAAGGGAGAGGGAGAGATAGAAGCATCAATGATGAGAGAGAATCATTGATTGCTGCCTACTGCATGCCCCCTACTGGGGATCAAACCCAGACTGTGCCCTGGCCAGGAATCAAACAGTGACCTCCTGGCACCTTATTAAGTGATCCTTCTCACCTTCAATGATTTTATGGTTTCTTTATAATATATTAAATATCTTAAATTCTTTACATACCAGTTTTTATCTGTACAATATTCTTTTCATCAATCAACATTATTTATGTCAAACATTGCCTAAATTATTATAGTTTTACTTGTATGTCTTACTACTCAGTTGAGCTAACCCACCAGAGTGAACAGGTTATTGATACAGGAGGAGATGATTATGGTTATCTTAGATACCTAAAATTTTACAGCTGTTTTGCTTATATGGATAAATCTGTATTTCTTCACTTTTGATCATCAGTTTATGCATTTTGTCATTTGACAAATTTTAAATGCAATTTGAAAGTGTCACACTGTCTTCTTCTCCTTTGCCTTTTCTTCTTTTTACAGTCAGTTTTTATAAACAATACTTTAGCTTTATACTTTTTTCTCTTTTATTATTATTTTTTTCATCATTATTCATCCCCTCTATGCCCTCTTCTACCTCCACCCCCTCGCAATTCCCTCCATGCAATCACCATACTGTTGTCCATGTCCTTGAGTTATCTCTTTTTTTTTCTTTTTTCTCAACCCCTTTTCCCCCAGGACCCCATCACACACACACACACACACACACACACACACACACACACACACACACACCAGAGCTGTCTGCCTGCAGTCTATCTATAAGTCTGTTTTTGCTTGGTAGTTCAGTTTGTCCATTAAATTCCACATATGAGTGAAATCATATGGTACTTGTCTTAAAATTTTCTATATTTTATATCTTAAGCCTGAACACATTATACGGGACAAATAAATATTTATTGAGTATTGAAAGAAAAAGAGCAGTATTTCCTTTCTGTGTCAACTCCTTGGCTTTTGATTTTTTTATATTACAAGTCATGTGTGGAATACTTCACAATGTGATAGGAAAATATGAAGAAGTGTTAAACACAGTTGAAAATTTTGGAACTCATGGAATTAAAAAGCTAGTTAGTCATTGCTTTTGTTTGCTTGTTTTTATTCATTTACACATGTATGGCTACCTAATTTGCAGGAACAGATACAAAAATGGAGAGGTGGGGCACCTTGTTCAAAAAGTAGCAAGAATTTCAACATGGCGATGGCCAAGCATTTAACCAAATGTAGGGCCCTTTTGTAACTGCAAAAGTTAAGCACCCACAAAGCTGGCTTTTGAATGAACACAGTCCATACTTTGTGCTGGGCGGTGGTGTTACAATGAGGAGGAAACTGAGATGGTTACTGCCTTTGTGGGACTCACAGATTCAATGTAGATGGAAGCAGAAAAGTGCCAATTTATCTCCTTGAGCAGTTCTCTACTATCAGCTCTATTCAGAAGTGGTTTTAGAAATTTGATTATTTCACATTCATTCCCAGTCCCCAACATACTTTTTCAACTTAATGTACTTGAGTAGTGATTTATCAGCATTTGTTGAATGATCAATGTGTGCAAGACCCCTACTGTGAGCTAGGTGAAGAAAAATAAAATTAGAAACTTGTTTTATCATTAAAAAATCATTCCCAATAAAGCAGTATAAAGACCCTTTATAGACGTTTTTCCCTCCATTTCTATAGTGGGCATGTATGTGCTATGAATTGTAGCAGCAGCTGGAAATTTTCTTCTCATTACTCTGACTCCCTGAAAGGACATTGTCCTCCAAATGTGAGAAGCATTTTGTTAGAGAATGGTGTAGAGAATAATTGTGTGGTTGGTCTTGAATTTGGGACTGATATATACATGACTGTTTCCTTTGGGGAAGAGGGAACATAACAAAATATATTAGCCAAAGGCCCTCAGGAGTGGGTAGGAAGTAGACAGAAATAGACTTCCTTTACCAATTGATTCTTCAGCATGCTAGTTATGCCCAAAAAAAGCAAAAGATTTTTTGACATCTGCTTTATTTTGTTTCTTGACTCTTCCAGCATTCAAGCTGTCAGCTCTTGCCCTGCTAACATTGGGGACTATGAGCTGGAGTGCATTCAGATCACTGATGAACACTGCAGGCCCTGGTGCCTTCCACACTACTAGCTAAAATGAGAAAGCGACCCTGTGAGAGGAAGTCGCAGTGAGCACATATTACCTGCCACAAAGGAACAGCATGTTGAGAGCAATAAAACTTTTTCCAGCATCATGTACCATTTTGCAAGATTGTGTGTTTATAACAATCATTTCCCCTTCTACAATCGACTTCACACATTGCTTTCCATAAACAGCTGTTGGCTTTTTTGTCTCTGAAACCATTTACGGCTCTAGGTTCATATTCACTCGTGTTTAGGAAAGGGCAGCCAGCTATAGCAATATGATTCAGGGCGATGAGCTGTGACAGCATCAGGAATTTAAAGTGATGTTAAGTATCCCATTGAGTTTATAAGAAATCCCAAACAAGTGCTTACATGCACAAACTTAGCAGGATAGGTGAGGACTTTTATTCTCCACTGTGCGTTTTGTTACTTTACATCAGGAGGAAATGGTCTGCCTAGTCAATAGAAAAGAATTGTACATATTCATGATAGTGTTTTTTGAGAAAAAGCACATCTCTTTCTGTTTTTATTTATTGAATTAAAATTCTCTGAAAACCCTTGCCATGCTAACCTCAAATCATTCAGTAGGGCTGTCAAGAGAGGAGTGAGCCTTCCTCCTATAATTTTCATCTGTTCCCCAAGTGTACCCCCCAAATGTAAGTGGCTTCTTTAATATGGACAATACATTTTTCTCAGTCTTAAGTAAAATATAAATACAGCAATCCTTAAAAATTTTATATTCTTATTAATCTTTAGCATACAATCTAAATATTACAAGTGTGATTGCTTCTCTGAAATGCAGCTCCAAGACTGCATTCTCTCCCAAACAGAGTGCTTTTCCTGAGATCCTGGGATGGAGGAATTCTGGGACCACCACTGCTCATTCTCAAGATGGTTACAGCTTTCCCCCCCAAATTAGGTCATTTGGGTGTTTTGTTTTGTTTGTTTTTTTTCTTAACTTTTCAGTGTTTTCTCCTCCTCTAGTCTCCTAGTCAACATATCTCCATCCTGGCAACAAAGCTATCCTTACTAGATAACCTCCCCTGGGATTTTAGTACTGTACTGCTGCTCCTGTGTCCCTGTCTCCAAGCCTTCTTGCTATCAAAGATATGAACACCCTTCACGCTTCCTTGATTAGGAACCTTTCTTAGGCCACTTAAAGTTATGCAAAAGAATGAAAGCTTTTCATGTAGCCTAGATTTACCTTCCTGAGCAAAATATTAGAGAGAGCAATTGGGATTAAGTTTAACACTGAGAGGTGGTAGAGCAAGGCTAAGACCCTATTATATACTGAAAATACACACACACACACCAGCTATTTTAACACAGTTAACAAAGAACAGATCCTTTGCAACTAAAATTATGCAGGTTTTATCTGAACACACTGTGCATGTTTTGAGTTGTGGATTATTCTGTGGCAGTCATTCAGTAGAGCCAGTAGAAAGAGACAGAGGCCATTTTGCTGAGCATCAGGGGAGGTGAGTGTGAATTTACCAGTGCAAGTTCATGGTCTTGTGATGGCTAGTTTATCACCTTTAACGTTCACAGTTTGCCAGCAATGAATAAATAACAACTAGCAATTTTGGAAAGAAGTGGGAAAATATTAACCTATGAAGGTTTCTTGCTTGTAGAAGTATGTGAGTGAACTAAGACTTGATGTATTATATAGTGAACATGAACTTCCAAAACTATGGATTTGCTACACTTGGGATGAAACTGGGAACATAGAGTTGTTTTCCTCTGGTATCCTAGTACACTTAGTAGGAAGACAGTCCCAAAGAAAAGCTACTTTCCAGCAACTATTGACATTAGCAATTACTCCGCTTAATTAAGTTTAGTGTTGAGATAAACAGATTCTCTGTGTACAGTCATCTAATCCTAATCCAGCAAAGGATGGACTTTTCTTCATTTGTTCAGCAAACATTTATGATCACCTCTTTTTGTTTGGCAGTAGGCATGACGGTGATTTTTCTACCCCTATGAAGGTATTCATTATAAATTTACTTAACAGCCCTGACTGGTTTGGCTCAGTGGATAGAGCGTCAGCCTGCAGACTGAAGGGTCCCAGGTTCGATTCCAGTCAAGGGCATGTACTGTGATTGCAGTCACATCCCCAGTGGGGGGGTGTGCAGGAGGCGGCTGATCAATGATGTTTCTCTCTCATCGATGTTTCTGACTCTCTATCCCTCTCCCTTCCTCTCTGTAAAAAATCAATAAAATATATTTTAAAAAAAATTACTTGACAGACTAGTCCAGCTGTAAACTGAATGTTGGTGGCAACACCTCTTTTCCTAGAAGTGTATCCAAGAATACTGAGTAAGGGAAGTGGGGTCCAGGAAGTGGGGCCATTGTACAACCCCTGACTTAGACTCTTAGCATGGTTTCATTTATTTCAAGTTAATATTTGGGACTTTGCTGTTGCACATATCAAAAGATATTGAGATTATTTAGATTACATTCACCTCTGTTTCCAGTTATGAAGTCAGATGGTTGAGATTTTATTGACTTAATCACATTGATCTGTCCTATTGTTACCATTGTAATCAGCTAGTTATTAATATTAGTAGGAAAAGCGAAGGAGAAGGCCAGACATAAGCATGGTCATCTGGGCAGCTTCACCAGGAAGCTGCAGTTTCACACTCCCCAGGATACTACCAGTCCATTCCTTGAAGATCACTTGCGGCACGGACTGGACAAAGGGGAAGATGGACACATGCCCAGTGAGTCAGTGACATAGGGAAGGTACTTGCCTGTCAGTCTAACCTGAGAACAAAGATAATTGGACAGAGGAGTGGAGCCACTGCATGCCTGAAGAAATTTGGGAATACATAATCCTAAGACAAAAGAGTTCTCTCTTGTTCCTCTGGCTTTGCTCCTGCTTCCTTGTACTCGCCCATGTTCCCTGCATAGCCATGTAGCCCTAGAAGCCACATGGCCCATGGCCACATGGACCTTATATACAATGGACTGCAGCTGGGAAAACAAGTTAACCTAGCCAGATGCTGGACTGGACTGTTCCAATGTGAAACAGATGCTCTGGGCAGTGGCTTTAATCCTAGCTCTGCTAGGGACTTTTTCCATGATGGGACAGAGGGATATAGGACCTTGGAAACTCAGGAGTTTAATTCCAAAGAATTAAAACTTTTTATGATACCTCATCCTCCTATGGGGCCTCCAGAAACTCTTTTTCCAGCAGCACCCCAGGAAGTCCACTTTCAGTGGCTATCTGGAGTCATGGAGGACACCCTACTGATAACACTATCTATATATATAGAAGGCTAAGTGTCCGTCCTTCCCTCCAACCAGTACCTATGATGCGCAATGACCACCAGGGGGCAGACGCTGTGACCAGTAGCTATGACGCACACTGACCACCAGGGGACAGACACTCAATGCAGGAGCTGCCGTGATGCGCACTGGCCCTTTAAAAATAAACGGCACCAGAGACCTGGCGCCGACAAACCAACACTCGGCTTCCCCCGAATGGGACACAGGCCCCACCACCACCCCAGAGCAACACCCCACCAAATTGTAGCCAACACTGCCAAGACCCCATGGGACAAAATGCGGCCCACAGCCAGCCCAGCCCAGAAACGGTTGCTGGGGGCATCAGGTAATGACGTCACATAGCAACACCCGACTTCCTCTCCCTAGCTACTAGCCTCCTTGGAGTTCTTTCTGCCCAGGAACCCAACTTGCTTTAAAGCCAGGTGCAAACATTTTACAATTTAACTAAATGTTTGTGAAGTGTTTTCCCATGCCTCATCTCATTTAATCTTCACAGAAGTCCTGGAGCAGGTAGAAAGAGACTGGGTAGAATCCTATTTTCTTTTCATTAGCCAAAAAAATGAAGATTTAGAAAGTTTAGACATTTTCTTCTAATTAACTTTCTTTTAATGTGCATGAATCTGTGCATTGGGCCATTAGTTTTTAATAGAAGTCCAAAAATCATACAATTGTGTCAAAGGAGTTGACTTTAGAAAATGTTAATCTTCCTGTGGGATGATTCATGGTTCACCTAAATTTTATCCAAAACCAACCACAAAAGTCATGGGTCAGCTGTAACAACATTTGCAGTGCTCAACAACAGAGCTGTGAGTTTGCTGATAATGTATCACTGTTCAAGGCAATGGAGAGAAAGCAAAAATGCTGTGATTTTTAAAACTATGATGTCTTAGAGACCAGAGGTGATTTTACCAAACATTTTGGCATCATGAAATGGTTACAAAAAAAATGAAAGTTGAAGATATACAAGGAAAGCTAACACAAAAGGTATACAGCCACCATCTAGTATCAGAGTTAAAGACTTGGGAGTAACAGGCACACCAACTGGCCTCCAATCCACACACAAATACACTGGCTTCACAGAGCAGTGTATAAGGCTTGACTGCTCTACTAGCAAAGTAGTTCAACTTTTTGTGAAGTAGGCCTTTTATTTGCTCATTACTGGAGGTTTGGGATAAAGGGCAAGAAGAAAAGCAGAAGAGGGTTTCTCTGTTGTCTAGATCTCAGATGTTTTCTGTATTATTCCTGATGTAATCCTTTGTTGTGCCTCAGTTTCTCCTTGTCAACTTGTCCTAAAATTATCTCCCTTAACTGAAAGCAAGAAACTCAGATCTCCATGCAGAAAGGAAGATGGGCTAGAAGAGATAGGGATGGGGATCAGAAGGATGACACAGAGAAGAAAATAGGATTAGCATGATTGACTTGCATTCTCCTAGGGCTGAGACATGGGCACCAGAACACAATAGAAAGACAATCACTGCTGTCTGCTACATGATCTTTTAGGACCCAGTTTATACTTTAACTTCCCCCAGATGCAAACATGCAACCCACAGACTTCTTCCATAAACACTCTTCTGATAACTTCTACACATGCATTCACTCATTCATATATTATTTAGAGTACATATTTTTTACTTCCTTTCATGTTCCTACCATTTTTCCCCTTTTCCTTTATTAAGTACATGATAAATATTTGTAGAAGATAAACTATAAAATACCAATGGGGGCCCAACCAGTGTTGCTCAGTGGTTGAGTTTTGAACCTATGAACCAGGAGGTCACTGTTTGATTCCTGGTCAGGGCACATGCCTGGGTTGTGGGCTCAATTCCCAGTGTGGGTGTGCAGGAGGAAGCCAATCACTGATTCTCTCTCATCATTGATGTTTCTATCTCTCTCTCCCTCTTCTTTCCTCTCTGAAATCAATAAAAATATATTTTAAAAAATACCAATGGGTAAAAAGAAAAATGAACTTTGCCTTTAATCCCACAACCTCAACACCAGCAGTTATTGGTTTCACTTTTGTCATATTATGGGTTCTTTGAAAAAATATATGTGCTCTTCTTGTTTTGTTTTGTGTTATTAATTCTGAGATCCTACTGGTTGTTATCCTAACTTTTTTTTCTTACTTAATATGTTATGAACATATTTATGTGTCAATTAAGATAATTCCACTACATAATTTCTAACAGCTGCATAATATTTCATTGAATGAATATGCAAAATGTCCTTATTCATTTTCTCATTATCAAATAACAAAGATTTTTACACTTTTATTTTTTAAAACAATGCTTCAGTGAATGCTTTTCTGTTTTTACAAATATCCTTCTATTTTCTTAAGCTAAATTCTTAAAAATACAGTTATGGAGTAAGTTACATAAAGCTATAATCATGAAACCATTTTTTATTCTACTGGGAATGTCAGTTCCATTTATTCTCAGCCTCACCAATTTGATGGGTCCATAGGTATCTGATTATTGTTTTTGTTTTCCCATTTCTTTATACATGAAAAATTTGTTTACATGTTTTTTTGGTCATTTGAATTAATTTTATATTATATTGTCTCAGTGCCATTTGTAATTTTTCTATGGGCATATGCCTTTTTGATACATATCTATATATATAATAGCATAAGCAACTATTACAACAAGACAACCAGATGACCACCTGGTAGCTATGATGCACACTGACCACCAGGGGGTCAGACACTCAATGCAGGAGATGGCACCTGGTGGTCAGTGCGCTCCCACAGCCAGCCAACCTCCCGCGGTCCTTCCTCCCAGCCAGCCTGCCCGATCAGCCCCGATTGGGATTGGGCAAGATGGCCCTGATTGTCCCTGATCTACAACCAGGCCGAGGGACCCCACCCATGCACAAATTCATGCACCAGGCCTCTAGTAATTATATAGTGGATATTAATGAACCCCTGAAAAATTAACATAGGTTCTAATATTTTTCTAATTTACTATTTGATTATTTTACATAGTTTATGAAAGTTTTTCTTGCCATTTTGTAGTATTTTCTTTTGTGTTACATATTTTGCCTTCATGTTTTTCCTCCAAATAGAATATTATGCTGAAATATTTCATATTGACCAAATTATGAAGTTTAAATTGTGAAAGCATTAATAATAAATTTCAAATATGTGAAATCTACTACTGAATGATAAAAGTATAGTTTTCTCTTAATATTTAGCACTCCACTGTATGGATTCCTATGTGCTGTTTTTACTTACAGCACTTTTAACACCAAATCCATGTATTTTCTACACCAAGGAATTCTCTAATGCTCTGCAGACACCAACTGGGTGTGCCACAAATCCATTCAATTCTGACATTAACTACCTGGAGTTAGCACAGATCCCACAGATTTAGGAACTCAGTCTCACAAGACTGCCCTAATTCAGATGCCAATCAAAAGTCCAGGCCTCCTATACTTCTGACCAGCTGGCTATAAACTTAGGGTTCCTATAATCCCCTCTTCCGTTTCAATAATTTTGCTAGAATGGCTCACACAATTGAGAAAGGCACTTTACTTATTATTAGCAGTTTATTTTACTAGTAAAGAATACAACTCAGGAACAGCCAAATGGAAGAGATGCATAGAGCAAGGTATTACAAGTAGGGAGCATAGAGTTTCCATGCCTTTTCTACGTGTGCCACCCTCCAGGCACCCTAATGTGTTCACCAACCAAATCTCTCCAAACCCCATTGTTTGTGTGTTTTTATGGAAGTTCCATTACATAGGCATGATTTATTGAATCCTTGGCCATTGGTGAATAACTCAATCTCCAGCCCCTCTGCCCCACTAGTTCCTGGAGTATGGGGTTTGAGGGTGTCGGGAGGGGATCGACATTTGTAACCCTCTAATCCTGTGGTTGGTTCCCCTGGCAACCAATCCTATCTTGAAGCTATCTAGGAACCTACCAAGGATCATCTCATTAGTAGGAGCTTATTATGAATAACAAAAGATGCTTCTCTCATTCCTATCAGTCAGGAAATTCTAAGGATTTTAGGAGTTTTTGGGATTAGGAGCCAGAGAATGAAGACCAAATGTATATTTTTATTATATCACAATATCACAATTGCCGTAGTTTATTTGACCAGTCCCTGATAAATAGACACTTCAGTTAACTGGTGTATAATATTTGGACATTTAATAATATCATATTATTTCCTTAGAATAAATTTCTAAATATAGAATAATTGAATGTCAAATATTTTTTAGACTTTTGAAGCATTTAACTAATCTGTCTTAAAGCAAGGGAACCAGTTTACATTTCCAGCAGTGTATAAGAGGACTAGTTCTTTCATATCTACCAACACAGGATATTGTGATTCTTGTTTATCTTGCATGTGTATAGTCAAAAATAATTTTATTAAATTATAATTTGTAAATGTAAAAGGTTTTATAAGGTGAGTAGAGGAATTGAATTTTAGGAAGCTTTGGAAGTCAGGTTGAGTTTAGATTTGATGTAGAAAAAAGATAGGGAAATTTGTATCTGTCCTTAGCTTAGAAGTGTTATAATAAAGTGTTGTTTTAGGAAAATCACTTTGATTAATGATTAATATGTTACAATGATTCAGTTATGATTAAATAAAGTTCAGCAAAGAAGAATTATAACTGAGTTGAGGATGCGATGAGAGATAAAAGAAGACATAAAGAGAAGAACATTTCAGGGTTTCCTATTTGGGAGTCAGGAATGATAGTAATATCATTATAATGACAGGGAAGTGAAAAGGAGAAGGCAATTAGTCTCGTGAATTTAAGATGCTGAAGGAATAGGGAGGTAGAGAGAATATTCACTTTGAGGGCCCATTGCAAGTTAAATAAGGAAGAGGCAAGCAGGGCAGAAGAGAGAGCGCAGAATTATCTCCATGATGTGCCTGAGAGAACATCAATAAATATCATGCTTGTACTTTTGGAATTGCAAACCAAGGTATAAGAGAAATGGGATAATGGACTGAATTTTTCAAAAAATGCATTGTAATTTGCTAGTTAGCTGAGTGGTTGGAGAGTAGAAAGAACAGTTGAGCAACCTTTGTTGAGGCCTTGAATCAGATAAAGAATCTTAGAGATTTTCTAGTTTAATAGTTTCCAAATTAAATGCTTATAGGAGATTTAAGATTTTGAAGAAGGTCACAGGAAGACACTGTGTGTGTGCACTTGCGTGTGTGTGCACTTGTATGTATGTGCATGTGTGAGAGGAGGGGAGAATATGGGTGTAGAACTGCTCCAGATTTTTTATTTACTATACTAGAGGCCTGGTGCATGAAAATTTGTGCACTTGGGGGGTCCCTCCACCCGACCTGTGCCCTCTTGCAGTCCAGGACCCCTCAGGGGATGCCCCCCTGCTGGCTTAAGCCCACTCCCTTGGGGATTGGGCCTAAGCTGGCAGTCAGGCATCCCTCTGGCAGCCCGGGAGCCCTTTGGGGATGTCTGACTAACAGCTTAAGACACAGTAGGACAGCCTTAGTGCTGCTGAGAAGGTGGGAGAGGTTTCCGCCACAGCCGCTGCACTCACAGCTGTCAGCCCGGCTGGTGGCTGAACAGAGCTCCCCCTGTGGGAGCACACTGACCACCAGGGGGCAGCTCCTGCATTGAGCATCTGCCACCTGGTGGTCAGTGCATGTCATAGTGACCAGTCATACCCTGTAGTTCTGCTATTAGGGTCAATTTGCATATTACCGTTTTATTATATAGGATAGCCAGAGAAACTCTACTTTTAACCATTTAGTATTTTAGGCTTTCCTGTAAGATTTTATTTTAAAAGGGTTATAGTGGCCTTAAAAGATTTGAAAACTAGTAAATTACAAATGGGTGAAAAATTGATTCTTGAAGAGACTAAATGACTTTTTAAAATTCATCAATTTGTTCATTTATCCAGTGACTTTTTAGTGAGTGCCTGCTTTGGGCCACAAACTGAGATAGGGATTAGAAGTACAGAGTAAATAAGAGCAAACAGTCAAAGGGGAGATCAAAACCGCCATGCAGATGGGTTTATAAATACAAAATAAGATGTCAGCGCAGGTCTTAGCTTAGACATCCTTCCAGTATTGTGTCCCACTGCCTTTCACCATGGGAATGGACTTGCCCAGACCCTGAAATGACATGTAAAACTGAATAAGAAATAAAAATAACCCCAAAGAAAGCATTATAAAGTTTAAGAAATTTTTTTTTAATATATTTTATTGATTTTTTACAGAGAGGAAGGAAGAGTGATAGATAGTCAGAAACATCGATGAGAGAGAAACATCGACCAGCTGCCTCCTGCACACCTCCCACTGGGGATGTGCCCGCAACCAAGGTACATGCCCTTGACCGGAATCGAACCTGGGACCTTTCAGTCCGCAGGCCGACGCTCTATCCACTGAGCCAAACCGGTTTTGGCAAGTTTAAGAATTTAAACAGGGCCTTACATATTTAAGTCAAAGAAAATGACTATTTCCAGATCATTAAAAATAATTATTTCCTGCTTCAGTGGTAGTGATCTTAATTTTGAAATTGTACCTTTCCTGTTTTCAGCAGACATTGACTTTTAGGTTCTACTATCATCAACTTCAAATTTGTATTGAATATACCGAGTCTCTCTCCACACCTCTCCTCTCCCTGTGGTCTTTTTGGTGTCATAGCATCTCTTGCCTCAGGAACTATTGACATACTGATAGCAGCAATGTCTACTGAGGTCCTTTTAACTTTTTCCTGGATCAATGTGTGCATGCAACTTATTTTATTTTTATGGCTTTACACTTTCTATTGAAGGATATTTGGCACAAATGGACAATAAAATAACACAAAAGAAAAATAATAGAAACTGCCTATATCACCATTTAGAAGTAACATTTTTTAATATATTGGTATATACCAAGACTTCTATTTACATAAATAAACATTCTTCTATGAGATACAATATACTCTATCTTCTATTTTATAATTTGTTTATGAAAATATTTTGTAATTATTTAATACCATAATCTAATTTTCTGCTATAATTTTAATGACTGCACTATAATAATAGCTCATATTTATTTAGAATTACCTTTGTGTCAGTCACCACTGAAAAGTAAATTTATGTGCATTATCTAATTTAAATTCACAGTAATTGTATAAAGTAGGCACTATCACCATTGCTATCTTAGAAAAGAGAAGATGAAACACAGTAGAGGTTGAATAATTGGCCCAAGATTTCATAGCATGGAAGTGGCAGAACCAGGAGATAAACTCAGGTACTAAAACTTTGAAACCCAACATTTTTCATGCTGACTCTATAATGCATAATATACCATTGTTTTCATAATTACATTATTCCAATTTCCTGGTGGTGGATATTTAGATTTGCAAATTTTAATTTATTTTAAAGAAAATTACAAAAAATATTCTTATTGATAAATATTTGCCTCCCATTCATGATAATTTATTTAAGATAAACTCTGTTTAAATTTGTTAGGATCCAAGGGTTATTTGCACAATTTATGACATCTAATTTTTATGGAAACATAAATCTTCAGGCAGCCCAGCCTAACAGACAGACTGAAAGGTGGAAGCAATAGAACAATAAATTCAAATCTTTTCTTGATTTCTCAAAAATCACATCACCACTATGTATCTTGTGGGAAGCAAGCTAATAATCCTGTTCTGCCCTTAGAGCTATGAAATAATTTTGAAGACTAAAAGGTCATTCATATGAATTCAAATTTGACAAAATCTTTAAGACGCAGGTGCCCTGCATATATAATGGGCTTTCTCAGTAAGGCTGTGAGGACTGATTAGTCCACATCTGAAAAATGTCCCTTGTTTCCTATTTTTGTGTGATATTTGACCTAAGGAGATGTTCCTCTGAGTCCTTTGATAATTACAGGGATGATATGAAGCTGAGTAAATGACATATTGCAGGATTAAGGTCAAATGGTCTTCACTGACCTATTGTGCCTTTTGCAAATACATCAGGACATTATATTTACCATTGCATCAGTAGGATTTCCAAATGTGCCTATTTTCAATATTGGTATGACTTAAAATGCCTTTTTAAATAGAAATAATTGATGGCAGAGAGTAAACTGCAGTAGCACTTTGGAAATATTTCAATTTTTTATACTTTAACATTTTTCAAACCAAAAATTAAAAGACCTAGCAAATGTATGTATATATATATATACATATATATATATAAAATTTCCTTGAGGAGTCTAGTATCCCACTGCTGCCACTGTTCTCAACCTCCTGCCTTCCTGTGTTTATGCATCATAATTATGGATTGGGTTCAACCTTCTCAAGTGTAGTTTTTCCCATTGATCACCTTGTGTTATTAGACAAGCAGTACAACCTAATGGTCTACATCAAGCATTTCAAACTCGCGGCTGGTGGGCCGCATGCATCATGTATGCGATTTTGACATGCTTGGTCTACAGGACTGTGTGGTCAGATAAGTCTGGGTTGGAGTCCCAGCTCCCTCACTCACTGGGATGATAAGCATTTATCTAAATCTTTAGTATTTCCTCATCTCTGGTTTGGGCATAATACTCATACATCTACACTAATAAAAGAGAAATATGGAAATTGACCATACCTTCACAATGCCAACCAGCCAATCAGGAGTGAGTATGCAAATTAACCCAACAAAGATGGCGGGTTAATTTGCATACGCAGGTGCCAAGTAGCTGGGGGTGGGGCGGGACGCAGGCATTCTGCACTGCCCCAGCTGCTCTGGGCCTCTGGGCAGCGTGAGAAGGCGGAAAGGTGGCTCCGGGCCTGAGCGAAGGTGGTGCTGGTAGCCAGGGGAAGGAAGGCCCATTCTTGCATGAATCTTTGTGCATCAGGCCTCCAGTATATCATAAGCTTGTGGATGAAGATTAAATAGGAAAATGCATGTAAAGAGCTTAGTAAGTTGCCAGACTCACAAGAAATGGCTAGAAAGCTAAAGCAGAAAGAATACATGTCAGCTGCAGGGTCACAAAACTGTTTCTTGACAGAGTCAGGACTGGAATTCAGTCTTACTGATAATGCCAAATCCTATGCTCAAATCACAAATACCTAAACTGGTCAACCTTCCAAAGGCCTCACCTTGCAGGTTCTCATTGCTTGCTTACTGAGATTTATGAATCAATTTCTGTACATGCTCAAACTTTTCCTTCATCCCATTTTCCCCAAGAAGAAAAGCCCCATTTCCTTTTTAGCTTTTCTGTCCCTTTTATTCATTGTTGTCGGCTAAATTTAATTCTATCTCTTTGCCAATTATTTTCTGAAGCCCTCATCAGCTGGGTACATTGCCCTTTATAAGATACTAGTAGCCCTGCACATGAATCCGTGTGCCAGTAGCTCACTGCCGCCCTCCTGTAGCTCTCTGCCTGCTGCCCCTCCCTCTTGTAGCTCCCCCCACTTCCCCCTCATAGCTTGCTGCTCTGTCCCCTCCTGTAGCTCTCTGCCGCCTGCTTGTAGTTCACTGCCCCATCCTCCTGCATGGTCATTACATGGTCAGTCTTTACGCTGCATGGCGTAACAGATAATTAGCATATTCCTCTCTTATTATATAGGATAATGGTTAGCAGCCCATCTCTAAAGCTATCATGAGAGAGAGCACCCAGGGTCTCTCCCTCCAATATAGTGTAAGAGTTAGAAACAGGTTCTGAATTCAGCTACATGGGTTTAAAGCCCTCTTTTTTTTTTTCACAAATCCCAAGTCTGTCACTTTTTACCTTTGAGACTTTGAATATGCTTTCTTGCTTCAGTTTCTTAATCTATAAAATGGAGATTAAATTGTACCTACTTCACTGAGTTGTTGTGAAGATTAAATTATTGAATATATGTAAAGCCCTTCCTTAAAACAGTGCGTAGTGCCGAAACCGGTGTGGCTCAGTGGATAGAGCATCGGCCTGTGGACTGAAGGGTCCCGGGTTTGATTCCGGTCAAGGGCATGTAACTTGGTTGCGGGCACATCCCCAGTGGGAGGTGTGCAGGAGGCAGCTGATCGATGTTTCTCTCTCATCGATGTTTCTAGCTCTCTATCCCTCTCCCTTCCTCTCTGTAAAATATCAATAAAATATATTTAAAAAGCCCTAACCGGTTTGGCTCAGTGGATAGAGCGGTTGCGGGCACATCCCCAGTGGGAGGTGTGCAGGAGGCAGCTGATCGATGTTTCTCTCTCATCGATGTTTCTAGCTCTCTATCCCTCTCCCTTCCTCTCTGTAAAATATCAATAAAATAAATTTAAAAAGCCCTAACCGGTTTGGCTCAGTGGATAGAGCGTCGGCCTGCGGACTCGGGGGTCCCAGGTTCGATTCCAGTCAAGGGCATGTACCTTGGTTGCAGGCACATCCCCAGTAGGGGGTGTGCAGGAGGCAGCTAATTGATGTTTCTCTCTCATCGATGTTTCTGGCTCTCCCTCTCCTTCCCTCTCTGTAAAAAATCAATAAAATATATTTTAAAAATATATATATTAAAAAAAATAAAAAACAGTGCGTAGAACATATTAAGCCCTATATAAACATTATCCATAATTTTAATAAGTATCTCTAATTATTATAATAATCACTATTATTTAAGATTTCCAAATGTAGCTCAGAGCTATTATGTCTTCCAAATTCATCTCCTTGCTTCCTGCTACCATCCAGTAAATATTTGTCCTCATCTTACTTGAATGATGTATTGAACAAATATGTAAGAAGTGCCTATATCTATACTTAGCACAAGGGAAACTCTCATAAATTCTAGCCCTTTTTGTTGACTCTCCACCCCTCAGCAGTTTGCTCTTGACTTTCTTCTTGAAAGTTTCTTCCTTCATATTTTGAGGACTTAATCTTTCCTGATCCCGGTTCTTTTCCTAGTACTTGATCTTGTCCTACACTTTTCCCTTATGTACTTGTTCATTTCCCCATACAGTATAAACTCCTGGAGAGCAATGGGAATACTTTATCTTTTTCTCCTAGTACCTTACACATGGTAAGAATTTAGTAAATCTTTGCTGACTTTAGTATTTGTCTTGAGTCTCTTAACTCCCTACATAAGAATTCTTTATTTCCCTAACTCCAGTCAGGTTTAGGTATATACTCTAGAGTTGAATACCACTCATAGTTGTTTTACTTCAAATATCTTAAATTCTAAAATCTCTCTTTCTGATACTAGCTTATTATTTTTTGTTTATTTCAATTTCTCTCTTTATTATATTTAAACTAATAATGCCTGACACTTATTGAGCCCCTATAATATTCTGGTACAGTATTAGTTTCTTTGCATAGGTTGCTTTACTTAACATTCATAATAATCCCATAATTAGTATTATGCTTGTTTTACAGATAAGGGACTTAAGGCTTCAATAAGTCAAGTGATTGTCTCAAGGTCACAGAGCTAGTGGCTTGGGCAGAGTCAGGCTACGCGTTGATGTCCCTTTGATCTTTTCTCTATGCCATTTTGAAAGTTTAGCATGTTAAATGTCAACATGAATATTCTAGGCAATAATTATTATAGCAATTCTGAGAAATAGAAAATTTTAAATTATATATTAACTTTTAAAAGAATGTTTAGCTCCTGTCCATTGATTTCCCCATTGCCTCTATTAATGCTTCACAAAGCTGTCTCCAAGTACCTCTGAGAATGTGGCATTTGACTACCAGACCTCTTGTCAGAGCTAACTGCAATTGTGTTAGAAATTGGCTCTCCAGCTGGGCTGGGCTGCAGTTAGGAAACATGATTGTAGATGGTGAACTGCCACTGCTGGGATGTGAACCAGACATGAATGTTAAGCAATAGTATCCACAATTTGCAACCCAGGAACTGCCAAATTGACAGCTAGACTAAACTATAGCAGCATAGGAAGATGTGGCTGGTTTCTCCGTGCAGTCAATACAAAGTCTTATATTGTACTTTGATGAATACAATCGTACTGTCCCATAAACTGGGATGCTGTCGATTATGAATCTCAATTAGATTCTTAGTGAGCATTTCATGTCTGATCGCCCTTGTAAGCCTCATAATGACCCTAACTCTGGTTGGTTTGGATTAGTCTTTAAAGGGAAAATGTAGTTCATTAAGCGTGTAGAAGCTCCAAAGGCAGCCACGCTTCTCTCCATGCACTAAATAGATGTCTTGCATTTTATCTAGGACCAGATGAAAGGGATCCATAATGCTGAGCTAGAAATAAGATTTGACTCACTGAGGACTTGAACAGATATAGTGAATGTATGAAATGAATATTAGTTAGAGCAAAACTTAAAAGGACAATCTAAAGGTTTGGGGGATTTTCTGTCTCTTTTTAAAGAGCATGTGCCAAATATTGTTTTATCTCATTTTTGCTTTGAGGATTTATTTATTTCAGGCTTGAAATAGCAATTTGGTATTTTACCAGAGAGAAAATTTACTTGCCTTCCTCACCATCCTTTCACTTATTGAGTTGTCATTTATTTCCTTCATGCAAGGGACATTTTCACATTCCTAATACGTGGCAGGCCCTGGGATTGGAAATGAATTCTTGGATACGAAAGTCAGAGGTCTCTCCTGGTCTGGCAAGGGAGATAAGTGTGCAAGTATAGCAGCACAGTAGTAAAGGTGTGCGTAAAATGTTAGGGGAACCCACGTGAATAGCACCTAAGCCAGCCCAAAGGTGTGGAGAGGGCTTTTCCAAGGTAATAACACCTAACTTTTGAAAGAAGAGTAGGAATTGATCCAAAGAAGAGAAGTGCCAAGGTCCTATTATACTCTACATTGTATAATTACTGCACAAATGGAGACCCCATTATATTTCAATATCAACAATTACAGAACCTATCAGAATTTTAGAGTGCATATTTTTAATACCATGTGTTCAAGTAATTTTTCTCAGCAAAATATTTCTTGGGCCAGAACATGTTTCCTGATAAAATGCCATTATATTTTCACGTATAAAGATGTGCACTGTTTAGCCGCATGGGTACTTTGTTAAACAAACCCTAGGAGTAGAATCATTGGCTCTGAATCATGTTTGAAAGTCAAGAAGTTAGAATCTAAAGAGCGATGAAATCAGGGACTCTAACTAGTAAGTGCCTTTAACAAATGCTCTTGGGCCTATAGGAATGTGCATAGAGGTTACCAATATATATTTCTGAGAAAGTGATTTCTCCCCATGACATCTTAATCCTGTCTTTAACTGCCAGAATTCTGGTTCCTGGAAAAATTCTGGGCTGTTTGAAATTTGTGTAACTGATTATAATAAAATAATGTTTAGCTGCTTTAGTGTACATTTGCACAAATTCTAAAAGTGTACTTGCCTTACAAATTGAGAAGTGTAAAATGGCCCATATAGTTTGCAAGGTAGATACATGTTTAATTTTATAAATAAGTCAAAACTATCTCTCTAGCTGTACTTGCAATACATCTTCTGAATAGTAGAATTATATGGAAAAGATACATTTGAGATAAATATTATAATTAGAGCCAACTTTTGAATTGTTAAAACTTATTTTTATCTCATAGTTTTTAAAAACCCAAATAAGATTTGAAGTCATATTGAGAATACATAAAATATATTTTTTGCTCAAACATTTTCCAAAATTGTGACTAATAATCATTTTTTAAATGATTTCCAGAATTTGAGCTGTTCATGATAAATTACTATATATTATTTTAAACTGCTGTTAAACTAACATTTTAGTGAAATATGTTAGTTTATCCATACGAATTACCTTGTTATTTATGTTCTTCAAGTTCCATAGGAAGTGAAAAAGAAACAGCAATTTCTTTTTAATTTGAAACATCTTAAGTGTGTATAAGCATGTAAGATACTGAGGGATTTAAGATTGCAAAGTCAGTGAAAGATTTTATCCCTCGTGCATTCAGAGTTACTATTTTGAAATGAAGCATTTTCTTAATAATACACATATTTTTATAATCTTCATTAAAGAGATTATTACACCAAAATTCAGGAGATCTGGAATTTTTACTTTTGACTTATCCACTTAAAATCTTCATTGGTTTACTATTGAACTTACTAGTAAAATAAATTTCAACAAGACACAGGCAGTCATTTTTATCTTTTCTTCTCCTTTATGTAATGGGCTTTTCTTTGTCCTTTGGATTCTATTAAGATTTTCTCTTTATTACTCGTTTTCATCCATTTGTTCATGAAGTATCATGGTTCAGTTTTCTCTGTTTTTATTCTGCTTGGGTTTATTGAAACTCTAGAGTATGTGGGTTTAATTTTCTTCAAATTTGGAAAATTGGTTATTTTCTTTCAAAGTTTTTTTTTTTCTTTTTCTAATTCTTCTCTCCTTCTGAGATTCTAGTTATATTATATGTTTTTCCCCACTGGTCACTGAAGTTCTGTGTATTTTGTTTTCATATTGCTTTGCTTTTTTCATTAAACTTTTTTTGGAGATAATTTTAGGTTCATCTGCAGTTTTATCAGATAACATAGAGAGAGCTCACGTACACTTTCCAGTTTCTCCCAATGGTGACATCTTGCAAAATTACAATACAATATCACAACCAGGATATTGATATTGACACGGTCAAGATTTTCAGACCTTTTTTTTATTAACACAAGGATCCGTCATGTTGCCATTTAACAGCCATTATCATTTTCCTATCATGCATATTCCCTCCCTAACCTCTGACAAATACTATGTTATCCATTTCTATAATTTGTCATTTCAAGAATGTTACATAAATAGAATTACATAGTATGTAACTATTATGGATTAGCTTTTTTCACTCAGCATAATTCTCTTGAGATTCATCCAAGTTACTGCTTGTAGCAGTAGTTTATAGTATTGCATGGTATGGATATGCCAGTTTATTTATACATTTTTATCTGGATTGATGTCAGTTTTAGTGGTATTAATAAGGCTGATGTTTTTCTAAAAGTTTTTTTAGTTATTTTTTACATTTACGTTTTTAATCTATTTTTTTGTTGTTAAGTTTTTGTAAGATCTGAAATTTAGGTCAAGATTTATTTGGTTGCCTATACATTTGTTAAAAAGGTTATCTTTCTTCATTAAATTGCTTTTGACAGTACTGGGATTTGCTATAGGGAAGTTATATTTAGCCCTTTTCTGGAAGGGTAACAACACCTTATAGTTAAAGACCTTAGGCATTAATGACAATAGGAAATTAAAGTAAGTTTAAAGAAAAGGTTCCCAGATGTAGTGGTTGATGAGAAAAGCATATCAAAGATAATTAAAATCTACTTTATAATCTTGCTTCTGGTAGAATCAATCCCTCATTCTTCAAGGGTAAGAGGAGACATTGCCTACTCATTGTCTTGAGAGCTGGTGATAGGGGGTATGGATTAAAAATATCAAGTTTCTAATATAAATATAGCTGTATAGGTCAACATCTTCTTCTCACCCAGTGACAAAACATACAGATGCAATGAAGGAAACAAACAAAACCAAAAAGGTCCAGCAAAGATGGAGGAGAGGGTCAAATTGTGGGGGCAGATTGAATCTTTAGACTTAAATTTAAGAGTTTCATAGAGAGCTGATACTAGGCAGAAGCAGCACAAGTAGGAAAAAGACAGGGAAAGGTAAGAATAAAAGGAAAGCAAATACAAATATTAGTATAGAAATTAATGAATAGAGAATAGAAAAATAAGAGAGAAAATTAATATAACCCAAAATTGGTTCTTTGAAAAGATAAATAAAACTGACAAACCTTTAGCTAGAGTGACAAAGGAAAAAAAGAGAGATGACTCAAATTATTTAAAACATGAATGAAAGAGGGAATATCACTACTGACCCTCAGGAAATAAAAAAGAGAATAAGGTAACACTGAACTGTATCACAACAAATTGGATGACTTGGATGAAATGAACAAGTTCTTAGAATGACAAGAACTATTGAAACAGACTTCTAAAAAACAGAAAATCTGGTTAGATGTATAATAAGTAGAGAGATAGAATTAGTAATTTTTAAAACTTCCCATTAAGAAAAGCTCAGGCCCAGATGGTTTCAATGGTGAATTATTCCAAGCATTTAAAGAAGAATTAATGTAAGCTCTTCACAAATTATTTCAAAATGTAGAAAAGGAGAGGACACTTCCCAACTCATTCTATAGGGCCAGTATTATTACCCTGATACAAAAACTGGACAAGGATTTAACAAGAAAGGACACTGCAGACCAATATGAATATGAATATGAATATAAATCCTATATAATAAAAGGCTAATATGCAAATCGACCGAACGGCAAAACGACCGTTTGCTATGATGCACACTGACCACCAGGGGGCAGACGCTCAATGCAGGTGCTGCACCCTGGTGGTCAGTGCACTCCCACAGGGGGAACGCCACTCAGCCAGAAGCCAGGCTCAAGGATGGCAAGCACAGTGGCAGTGGCAAGAGCCTCTTGCCTCCGTGGCAGTTGGACATCCCCTGAGGGCTCCCAGACTGTAAGAAGGTGCAGGCTGGGCTGAGGGACCACCCCCCCCCCATTGCATGAATTTCATGCACCAGGCCACTAGTCCCATATAATAAAAGAGTAATATGCAAATTGACCATACCTCCACTATACCCACAAGCCACGCCCATCAGCCAATCAGGAGTGAGAATGCAAATTAATCCAACCAAGATGGCTGCGGCCATGGAGCGAGCAGGAGGCTTGGGTTTCCCCGGTAGTGGAGGAAGCCAAGTTTCTGCACACCCTGGCCGGCTTAGGCCTCCACTCAAGGCTACAAAGTTTCAATTATCGAAGATAAATAAATCCAAGATATGAGGGCCTCTGCTTGGGTTGCTGAGGGGCATGGCCAGCCTGCAAACCACCACAGGCCCCTCGCCCAGGCTGCCCCATGCCCCAAGGGAACCCCCACCCTGATCCGGGACACCCTTCAGCTGGCCCCCACCCATGCACCAGGCCTCTATCCTATCTAATAAAAGAGTAATATGCAATTGACCATCACTCCAACACACAAGATTGCTGCCCCCATGTGGACACAAGATGGCCAGCAGGGGAGGGCAGTTGGGAGGGACCAGGCCTACAAGGGAGGGCAGTTGTGGGCTATCAGGCCAGTAGGAGAGGGCAGTTGGGAGGGATCAGGCCTACAAAGGAGGGCAGTTAGGGGTGACCAGGCCTTCAGGGGAAGGCAGTTAGGGGCAAACAGGCTGGCAGGTGAGCAGATAGGCATCAATCAGGCTGGCAGGGGAGTGGTTAGGGGGTGATCAGGCTGGCAGGCAGAAGCAGTTAGGGGCAATCAGGAAGGCAGGCAGGCAAGCAGTTGGGAGCCAGCAGTCCTGGATTGTGAGAGGGATGTCCGACTGCCCGTTTAGGCCCGATCCCGGTAACGGGCAGTCGGACATCCCTGGAGGGGTCCCAGATTGGAGAGGGTGCAGGCTGGGCTGACGGACACCCCCGCCCCCATGCATGAATTTCGTGCACCGGGTCTCTAGTGTAAATATAAATATCCTCAACAAAATACTAGGAAACCACATCCAAAAATGTATAAAATGGAATATACACTATAATCAAATAGGATGTATCTCAGGAAAACAAAGTCAGTTCAACATCTGAAAATCAATTGATGTCATATACCATATCGATAGAATAAAGGACAAACACACATTATCATCTCAATATATGCAGAGGGGAAAAACACACTACAAAATCAAATACCCTTTTGTGGTAAAGATAACTCAATGAACTGGAAATAAAAGAGAACTTCTTTAACCTGATAGATGAAACCTATATAACACACAGTGAACATTATACTTAACTAGAGGCCCAATGCACGAAGATTCGTGCAAGAACATGCCTTCCTTCCCCTGGCTGCTGGCACCACTTTCACTCTGGCTGGAGCTGCCTTTCCGTTCCAGCCCAGAGCCGCCTTTCTGCCTTCCCATGCTGCCCAGAGGCCCAGAGCAGATAGGGGGGTGTGGAATGCCTGCATTGTCACCATGGCAACGACGCAAGTGTTCTGCCCCTCCACTTGGTGCCTGCATATGCAAATTAACCCACCATCTTTGTTGGGTTAATTTGCATACTCACTCCTGATTGGCTGGTGGACATCGCAAATGTACGGTCAATTTGCATCTTACTCTTTTATTAGTGTAGATTAGGGAAATTTTTTACACAAAATCAGGGAAGACAAGAATCTGTTCACACCACTTCTTTCAACATTGTACTTAGTGGAAGTTCTAGCCAGAGCAAAAAGGATAAGAAAATAAAATAAAAATCACCCCAATTAGAAAAGAGGAGTTAAAATAACTCTATTTGGTGATGAAATCATCTTGTATGTAGAATATATTAAGGAATCCACTTACAAAAATATTAGAACTAATAAAAAATTAATCATAGTTACAGGAAATAAGGTCAACATATAAAAATCAAGTAGATTTCTATGCACTAGCAAAGAACAATCTGAAAGTAAAATTTTAAAAAAGCTCTATTTATAATAACATTAAAAAGAATAAAATGAGTAAGAACAAATTTAACAAAACAATGCAAACAATTATATACTGAAAACTCTAAAATATTGTTGAAATTAATTAAAGACCTAAAATAAATGGAAATACTCCTCCTAATTGGTCTGCATATTTGACTCAACCTCTCCCTACATAAAAGCAAGGAACAAAACAATGTCTATTGCATCTGAGATGATAGATAGATGATAGATAGATGATAGATATTTGTATTACTTATATTTTCATAGTCTGGAAGGATTTACAAGAAATGCATGAAAGCATTTATTTATGGTAGTGATTGGATTAAAAGGGGAGAACGTGGAGATAAGGTAGCTTTATACATTATTTTGCTCTTCGTATTGTGCTATATATTTTTTACATATGAGGGAGGGCAAGAGTAGAAATTCTGCAGTCCCACCCTAGCAGCCTTTAATGTAGACAAGGCTGGGTTCCCAAAGTCAGACCAGAATCACTTCACCCATAAATTCGGTAAGCTCTGTGTGGAGATGTTCCTGATAGGATGTGTGGCCTCACATTAGTTTGGATATTCAGAGACTAAAACTCATACTAAGACAGGAGCAAGTGAGGGAGAGAAGGAGGCCAGCTGACTAATTCCAGAGGGATCTGAACTTCTTTCTTTCATTTCCATGGCAGCTGTAGCTAAGACTTGCCCCTGTCTCTCCATTTGACCTTGTCTCACACACGTGAGGCAGAGAAGGTGTAGAGGTGGTAAAAAGGTTTGTTTAAGGATGATTCTGCTGCTCAAAGTTGTAGAAAAGATGGAGAGAGAAGGTGAGGGAAGAGCAAAGGTGTATGGAAAATTTCTGCTGACTCTATTTAACTTTGGGCAGCAGGTATACTTTTGGAAAGAGTGAAATTAAGCTACTTCTTCTTTGGCCTTGATCCATGTTTCGATTTGTTCAGACTTTGGAGTTCAGGTCACACAGTGGGAAATGTTTTGATGAATTAGTTGCATCTGAAGTGGGAAAGAATTTTCAAGTGTCCTCACCATCTTTATGTGAGGAACCCAGTGGCCCCAGTTCCCTCTTTACCTTTCTCCACCCTTCCACTCTATATAACTTTCTCAAGTTAATTAATTGCAAACTATCACTGCTTAATTGCTTTTAGAGATGGACCCCTGCACAGGTGCTAATGGATGTGCCCACATCTGTCAGAGTGAGAATGGAGTGGTCAGGTGTGCCTGTCACCCAGGCTACCAGCTGTCTGAAGACAAAAAGGCCTGCAGAGGTAGGAAAATGAATCTGATAGCTTAATTATGTAATTGTTTGAAATTTTGTGGTAATGCAGTTTGAATAGTTAGAGCAGCTAGGAGAAAGGTGTTTTCATTTATGCTTAAAAGGGAACATTTATACTCTAATCATTCTGAAAAGTATTTTATGATACTATAAAAACTCAGAGACATTTTTAATTACAAAGAAAAGGTCTGGGGTAGCTTCAGAATTAATGTGTTTTGGTTTCTGTTTCTCATTCTGAAGTGAGTTCCAGAATTAATATCTCAAAACCTTCCATAACCACACCGGGAAGTTTTTCATTTTATTTTAGGCTATAGAAGGTATGGATAACCTTTGAAAACCAAGTATGTCCAAAAGAGTGTTCTTAGAGGAAGGGATAATTGAAACAAAAAAGGAAGAAAGGGAAGGAAGGAAGGAAGGAAGGAAGGAAGGAAGGAAGGAAGGAAGGAAGGAAGGAAGGAAGGAAGGAAGACTATAAATCCAAGGTTACATATTTCTATTTCCTAGAAATAACAAAACAGCCATACTTCAATTCAAAGATGAAGTGATAAATTATTTGATGACCAGAACTGATAAATGATGTTATTCCTGTGGGACAGTGTTTTGTTTTAATAACTTCTGAGAAATCGCAGAATCCTTCATTTTTTCATAACATTTTCATGACATGAGAAATGGTACATTTGGATTAATTATAAAAATATCAAAACGTTTCCTGAATTATGGGACTGACAAATATTTTGAGAAAATGAAAAGGTATTAAAGAGTGGTGTTAGGTGTGTGTTTTTTTTCTTTAAGCCAAAACTAAGATAGAATTTTCTGTGGACTGTGTTAACACACTTTTCTGACAGAAAATGTTTCTACTTTGGTCCTTTGTTTACATAGCACCTGCTTCGCTCAGCACCTGGTACAAAATAGGATCTGTTAAATATTTATGGGAAACTGACAAATATATACATATATAGATATGCGCATACACCTATATCTATATATATAAAATCTCTTTCAAAGTTTTTATTTAAAACCATTCTTCTTAGAAAGTCTATCCCCCTAATTGCTGCCTACTTAGGGTTTTAATGGGCATTTCTCTTAAGTGCCCTGGTACAGATGACAAGGAGGACCTTCTAGTAGGGAAAAACAATGGTGAGATCTATTCATCTAAAGGGAAGGAGCAAGGACTACCTGGGCCACAAAATGAAGTGACACTGAATAGACTTGGCTTTTGGTGTCAGGAGAGAGGGCACCACTGTTTAAATAGCACGGCCTAGGGACAGTCATAAGTACAACATACATTGTAGATTGTTACATATGAAGGCTTCAAACATGCCTTATCTAAGGCCACACATACTGACTACCTTAAGTCAGGGAAATATCATATTTGGTTATGAATATGCTATATATTCCAAAGACAAATTGTAATGACTGCTACCTATATTATCAGGGGATAGATAATGTCTATATTTTTTACTTGTGTTCTTTTCTCTTCCTACCAATTAATAAATACTAGTAGGTTATAATAGAAGTAAGTGTTTGAGAGTATAAGCTGACACTAGAATTAATGTCATTAGCAGTTAGTTTATTTGTAAATATGGAGCCGTTGGGATATTTCACTGTTACACTGGACACAGGGGTGGAGGGGGAAGGAATGCTTTAGTTCATTTTTATAGTTTACACATAAATCAGAATTCAACCTCCAAAGACAGCCACTGTGTGTGTCTCTCTCTGCAGACATAAATGAGTGTGCAGAAGGGCTTGCTCACTGCGGCCATCGCTGTGTGAACTCAGTGGGATCTTTCACTTGTGCCTGTCACCCTGGCTCTGAGCTGGGAGCTGATGGAAAACGGTGTTACAGTAAGTGGCAGCAATCACAGCCCTGGGAATGTGTGACATTTGACAAGTATTAAACAAGAGTAATGAAAGAACAGCACTGAATATCTTGCCAATGCAAAGCTCCTGAGAATGTTTGCCACTGGGATGCGGTAGGGATGAGAGCTTAGAAGTTCAAATCCTTTATTTATTTTAAAGAAACAGGCCCAGAGTCAATAGAAAATATGTGGAATCTAAACAACAAAATAAACAGATGAACAAAATAGATCCAGAGACATAGAAATATGGAACATACTGTTGAATGGCAAAGGGAAGGCATAAGGTGGGTGGGAAGTGACCAATCAATGAACTTATATACATACTAAAGGCCCGGTGCATGAAAATTCGTGCACTTGGGGGGGGGGGGGGAGGGTGTCCCTCAACCTGGCCTGCACCCTCTCGAGTCTGGGACCCCTCAGAAGATGTCCACCTGCCGGCTTAGGCCCACTCCCTGGGGGATTGGGCCTAAGCTGGCAGTCAGACATCTCTCTGGCAGCCCAGGAGCCCTCGGGGATGTCCAACTGATGGCTTAGTGCAGTCGGACATCTTTAGCTCTGCTGAGGAGGTGGGAGAGGCTCCCGCCACTGCTGTTGCACTTGCAGGCATCAGCCCAGCTTGTGGCTAAGTGGAGCTCACCCTGTGGGAGTGCACTGCATTGAGTGTCTTCCCCCTGGTGGTCAGTGTGTATCATAGCAACCAGTTGTTCCGCCATTAGGGTCAATGTGCATATTACCCTTTTATTATATAGGATATGCATAACCCTTGGACACTGTCAATAGTGTGGTGAAGGCCTGACGCAGGGGCAGGTTTGGGTAGAAGGGGTCAATGGGGGAAAAAGGGGCATCTATAATACTTTCAACAATAAAGATACATTTAAAAAAAAAAGAAAAGAAAATAGTCAGCATAGTGAAACCCAGTGTAGCCAGCAAGGGCTAAGTCTCAAGTCCTCTGACATGGAGCTCCCTTAGACCCATGGCTCTTCCTGTGAAGAGTCTGCCTTCCTTCATCCCTTCTGCCATGCAGTATTTATCGAACTCTAATAACTCCAATGTAATGCTCAAGGAAAAGGAACTAGTATGAGGGAAGGAACCAGCAGTACAAGGAGCAGCTCTAGATTGTAGCAAAATATCAGACACACTGGATCTGTAAAGAGTACCTTGCCTGTCAGCCCTTTTCTGCTCTCCCCATTTTTTATTCCTTTCTCTCATGCCTCTTTAAGCATCTCCTTCCACTTTTGCATTCTCTTTCACTGACTCATCCTCTGCTCCTATGATCCATGTCATCTAACTTTTGCTTCTTTCTCACCTAGGCTCAGTCATATAATGTAATGTATCCCTTACTACAAATATATTAAAATGATAATGAGCTGAGTTATTAGCTGCTGTTAATAGCTCTTGCAGCTATTTCCTTCTCTCATGTCTTCCCCACTGGTCTGCTGATTAATCTATGGAGGAACACACTTTCTACTTAACTACCTTTAAAACCATCTGATACAGATTTCTTCATATTTCATGTTCTCTGCTTCAATATTTCCCATCCTCACGCACCCTTTTCTTCCTCTCTTCTTCTTCAAATGACAGAATAGTATGCTTTCTTGTTTCTTTGTATGCTTTCCTTATCTCTGCCTCTCATGTGATCATGGTATATCAACAATTTCTTATTCTTTCTCATCTTCACCCTCTACCTTTTTCTCAGTGACTTCTTCCCTTCCTTCTCCACTTCACACCTATACCTTAGCAGGAGGGTTTTGCTAGGTTTAAAACACAACCATGTTAACTGGCTTTATTTGAAATTCATAAATCTCAAATGTGTCAGCAACATGGCTGGACAAAACTATGTTATGGAACATGTTCACTTTCCTCACCATCAAAACCAATGTTGAATATTTCCTTTCTCTTCTAAATCTTTTTATCACCCCCCTTTTGCCTTTATTCTTACCTTGTCTCTGATGTTATCAATAAAATGGTCACCAACCGTGATTCAAGCTAGCAACTGATTTGAAATAGCTCATAGAATTATATGGAGGAGGCTTGACTCCTATTGCTATGAAGGAAGTGGACCTGTCTTCTCCATTGTACTTTGGATTCCATTCCCTCTAATTATCTGAAGATCCTTGCTGGTGCAGTTGTCTAGTGGATCATTCTCAGCAGCTTGTGAACATGCTCCAATAGCTCCTATCCTGGAAGTACTCTGACAAGCCTACATGCCACCAGAGCCTTCATCTGATCACCTTCACAGCAAATTTTTTATAATGTTGTCAATGTCTCCTCCTCATCTTATATTGTCTCAGCATCTCAGATTAATCATATTATCACCTCTACCTCAGTATGGTAAACCATGACCTCTGTGTTACCAGACTGCCTATTAACCCCTCTGCTTTTATGCTATCTGACCTCTCAGCAGCTTTCAACACAGTTGACTAACCCCCATACTTACTGAAATACTTTCTTCTCTTCCATGTGTTCAGACTTTTCAGGGTTTTCTCTCCATCTTTGGCCACTCTTTCAATGTTAAATTTATATTTCCACTTTTTTCTTTAACTACATGTGAATATACCAAACTATGTACTCAATATCTCTATTTACTTAACTAAAAACATTGCAAACTTGACCCCAAACAAACCGCTGATTTCTAATCTCAGTTCCAAAGATGCTCTTTCCATTTCTCCACATCTTAGTGAACTATCTATTTAATGTTGAAACCAAAAAGCTAATGATACAAAATTAGTGAGAACTGGGACTTTAACTGGGGTCTTTAGGCTTCAAATATACTATCCTTTTAACTTCATCATATATTTTTATACATATATCTCTCTATCAGTTTTAATTGAGAAGAGTAAAAATAGAATAAGTAATTTCATGTTTTTATCTAAGCTCTCTCATGAACAGATATACTTAGAGTCACTAAATTCTTCATTTTCCTCCACTGCATAAAATTCTGTTCCTTTAATACCTGGGTCGTCAATGAAGTCTTAAGGTCTGTTACTATATTTCTACTGCTTAAAGACAGTGCAATTTAGCTATGGTGATGTGTCTTCTAAAGAACAAACTAAATAAAATGGTAGAGAAGAATTTACTACTAATTAGAATACAACTTCTTCTGAAGTGAGCCTTTTGCTTAATGCCCTGAGGCAGAGAAATGTGGATGGGTTTTTCCTTCTTATTAATATTTTGGCTTTTTAATGTGGCCAGGAACATTTTTACAAATATCTATATATATAAAAAGCCAGCGACCTGAATGCCATAACGACCAGAATGACCGGTTGCTATGACGCCCACCATGGCCAGTGAACCAGCCCAATCAGGGGGTGGGGCCCGCCAGCCAACTGCCTGAGGCCTCCCCCTGGCCGGCCCCACCCCCGGTGGGCCCCCACCACACTGATTTGCCTTCAGCCCCTCCCCCAGCCAGCTCTGCCCTCAATCAACCCCCCATTTCAATCAGGGGCAAGGCCACCCAGCCAACCACCCATGGCCCCTCCCCCAGGCTGCTGGCCCCCGATTGCCCCCAACCCCATTTGGGGGCAGGGCCGGCTGGCCCACTGTCCACAGCTCCTCCCCACAGCTGGTCCCACCCCCAATCAGCCCCCACCACCCCAATCGGCCTCCGGCCTCTCCCCCCAGCCAGTTCTGCCCCTGATCGATCCCCCCACACCAATCAGGGGTGGGGCTGGCCAGCCCACAGCCCCTCTGCACAGCCAGTCATGGCCTGAATCAGCCCTCCCACCCCAATTGGGGGTGAGTCCCACCGGCCAATCACCCACGGCCCCTCTCCCCAGCCAGCCCAGCCCTGATCAGACCGATCGGGGCAGGCCCACTGGCCAACCTCCCACCATCTCCTCCTCCCAACAGGCCCAGCCTCAATCCGGCGATTGGGGCCAAGCCAGCGGGACCCCACCTGTGCATGAATTCGTGCATTGGGCCTCTAGTGAAATAAAATCTCTTGTAATATGCCTGGTGCATTCTCAGTTATCATGAAAGAGGGGCCAGTATTAATGAGTTATGAGTTAAAGACTTTCTATAGAATTTACTTGGGAAAGCAGTTTACCCTAGAGTTGAATACATTTGGTTGAAGTGCGGTTTTACATTTACTTCTCTTATGTGAATATTTGGCTAGCCAAATTCTTTGTGCAGCTCTCACCAAACCTCAATATTTACTAACTGACATATAGGACTTTCTTGATAAAAACTAGTATTTTGGGTTGTTTCAAAATCTGTAGGTGGAGTAAATGTTTTGAGAGCATGGTAATGTTTAACAATGAATTATGTGGCCTTTATATAACAAGTATATCTTAGGAAAATATTGTTTTAACACTTTCCTAGGAAAATAATATTTTATGTTTATATAATCTCTTCTCAGAGGCTCTCAGAACATCAGAACCCCATGGTGCACTGTGCATGAACTATCACTGTTTTATGATTAGAAATTGGTTAAATAAGGCTTCCCCCAAATTTCCAAGCAATATGTAGTTTAACTTAAATTTAATGCACTTAAAGAAATATAAAGAGAAAGAGTAAATAAAAATTATTTTTTACCTATGAGAAACTACAAGTGTCCTTTTAAAAAGTATTTTAAAGTGAAATTTTTTAAGTACTATGGTTAAACATCATCATCTGTATTAAGGACACAAAATCTTATCTTACTTCTACTGGATAGTTATAGATCTGCATATACCCTTGTTTTAGTCTCCTATACATTTATATTTTAATGGTGTTATAATAATATTATTTATATTTAAAGTAAATTATTACCAGAAGTCTTAGAGCTGCATTGATCACAGAAAAATAACAAGAATAGGAGCCAACATTTGAAAGATGTCTTCCTAAAGAGTATCTGTTAATGTATCATGAAAAATCAGTTCCTTTTATTATTTCAATCTTTCCTTTAGCTTTCTAATTTTTCTCAGACCTAAAATAGATGTTTCTAAACCCAAAGGGCTTCTTATTTTCAGCAATAAGTTGATTACCATAATTCTTTTATGTTTTTTCAATTGTTCAAAACCTATTTTTGAACATCTGTTATCAGCTTGGTAATAGAGGATAGGGACGTCATGAAGAGAGGTGCTCTGGGACACATAGGCAGCTGCCTCGCAGAGCCTGGAGGCCGGGGATGAGGGAGGATCATTTCTATACTGTAACTGTACAGGAACTATAGCACATACCTAGGAGTTTCAATGGTGATACAGACTTTCAAGGAGCACCACAATCCCAAGTACCCTTGCCGTTCTCTCTCATCTTACTTCTTTTAGAAGATTAAGGTATTAATAATGGAAGGAAATGAATCAATGTAGACATTCTCATTAATAAGAATTTCTGTCTAAGCAACACAAATGAAGAACAATAGAGGACAATGATAAAAATAGCAGAGTACCTACGTTCCATACTTTTAACAGTGATTCAAAGCATTTTTAAATTTCTCATTTCCTCACTTAGAAAATGATTGATTATAATACCTGTGTGCTCAGTACAATTGGCATCCATATGGTGAAGCTGATGTCACCCAAAATGCCCCAAATTAACATGTACTGGGATCAGCAAATTGGTTTTCAGAGTAATAGTATGTTTGTATAATAAGTGACTTTCCTATACTTCAATGCTAATTAGCACATTAGCATGTTATTATTTAAATATGATCAGCTAATTCATTGGTTTTGTGTTCATACTTCTGTTTCAAGGCTATTTTTAACAGTATTTTCAAGTACTCCTAGCCTCTATAAAAGACAGATAATAACATACCATTAGCTTGAGAACAGAAGAAATGTCAGCTGGCAGACAACCTCTGTGCTTTCTGATTACTAATTCAATACACTTTTTTTTTTATGTCCTGAAAATACTGAGAATCCCCAAAGGTAAATGTCATTTAAGTTAAGTGTTTAGTAACCAGTGGTGGACTATTTCCCTTTCTACACCACTTTGTCAATTTAATATTACTTATAGGTTTATTAGTGTTTTGATATTATATAGACACTTGCAACCCTGAATAGCCCCTCAGACTTTTACTTTTATATGTGTAGAGAATTGATAAATTTCCAATAATGTGTGTTGTCCTCCCAAGAGAGTATTTCTCTTGTTGACATATATTCAGGTTTCTCTGCTGTTATGCTAATAACCCTCTTCTGCTTGTTTGGAAAGGGATTGAATTGGAAATTGTCAATAGCTGTGAAGAGAACAATGGTGGTTGTTCACATCACTGTGAACATGCACTTGGTGGGCCCCATTGTTCCTGTAACCATGGACACCGGCTTGATTCAGATGAAAAAACATGCATAGGTAATGTATGGTAAATGTCATCTTCCTTTAGAACTGTCCTGGATTCATTTAGTCCTTTCCTCTCTAATACTTATTGCTGTAATCTGAGCTACATCTCTCAAACTGCATGGAGAAATAAATCAAACAGTCTCTGGCTACTAGATAAATGTAAAAGAAATATTACTTGGCAGAAGACATCATTATCTTTGGATATTTACTTTAAAGTGAAAGGAGCTTTAAAACATTTAACAAAATATATGGACTTAGTTTTATTTCAGGAAAATATTCCAAGACCTATCTAACCACTAAATGCAATTTGTAACTCAACAAATGCTACCACGTACCCTACTTCTTTCTACCCCATGCAGAAGCTCAATCATATGTATTTCCTTTTCTTTTTTTAAAATATATTTTTATTAATTTCAGAGAGTAAGGGAGAGGGGGAGAAGAGAGATAGAAACATCAATGATGTCAGAGGATCTTTGATTGGCTGCCTTGTGCAAGTCCCACACTAGGGATTGAGCCCACAACCTGGACATGTGTCCTGATTAGGAATTAGAATTGAACCGTGACCTCCTGGTTCATAGGTGGATGCTCAACCACTGAGTGATGCTGGCCGGACTGCATTTCCTTTTCAACTTGGTGATGGCTTGGATGCATGTTCAACTTTGGTATGACAGGCACCTGTGTTTCAAAAGAAAACTTTAAAATTCTTTGGAAATCCCAGCTCAAATGCATTTTTAATAAATAACCTTTCCAACATATTATTAGAACTAATATCATTAGAGACAATGAGAAAAATAAATTTTAGTGCAACCTTGCTTCATAATGAATGCGGAATCTAGAGCTTCTGAGAAAAGGGAATACCTACTAAAAACAGGGAGAGTGAGCATCAAACTATATCATTATGTGCTCTGTGTCTGAGAGCACCTACAAGCCCCTCTAAAGCAATTGGCCATTATTCTGGAATTAAGTATCATATTTGCTTCTTTTTTTGTGTGTTGCTTTATATTACCTTTCTTAAAAGTTATGCGTGCTAAAAAAATATTTGACCATTTTATGCTACTCAGTATGGTTAGAGACAAACTAGAGTATCATAAAAGAGATGAATTTCAAAGGTGTAAGTATCTGGGATTTCTTTTCTTATGTGACAGTATGCGTTTCAAGGGATTTTGAAGTTTTCTGGTTTCATAAATTATTTAACCAAAACAATGTCATTACTTGTATATCTTGATCCAACATTGCCTCCTGAATTTTTTTGAGTCTACAGCTGCTACCTTAATAAAACCCATTGATTTCATTTCTTCTTCTTATGTAATGAAAAACTTGCTTATATTTTTCTACCTTGCTAATATATCTGGAAAAAATAAGGTGTTCCTTTTTTCTTTCTCCTTCTCTTCCTTGCTCTCTACTTGTCTTTTCACTAAACCTTTTGTTTGTGACTTACAATTTCATGTCTTTCCTTATTCTTTGAAAAGTACAATTCAGTAAAATTCTTATTTATAACTAGAAAAAAATAGCATCTGCCAGGGTCAAAATATAGAAAATTGCATATTTATGAGATTTCAGCATGACATTATATTGTTTGTGGCTTAAGTTTATTTCATTTCCCAACAATAAATAACACTCATTCCTAAAGACCAAATATTCACTATAGTAAGGCAATGAATTGTTTAGAGGGTACACATACAAATTTTGCTTATTTACCTGAGAATAGATTAAGGCTATGGTTGATTTGTAAAAATATTCATATTTGGAGGAAATTAAAGAATTTTCTTTTTAGCTTATTTTAGGATCGACATTTTTTATATCTGAGAATGTACAAATAAATGGGAAAATAAGTTGTCCAGTCTGCAAATTGTCAACCTGTCTTTCCCAACTCCAAAAATGTATTAGGGCTAAAACCTAGAGATGCATTAACACAATTTGAAAGACAGCAATAGAAAATCCAAGTGTCTGATCACAGTAAGCTCTCTACATTTAACAATCATTAGATATTAGAAACAAAATTTTTTCTAACCTTTTGAGTTTGTTCAACAGCTATGTATGGGGGTCACATACAAAAGGTCATTTTTCCAAGGTTTAATTTTCACTCTTTTCTGAAGTCAAAACTGAAATTTGTAATTGTTTTGCCTGGCTTCAGTTGAAGCTCTATTTTTGATGAGAGCTAAATTTTTATAAATAGGTGAATTTCTCTGCAATTGGCAATACTGACCAATGTAAGAAAAACATGATTATCAGAGAGGAGAGAAATAAAAAGGGAAAAATTAGCAAGCAAAGATCTTACCAAATAAAATTTGAAAATAAGTCAAGGAATTTAGGAAACAGGTGCTATAAGTGTTGAAGGAACACAACATTTTAAGAAAGGCTTCTGATGTAAGAAGGGCGGGGTTTCAGGTGAGTTTCAGACTAGGATGGTTTACATGAGACAAGCTAGAAATCACCCCAGAGGAATGATGATAGAAGAAGAATCCAAATGGAATATAAAATGATAGACTGTGGAACTCATTTTCCAGTTGTGATAAAGTTGTGCTCCTAGCACCTGAGAACAAGGATTCCTGAGACATATGTGTTTGGAGGCTCTGTTAGTATTTGAGAAAATTTTAAAATATTTTTTAAAACAATTAAGGATGTTTTAAATTAAATAAAACTGAATTATTAAAAGCAATTTTGCCCTCTATATTCATGCTATTTAATCGAAAGGACAAAGGATGGTTTAATAAAAGAGAGGGAAAAATATCACTTAGAATTTTGTGAGTAGCACTGCTTCTGACATTTTACAGGAGAAAGAATGTTTTGTGTCCAAATGACCTTCCTTTAGAAGTTTTATGGTGATCCCTCACCTTAGATAATTGACTGCATTTTCTTTCCTCCCTTTCCTCTTGTCTACATTTCCTTACACTGGTACCCTTTCCAAGGTTAATTGAGATATTGACCTTTTATATCTGTGGCTGCTCATGTAGTTAGGGAGCAATGGGACTTTGTAAACTCAGCACTGACAGGCCACCCAACATACCAGCTCAACAAACACAAGGTTGAATTGAACCAAGAGCCTATAGCCAAAAACCCAGAACACCCAATTCCCAGGCGTCTATCCTAAGGGAAACAGTGGGTGAAGAGTCTGTTGCTACTCCTTGGACAATTATGTTAGGAATGATCACCTCAAAACTCAAGCCAAATGGATTACTCTTTGGCTAAAGGGTTTCAATTTGACTTAATTCTGATGTGTTTTTATTTTCCTCAGGGCAGTTATGTATGTGGATGAAATATTCAGGATTGTAGAATTCTGGGATGATAATGCTGAAGGACACTTAAAGAGCATCACTTAGAAAGCTGTTTATCTGATAGGACATGCCAGGGTAATGTCACCAACAGTAAAATGAAAAACCCTGACCCCACTCATCCTAGCCAAAGCATCATCGCAAAGTTCAAGCAAATCCTCTGAAATATTCTATAATTCAGAACACAATATTTAAAAAGATTGTCTGCCCTCTCTCCAAATTGCAGCTGCCACTTCTCTTCCCAGTTTTGTGAATCCCATTTGCTTGCAAAGTTCTGTCATCTGAAGGTCTAGAACAAGTGTAAGACTGCCTCCTCTTTGCTCAAATGTTCACTAAGTGGAATTCTTGACTCTTCCTCTCAAGCTGTTTTGATGTTGTTGTTCTTCTTCAAGTTCTCTGTTTATTTAGTCAAATTGCTGTTTAAAGTGGGAAAATAGCAGAAATCTCTTTTCCTGTGCTTATAAATGCATTTGGAGATTATTTACATACTTATAAAAATAAATGACAGGCATAGGAGAAACATGCAAGAAACATAAATGCGAATGTGAGCCTCATTCTTTTTGTGTTATAGTTGCTTTGATGGCTGTACAATGTAGCCTGAGAAATAGAAATTGAGTAGTAAAACAATCTTAATTTATAAGTGAGGCTTTAATTTAATTCTATAGGCCAGTGAAATTCTTGTCTCTGAAACAACAGAAATGTCCTATTCCCCTTCAGACCTTGATGAATGTGAGAATGGAGAAGCCTGCTGTGCCCAGCTCTGCATCAACTATTTGGGAGGCTATGAATGCAGTTGTAAGGAAGGCTTTCAGATCAGTTCTGATGGTTGTGGGTGTGATGGTAAGTTTCTGAGCTCTAATATGAAATCACTGGTGCGATGAGGCAATCAGTGAAGGAGGAACATGTGAGGAAGGGGGTTTGGGTGGGAAAGGGAAGTCCTTGCCAGGATGTCTACCTAGTTCTACCATTTACTATCCTATGAGCTTGGGCAATGAACTGCTCTGAGCTGCAGATCCTCACCAGTAAAGTGAAGACAATAATAGGATTAGTTTGTAAATTAAAGAAAGTAATAAATGTGAAGTGCCTAATACAGTGATTGAGAAAGAGAAGTCACTCATCTAAAGGCAGCTATTATTATTATAATAACTTATTGGCCCATAATTCCTTTACCTAACTTAATCTATATTGGCAAGTGAAAGGTTCTGGCAGGTCATAGCACACGGCCATACTCATGACAATCTTGCCTGGAATTAGAAAGTTGGTGGCTGAAAATCATCTTAATTAGAGAATAGTAATGAGGATTGCCAATTCATTGCCATGGTCCAAATCTGTATCAGAATCTTTTATATATGATATTAATTTAACTAATGCAAGTTTTAAGATGCAGTTTTATAATTTTCTAAGTTCCTTGTTAAAATTGGTTCACTTACCTTTCAGATAATTTCTAGATTATGTATTTGTTTTCACAGGAGAGTATGAATTTAGTGAGTAGAGTTAATTCACTTTTTTACACTTTTTTTGAGCCATTGCTACCATTTACTTTTTTTAAGTTTATTTTTAAAACATGGAATCTTTAAATTTTCATTTTATGATCATTACCATTATTTCCAACCACGTTTTTCTTTAAGTCAAAGCAAACATAAGATGATCTTTTTTAATAAGTCAATGTGTATAAGAATATTATGCCTCAGAAAAAAAGTGTTCCTTTGCTTAAAGAAACAAATTCCTGAATTATGTTGAGGTTGATAGGTGTGTTTTTTTCATATAGATGCCAAGCTCCTCAGCCTTGCAATGTAGGTAACAGCAAAGAAAACACAGATATGATATCTATATATCCTAAACACAGTACAATATATTACCATTTACCACATTTAATCCAATTAACAGGAGCCAAGAAATTTGAATTTCATCAACCATCTGCTCTTAAGCAAAGTCAGCCAAAAGATGATTGTATGGTGTGAATATACATACTTGGGTACATGCATCCAAATTGAAAAGGTATCATAATCTGAGGCAAAGCTTAGAAACCCAGCTTCATCAGTAAACTTTTACTATTGTGAACACATTGACCAGAGTCTAGGCTCAAATATGGACAGTCACATGAAATTAAAGCTTAGCGTTCTTCCATCTCTGAAATTCTCCATAAACCTTGTACAGAATTATGCATGGAAGAAATGCTTCATTATAGATACTGAATATTTCAAGAATGAATGAAAATTATACAAAATGGTGTATAGCCTGAGGCCATTGAATTTATTTTGTTTTAAATTCCTCATCAAAACCTCATGAACAAGGTCTCAAAAAGACCTTGTCTATGTAGATGAACTACAGTAAACTTGAATGAAAGAAAAAAAATGGGCAGGCTATACTTGAGAAAGTATCCAAGGCTAAGTTTTCTATAGGACAGTACATCAAGGTGACAACAGGAATACAAATATGCCCATGACTTTGCCATGTCTATTTTATCTCTCAGTGCCTAAAAGCAGACATTGTTTAAATGTTCCTAGATGTGGACGAGTGTCTGGATACCAGCAGAGTCTGTGACCAAGTATGTATTAACTCTGTGGGAACATACCACTGTACTTGTGAGGAAGGCTACAGAATTGGAAGTGATGGAAAAACTTGCATCTGTAAGTCACTGTGAAGAATCTCATGTGTCTCTTCTAAACTACTTCCACCCCCATTTTCTTCTTCAGGAACAATGGAGACCATATATTCTTCCTTCACTCAACCTGTCCTCCCCTTTCCTCACAGACTGAGATCTTTTCCTTTTGTTCTCTCTGCTGCAGTTTCAGCTTTGTGATAGCTGCTTCTCACCCTCATTTACAAGAGACTTTTTGAAATGGCCTCAAAGAGTTCTCCCTTTCAGTGGCCCCCTGCCTTGGCTGTCTAGTTCAAACTCTCTCATTTCTCTCATCCACCCTTGCTCGGTTTTTCCTTCTTTTAACCAGCATGTTGAATCCAGCCATTTTCCTCTGTGGTCTTAGCTTTAGATGATGATGAGCTGGAGGAAGGAGAAGAGGAATTAGAAGTTGTGAGGTTCGCAGGCCTTCTATTCAAGAGCCCGCCTAGACTGCTTCATTATGTTGCTCCCTCTTTGCCTCCCACCTACCAAGATGAAGAAGATGAGGACAAAGTGGGAAAAGATATTCGAGGAGAACTAGCTCTAGTGCCCAAAGTTGGTGAGTAAAGGAATTTATCTCATTAGTCACCTCTTTTCTTTATTATTAGAGAATTCACATAAATTATTTTATAAACAATTTCATTATCCATACTTAAGGCCACCAAATATTTTAACATTTTAACGGGATGTTAGCAAGAAAAGTGGGGCCAAAATCACTTCTGAGCTTCCGAGCAAACCCATCATCTTTTATCTTCCTTCCGTTTCACAATAGGGTTGCTATGTAGGTATGTGTAGAGGTGTGGGTACATGGTGTTGGGGGCTGTTCAAGTTCAATATAGTGAAATGGAGCTGAAAAGTATCTTTAAGTTATCATAATGGGGAGGATTGGGATCTTTTAGTTCTGACTATTAAAACTCCATTAGAAGTCGCTTTTATATAGTTAAAAACTTACTTTAAATTGCTTTGAAATCTAGATTCTTCCCAGTTTTTAAAACAATGAGAACTAACTGTTTAATATATTCAAGTGGACCAAGAAAGTATCTTAAATTCATGAGCAGTTTTTCTTAGATGCATATATCCACACAACAGAACTCAAGCATCAAATCACTTCTGATCAAAATAAATGAGCATTTCCTCTTTCAAAAGTAACAGTTTGCAGCCAGTCTGCTGCTTCCTTTTCTTTTCTTTGTCAAACAGAGCTGCTCTTTTTGTTCTCCCTCTATGTGCTGTAGTTTAACAGAGCTTGATGATTGCTTCTGAATGCATTCAGTAAAATGGCAGAAATATTTTCATGCTTTGGTGAATCACAATAATAATATTAGTAAATGCATCTGCATAAAAGTAGAAATGCTTTACTGTTTCTTCATTAAACTTCTGCTACTTCAATGACTGAAAGTCTGAATGGAAAGAGTTCAGGGCTACTAAGGCAACTAGAACTTGAATGGCCAAGATCTGGAGAGGAGAGAGACCCAGACAGGTGAAATGGACTAACTCTTCTGCTTTTCTCCTTGAGCCATTTGCTAATGTGTAGGCTGTGCAGGTAGAGAAGCCAGGGAATTGAAAAGGCAACTGCTAAGAGGGAAAGGAGCTGAGCTCAGTTACCAGCAGTATGATAGCGATGGGGAGGTAAAGTAGGCAGCCCAGGATCTGCCAAAGGAGAGAGAGCTTGCTCAACATAACAGACATTCAACTGGGATGCCTGAGAGACCCCACTAGAAACAGGGGCAAAACTTGAAATGAAACAATCCTTAAAACAACGGAAATCAAATCTCTCCATCTTTATTCATATTAAGGTAATTTCCCTCAAAAAGAGAATGGAAAAACACTTCATGGTACACTTATACACTAAAATACGATACAGACTTAAAAAAAAGAAAACACTAGTTTAAGTGCAGTATGGGTGAGTCTCACAAATATTACATTGAATGAAAGAAGGTTGATACCAAGAACACATACTTTACAATTCAATTTATCTGAAGTCCAAGATGAGGAAAAGCAACAAATGGCAAGAATATTGATTATTTTGATGTTCTGCACAAAAATATGTCTGCTTTAGTTTCATTGCATGTTCAGGAATTTTACCATGAGATGAACTACCAATAGAAATTTTAGTAAACACTTTAGGAACAGCTTTTTGTCCAGTACAATTAAATTTTCTTGAATATTCACTTATTTGAATTAATTTCTCTTCATACTTTTTAAACTTTCTTTTTAAAAAGTTTATTCTAAATATTCTTCTGGGACTATATTTCAATAGTATCACTGGAAAATATAAAATAATATCTACTTTAAAAGATATTTCTTTGCCGTTATCTTTTTCTGGGACTTTAAGAAATATCTTCAAGGATCAAAGGATTATTTTGTGTGTGTGTGTGTGTGTGTGTGTTTGTGTATGTGTGTGTGAAATTAAGTGTTTCATCTCCATTTTCAGTGACGGAGACAGTTTGAACTAACTGAAAATGTATCATATTCCAGTCTGTTTAGATCACACCTTTGGACATGATTGCAGTTTGAGCTGTGAGGACTGCATGAATGGAGGCCGGTGCCAGGAGGGAAAGAGTGGGTGCTCCTGCCCAGCTGGTTGGGGTGGCATTCTTTGTAATGAAAGTGAGTGATACCCTAAAGGATTGGTAAGAAGGTGCTCTCTTCTCCTTTACTGTTGCTAGAGACTGCTGGTGATGAGTTCTCCTATACCTGTGTTCTCCCTAAAATGTTTTAACAAGGTAAGCAATTGATATGGGTGAGAAACCAATGTATTTGTTGTGCATAGAGAATGCCTGTGAAACACTAAGATTTTAAAGTGAACATGTGATTAAAAGGGGAGATTTTATGTTCCCTGGAAAACTAATGTACTGTTTCTTATTTATCCATGGAGCATGAAAGTTAATAAAGGACCCTAATATTCTAGGCCTATTAAAAATCCCTCCATTTAAATAAGTCATTAGGCCCAGGCAAGCTATTCCCAATAAAGGCCAAAAAAAATAAAATAAATAATTGTGCTGCAAAGTGCAATTAATGGGATTGCTTGACTGCTGCTACTTTCCTTTTATGTGTTTTTTTCTTTCCTTTTTCCTTTCAAAATATGTTAGTACAGCCAATGGCACTTTCAAATATTTTATACACTGAGTGGCCAGATTATTATGATCTCTGAACGCATAATAATCTGGCCACTCAGTGTATATCCTATATAATAAAAGGCTAATATGCAAATTGTCCCCTTGACCAGGAGTTCGACCAGCAGGCAGGCTGGCCAACTGCCCATGTCCCCTCCCACTGGCCAGGCTGGCTGGACCCCACCTATGCACAAATTCATGCACCGGGCCTCTAATATATATATACTGAGTGGCCAGATTATTATGTGTTCAGAGATCATAATAATCTGGCCACTCAGTGTATGTCTCTCATAAAAAATATAAAAGATTAAAAATGATACCTCTAATAAATGTATTCTTTATATTTTAAATGGAGGTATACTTGTAGGTACTAAAACTACCAAGTAATAAAAACAAAATATATTAACTATCTTTGTTTTCTCTTTCTCTTTTTAAATTTACCTTATAACATTTTTAAGAGAAAGGTTTTCTTAGGCTTTGTGATTAGCTTAGAAGATGATATGAGCAGATTTTTCATTTGAATCCCCAGCATACAGGAAGAAAAAGCACAAATATTGTTTCTATTAGGAGATAGATATGATCTTGAGTCACAACATGTGAAGTGGCTTAACCAAGATTACTAGTTAGGGTCTTGAGGACCTTCCTTAAGCATTCCTCTGCTCCTGTGTCTCTTCTGCTACCAAAATAAGTAAATAAATAAATAAACAAACAAACAAACAAACAAACAAACTTGAATAAGAGTGACCCATTTCCTGATACATAAAGCATATGTTTCTGATCTACTCACTAGTGACCCTCTAAAATCAGGCCCTTCTCAATTTTTTTGCTTTTGATCCTAATCACAACCCTTTGCCCAGCTTATAATTTCCAACAAACTAAACCACTCTGTACTTATTGCTTTGTACTTACCATTTTTGTGCCTTTTGCTAAACCGCCATTTTTCTCCATTTCCACTTATTGTATGAAGACTTTTTGATGGCCCATTCTAACCACAACTATTTTTATTTCAGAGAATTTAAAGTTCTCTTTCTCTCTCTCTCCCTCTCCCTCTCTCTTTCTCTCTCTCTCTCTCTCTCTGTTAGAGATACCTATTCTCCTGTTCCATTTCTTTGACTAGACTCAGTGCTCATTGTCAAGGTCCTACTCATGTTTCTCAAAACTGGAGGCACCTAGTTCATAAATGAACAAATAAAAAAAATTTGATATTAAAGTACTCAGTTATATTGACCTGCAGCTTGACATTGATCTGCAACTCTTATAAAACTAGGATCAATAAGTGTTATTGTGTGAATAAAATGAAATAAATATTTTTCTTTATATTGTAAGTTTTGTTGGAAAATATGTATCTTCCAAACCCTTCATTTCTAGCATGGCAGCATGAGAAATAAAACTAAAAATCTATCTCAAATACATCGGAATATAGCATGTCTAATATAAAACTAATATAGAGATATTTAAAATGAACTTGCTGATAAAATGAAGATAAGATGCCCCCCTTCTTTGACTTTAGAAAACTTTGAGGATCTTTTAAGTTTTCACATGGTCCTTTTTGTATAGGAGTCTGTCCCTGAAAGCAGAAGATTATATATTTTTTTGCATTTCTTTCTGCATTTTTTAAAAATTCTTTACAAAGATGAAAACGAAATATTCCAAATTGGGGGGGAAAATGTTCACTGATTCTTTAACAAAAATGGGAAGTGAGAACTTTTTTTTAAATCCCTATAAACTGCAATAAACGGATGTGATCAATCATTCATCATCCATATTTTTAAAAGTCCCAGCTGTTCAAATGCTGCAAGGGAAATTTTAAAAAAGAGCATTCTAAAGAGATCTGGAGAGTTAGTTTTCCCATTGAGTAGATCTTTTATTCTAATTCGTTTATTGGTCTATGATTAAGATATCTGCTTTGAAGTGTTGGGAATTTTCCATGTCATTAGAATGAAACAATTTAAAAATTATCACATTAATTTTAATAGCACCTTTCAGGACTCCATTTCTTTTGAAGAGATTTCATATTGAATATTTCATTTGTTATTATGACACTCTAACGAATTGACAGGGAAGGTTATTTTCATATGACAAATGAATGGGTTATATATGGAGGGGAGGATTCATGACTCCTTCCAAATCTTCCAGCTGTGGTTTGGGGTATGTTTGTTTTAAAATTTGTTCCTCCAGGCCAATTGCTCTGTTTGATGCTAATGAATTACTTATCATATCTGTGCACTATGTGGTATCATATTCTACTGTGTGGGGTAGTGACAGATAATAGCATGGTTTGCAGATGTTGAATTGATGACTTGCTGTAATCTAGATACTGTGCAAGTCATGTAAACTTCCTTAGCTTTCTTTTTCAGGTGGATATTTTCTGCTCACTCCTTCTATTGTCTCTGTAAGAATTCAAAGACTTACTACATGTAAATTAACAATGTAGACCTAAACCAATGTTTGTTGACTGATTTTCTTACTCCTTTTGTTTTCCTCTTTCCTTTTCATAGTAGCCTAGGGCTTGAAAGCAAAGAAAAAAAAGTGCATAAGAAGCCAAGTTTCCATATAAGCATCTGGGATGGTGTGGGTGGGTGAATAGAGGAGGTGATATAAATGTAGTTTTGTAATATGTAGTCTATTATGATAAAATGTCATTTAAAATGGTTACTGACATTTTCTAAACAGCTGTATTTATCCAAGTTAGCATTAAAATAAAGCTACAGACATTTTTCTCAATTTATTATTTTTATTGGGCTACTGAACACTTTCCCCCAAAACAACAAAACCATTGTTTGCTTGACTTCATCATTCTTTGACGAAGAATGCAAATTACCTTGGGACCTTCAAGACAGTCTTAGTTGCATTTATTCCCGGTGAAAAAGACATGCCATTCTTTTCCTACATTTTCTTTCCATTTTTTAAAATAAAAGGTGCAGTGTGTTTCTCGTTCAAGTTTTTGGAATTATACAGCAAGGGTATCTAAGCTTTGAAAATGTGATGGTTAGAGTTTAAGTAACAGGGTAAATTTTGTATGTAAACTTTCTTAACAGTACCTCAGTCATCATTTTAAGTAGCTGCATCAATAATCCCCAGGAATTACTATGCCACTTAAGCTGGAGGCATGCCAGAGATACTTCTCAGGTCTGCAAATTACAGAGATTTTGATTACTTGGTACCCATTCTAATAGGAAGACAAGATGGTTGTGTGTGTTTTTTCCATTTGTATCACAATGAGTATGTTATACTGTGATTGCTCAACTTCTCCATTTCCTTCATAGCTTGTTCCCCCGAGACCAGTGGGGAAGAATGTGGAAGCGTCTGTGATTGTCAGAATGGAGGCACCTGCGATCCTCTAACTGGGCAGTGCCAGTGCCCCCCAGGGGTGCATGGGAAAACCTGTGAATATGGTAGGACTGTCATGTGCTGGTCACATAAGATAACTCTTTAAAATCTTGAGACTTACTTATTTGTTCTTCATAATTAAAAGGAGGAAAGGAGATGAAAATCAGAGGTGAAAAAGAGAAGAGGGAAAGAAAAGAAATTATGAATGAAAACTTACAAAATGTCATTGAGGCTGTGTGTGGATTTTTCATAGAGACCAGGGAAAAGGCCACATTTTCTACATAGGTTGATAAAGCCAAAAAATAAACTGCTTTTCCAGGCCCAAGAGCTGAAGACAGAGAGTCAGTGAAGATATGTCTTTAGGAATTGCCAGAAATCATGAGGAGTTTCTTAGGGTCCCACAGATCACGGAACTGGGGAGATGGAAACCACGTTTACTTCACTCTCAGAGTTACAGGAAGGCTCCTACGGGCATCCCAAATATTCATCCCCCTGGATAATATGTATTCATTCATTCAAATTATATGAAGTCTTTGCAAGGCACTGTGCCACACATTATGATATGGTAATGTGTGCCTTGGGATCTGAACATGAGGAAAATGCAGTCAGTGTGAGCCACAGCAATTTCTAGAGAAGGTGCACTGCAGTAGCAGCCTGCAAAATATGGGGCATGAGACAGGGAAAGTGTGAGGGAAAAGCATCTCCAGACTCTGAAGTGGGTAGGAGTGAGGTGCGTTCGAGGAACTGGGTCAGCTGGTGGAGCAAAAGTCCATCGGAGAGTATTAGTGCTGCATGAGGCAGTCTAAGTAGGGGCTCATAGTCTGGTTAAGTTTGGAGTTTTAACCTGACAGGAGTGTCCAATCATTATGGAATTTAGGCAGAGGGTAGAACATCATATTTGTGATTTTTAAAAGGTCTCATTAGCCTCAGTCCCTCCAGATTGGAAACCTTTTGCGAGCTCCTTGATTCATGTAACAACAGCTCTAGCAAGTTTTGCATATGGGTTAATATTTGCTTTGTTTGTCCTCCCACCTCTAGGATGCCCTAAAGGACTCTTTGGGAAGAACTGCAAAAGGAAATGTAACTGCGCCAACAATGGCCATTGCCACAGGGTGTACGGTGGCTGTGTGTGTGAGCCAGGGCGCTATGGGAGGTTTTGTCATCTGAGTAAGTCACAGGCACTACATTTGCTCTCAAAGAGGCTCAGAAAAGTTCCAAAAATTAGAAAAAGGAAGAGACTAAAACCATAGTTTATACACACACACACACACACACACACACACACACACACACATGTATATATATGTGACAATTTATGTTCTAGTCTTTGTTTAGACTTCTTATTTTAGAGACTCTAGATTTTGATGAATGAAAGAAAACTATTTCTGAATTCTTTACTTGTTTTTCTCATTCGTGTTTACCTTAATTATTGAGAAAGGATGGTTACTAGCTCATTTAGAAGGAGGCTTGGCACTTAGTGGGAGTTGAATATTAAAATGAAGAGAAAAAGTCTCCATTATTTCTGAGTTCTAGTGCATAACATTATCATTCCCTAAAATTGCTGCAACAGGCTATTTATTTTGCATTTTGGCCATCAATCACATTTTGCAAAAGATGTGAGAACACACAATCACCAGTAAGTACTTCAGTCTCTTCAGTAGCTTATAGGATTTCTCCTAATGGATGTCTCTGGGAGCCCACCATCCCATCTTGTAGCCGTGTGCAAGCACCTATGAGCCTGAAACATTCTCCACCCTGTTCTGTGTGCTCTCTACCTGTTCCTCTACCTGTTCTGTGTGCCCTCCTCTGAAAGTCCTCCCAAGTGGACCTCAGAAATACCAGGACCCATTTCTTAATAACAGAGACCTTTTAGAGTTTTATAATGCATTTTTAGTTGACTGTCCATGGATTTTGTCTATTTTATAAAGGTATGTCCCGAGAAAACAGAGAGTAAATTGTGACTCCAAATAGAGAATCGGGAAGGCATCATGGAAAGCTGAACCTGGGTAATGAACTGTCTGGCTTGGGTTAGCAATGTAGAAGAGAAGGGGAGATAGCAGGGGTAAATGTGAAAAATGCAGGTGCAGAGGGCATATTCCAGAACATCGTGTACCTCCTAGAACATGCCAAGAGAAGAAAACAAACCTAGAAACAAAGATAACATCATTTCTATTATTGTTCCTCCAGGGCAGCAATGGTCAACCTTTGCATCTAATGGCATACATAAACTAATTACTAAAATTCTGCAGGACACCAACAAATATATTTTTTGCTGATGTGACAAAAATAGGTATAATTTTTATTGATTTACAAAATATAATAATGGTAATTACCTATCCTTTTGCTCCAAAGTGAGTTTAAAAAAAAAATCAGGTGCCTATACTTGTATATAAGGATTTCTGGTACCAAGAATTAACCAATCAGATGCAACCTTATTTGTGACATGACCAATAAGATGCAACTCTATTCTAGTACCTGAATATTTAAAGTTCAAGACTGGGCATTCACACCAGACAGCTGTTGTTGTGTTGGCTGTTGTCATTTTTTTATTTGACAATCTAAGGGAAAAAAGGTCAGTTCCCTGACTAAATAGTCAGGTATTACATGTCTTAAAAATTCTGGCAGCACACCAGTTGAAAATCACTGCTCTGGGATAACAGGGTACATCCCATTTTGTAGCAATAACTTTTAAATATTTTATAAGGCAATACTAGATATTTTGGCAAAAAAAAACCACATTAAAATCATAACTCATCTGGTCAAATATTTGAAGAGCAAATGGTGGTGGTAATAGTAGTTAGCATTTTGAATGTGACCATCTTTCAAAAAATATGCACATTTCAATTTTTTAATACTGTTTGCTTAGACGTGAGGCTTCATTTATTAATGCCACTTGCCTGGCCCTGAGAAGCTTCAGTTTGAAAACCTATATTAGTTTTCTAGAGCTGTTGTAATAAAGTGCCACAAACTGAGTGTCTTAACTAACAGGGATCTATTGCCTCACAGTTCTGAAGGCTAGAAGTCCGGGATGAAGGTGGTAGCAGGCCATGCTCCCTCTGAAGGCACCAGGATCAGTTCCAGACCTCTATCCTAGCTTCCTTCGCTTGTGACAGCATAACTCCAGTCTTCACATGGCATCCTCTCTGTATGAGTATCTCTGTGTCTAAATGTCCTCTAAGTATAAGCAGACCAGCCTTATCAGATTAGAGGCCCATCCTTCAGTATGACCTCATTTTAATTGATTCCATCACTGATGATGTAGTTTACAAATAAGGTCATTTTCTGAAGTACTGGGGCTAAGGACTTCAACATATGAATTTTTGGAGGACATATTTCAACATATAACATGGAGTAGACACTGGATTGACTAAAGAAGTTACTTCATCCACCCGTCCTTTTTTTGCTAGTCACATTTCCAGTTACATGCTCTTGTTATACCCACCTGTCACATGTTAAGTACTCCATTGTGCCTGAGCTGTCCACCGAACCACTGTTCTGGATGCTGAACCAGAAAGAGTAAGGGCATGGAAGTCAATGCGGGGAAGAGTTCTAGGATGAACAAGGAGAGGCCTGCACCAAGGAAGACAATCTCACTGAGAGACCTTGGGGATGGTGGGGCTGGGGAAGAACTCAATACTTAGAAGCCACAGGAAAGATGAACAAGGATTAGTATAATTTATCACCCAAATGAGATAATATGAACAGTGAAAAAGGAGCCCTGTTAATAATTCTGTTCTGCTTTAGAGGTAACCCTGTCCATCCCTGACAGGGACAAGAATCACCCTACATCATGGCATTGTAACCACCACTCTCAATTATCTCTGCTAATAATTGCAGATATTAGAAGATGTTAATTTCCATTCACCAGAAAATCAATTGGCTTATTTTCTTCTTTAAAAGCCTATATAGGCATACAATACAATTACTTGAGCCTGGAGGGCACTTGAAGGATCTTTTACTTGATAAGTCCCTTGGACATCTGTAAGGGAAAGAAAGAGTGGTCAGACGTGTGTTTTGGAAAGGGGATTGAATTGCAGTAAGTAACTCCTCAAAGAGAGACCTAAGGGTAGGCGTTCCTGAATGCAAAGGTAGGACTTTCAAGTGATAAGTCCTGTGCTATCATTCCATTTGTAAAACCTGATTGCATGGGGAAAATAGTGAAGGAAAGGCAAGCACCATTTGTCAAAGATGTAGCCAAAATAATGCTACTGTCAGGATGAAAGTTTTGTGTTATCTACAGAATGTAAAAGTGTTTCTGATTACCATATAATGAAAGGGAAGGGGAACAATGGTGAGCTTCACATCAGTGCTTGTCCATCATCTCCATGCTGTGGCAGGATGAATATGGGGCCTGGCAGGCCTTCGCAGTCCTTGGAGAATTTTAACTATGGGCCCCAATGGAGCACATTGAGAAGCAATTTCTCCCAGAAGCCCCCAAACCTTTTAAGTAGTGCAGGCTTCACTGTTCACATCCACTTGCCAAAAAGCAAATGAATTGCCTGATTTGAAAGACATTTGTTTCCCTGGTTTTTGTTTTTTTTGGCAGTTAGGATGATCTCCTTGTTTCCCCCATAATCAGGCCTTGCAGAACTACATGCCTGTGCACTAACAATGTGGAAAAAACACCAAGGTGTGGTTTTCAAGTGACAGTTTGCCTCAATTTGCTTGCAGACTGTCCCAAGGGGGCCTATGGGGCTGGCTGCTCTTCAGAATGTCAGTGTGTGGAGGAGAACACCCTGGAATGCAGCGCCAAAAATGGCAGTTGCACCTGCAAATCTGGTTACCAAGGCAACAGATGCCAGAAAGGTACAATCTGATGCTAAATTTTCTTTCTTCTCTAATAACAATGCTCAGCCTTTGTTCAGCACCATCTGATCATTAATTATTTAATCCACCAGTGTTCTCAGGAGATGGGTAAGCTTTATTAATCCCCTATTTGCAGGTGAGGAAACTGAGACACAGGGCAATAAAGTTATTTAACCTTGTCTTCTCAGCCTCTGCTTTAGCTGTCCCCTTAGGAGCTTGGGCAAGGAAGGGAAGAAAGATCACATTGCAGAGAACCTTGTCGTAAGAAGATTAAAGCTGGTCAGTCACTTCTTTGAGGTGAACAAATCAACCAAGGGCACTGCTAGCTTTCAAAGTTAAAAAAATAATTTTCTTTATACCTAAAGACAGATCATTCAAACAAATACAACTCAAAAATTCTAACCACAGAAAAATTTTGGAAAATTTAAATCTAGTTATCAGTGTGGCCCTTTTGCATATTTCTAAGAATTACATAGTTGTTGTTTTTTAAATATATTTTATTAATTTTTTTACCGAGAGGAAGGGAGAGGGATAGTTAGAAACATCGATGAGAGAGAAACACCAACCAGCTGCCTCCTGCACACTCCCCGCTGGGTATGTGCCGGCAACCAAGGTACATGCCCTTGACCGGAATCAGACCTGGGACTCTTCAGTCCGCAGGCCGACGTTCTATCCACCGAGCCAAACCAAACAAGGTATTACATAGTTTTTTTTTTATAAATCTAGAAATATAAAAGTTTATGTACATCCTAATTCCAATTATAAGTAACATATGTTGATATAAGTGTGTCGTTGCATAGAAAATTTGGAAAAAGGTATTCCACATTTTAGAAATGGCTGTCTCCACTGTGGTCTCATGGACATCTTCTCCCTGGGTATCTGCAGGGTTCTTCCACTTTATCACCAAGTCTTAGGCCACCTTTTCACTGAACCTCATCAGTACCACCCTCCTTCAAATTGCAACTTGTATGTCTTTTTGAACTCTTATTATTTTTCCCAAGTGCTCTTCATCTTTAACCATAACATATCCTATAATTATTGTTATGTCTAATATTTATTGCCTGTCTTGCCTGCTAGAAGCTAATTTCTACAGGAGAAGGGTAGCTGTTCCTTTTGTTCAACAAAGTGTCCCCAAACTCCTAGGACAATCCTGACATCCAGGACTTGCTCAATAAGTGTGCTCTGAACTGAATACATAAAATGAATCTTTAATTTTGTTTTTTATAGATTTTTCTCATGGTATCATGTATTCTGTATTAAGCACTTGGTACTGCTTTACTCAGGAGAAATTATCACAGCGAGACGGAACATATAACAAATGAAATGACCATAACTAACAGCAAGGTGAACTCTTTGCCTTTGACATGATCCAAAGAACAATATTTTTTTCTTCCCTCTTTAATATGTTTTTATTGATTTCAGAGAAGAAGGGAAAGAGAGATAGAAATATCAATAATGAGAGTAAATCATCCATCAGCTGCCTCCTGCATGCCCCCTACTGGGGATCAGCCCGCAACCCAGGCATGTGCCCTAGACTGGGAATGAAACAGTGACCTCCTGGCTCATAAGTTGATGCTCAACTACTGAGCCACGCTGGCTGGGTAAAGAGCAATGTTTTTTAAAATCAGGAGGACATTTGGTGGTTTTATAACCAGTCAATCAATAGGTCTGAGCTGCCTGTCACTATTTGAGCCAATTCAGCAAGAGACAAGGTTGAATCAATAATGCTGGCAGTATGGGAGAGTAGCAGGTCATCCACAAAAATCTTCTCTGTCCCCCACCATAAACCAGCTGCTTATATTGGGTAGAAGGATGAAGATTATATGGGGAAGTAGGCAAAAGGGCATGGCAAATGGGTAGTTTACAGGTAATGTGGGCTGGATATTTGCCTGCAGATATGCAAAGGGCTGGCTGCTCTGGTTTCTACAACAAGGGTTAATCTTTCCATAATAATAGACAACTCCCGGAGCGGGAGGATGTGCTGCATTTCCAAGTGAGCTCCCAGGTCCTGCATACAACTCCCAGCCAGGTTAAAATGTGCCTTCTTTAATCAGAACAACACGATCACAGTTAACAGAGCATGATTAATATTTCTTACAATTATAGTTGATCCCCAATATTCTATTTCTGCTCCTATCAGATTTGAAAGGAGCCATCACACCTTATGGTCCATTCAGAGACAGTCCTGGGTGTGGAGTTGTCTTTGGCCTTTGTGTATCACAAGTGCTCCTTGCATGATCATCTTCTGAGAGTTGCAGGGCCTGTTGGAGGTGACTGAAAGGGAGAAAGTGCTCTAGGTCTCCCAGGTCACCCTGTGGCTATGGAACTGGAGTGTGTAAGCAGCAATGTCCATCTAGATTTCATGGAGTGAGGGCTATTTAGGGACCTGGACTGTGACTTTTTAAACAATGGGGAAAAGTACTTGGGCCAGAAGCCTGATATTACACAAATGTGTTTTCCATGGTGTAAGAGTGGGTCCCATGCCAATATCTCAACCTCCTTCTGCTTCAACTGATTTTTAAGGGTAGAGTCAGCCCCTTATTCACTTCCCCACCAGAGAAGTCATGGCCTGGCAGGCAATGCATGAGGAGACAATACCATATACACACACCTGGGTAAATTTAATTTATTCTGATAACATTCTTGTAAAGCAGCTGCTGAATATAGTATATTGGAACATGCTTCTGAGATTCCCACTGTGAAGGAAAATGAGTTGAAAGTATATGTAAATCAGCAAAATAGATAGGTCACCATAATCTCTCAAAAACATATTATTTTTCAATCAGATAACTTTGTCCAATTCTGATATTTGTGTCTAACCACAAAATGAAATTATGAATCAGACCAGAGTGGGTGAATGGGATCACCATGATTGGCAGCTGAAATCAAGGCAAAAAGAGCTCTCCAAATCATGGGCATGATGGAAATCAGGCCTGTTTTTCTTTCTCTTTTTCAAGTGCTCCTAGAGCCAGACATGTCTTTAAAAATCTTGACTCCATCCCTGTGTCTCGATTGCAGATGAATAGTTAATTAAAGGCTGCAAATAGTTTCAATGGCACTAATGAACAGTGCTCTCCACAATCAGCACCAGGACTTACTCAGCCCATCAGTCATGACTTTTAAGAGCAGAAGAGCCAGTATACACAGGAATCTGTGAAAGAGCAAAAATGAGAGAGAGGGGAAATAAAATCCAGCCAATGTTTTTGTTTTGATTAGTTTGTAGCCCCGGGGCATTTTGGACCCCAGCTGCAGGCAGACCTCTGAATGTGGAGGGCTCTGGCCCAGCTGGCCCTGGAATCCATCTAACTCCTTATTCCCCTTTATATCATTATAATAAGGACAGACTTATGTTACAATCGTTCCACATTGAATGAACTTTAAATTTGAACTATGGTGTCTCTCGGTTAATTGACTTGACAGGTGCTGAGTAACTAGTATTGCAGCCTAAGTTTGCTGAGAGCCAGAAGATCTGGGTTCGATTCTGACTTTGCTCCTTCTGAGCTGGTTTGGCCCAGAGTAAGTCACTTAACCTCTCCCAGCCTCAGTTTCCTATTTAAAATGAAGCTAACGTTGCTTATGTCATATAGTAATTTTTATGCAAATGGGAGCTACTGTATGTAAAGTGCACAGCACAGAGTAAGTGATCAAGAGATAATAGCCAGAAATGATATATACATCCCAGGAAATTTAATAATTCTGTTATTCAGTGAAACGCTGCCCAGGAAAGAAGTTAACCTCACAGGCCAGTTTAGTCTGATGTAACTCCCCAAAATTGTGATGTGTTTGGAAAAGTTTCACCATTATCTCCGTGTTAAAGGAATGCTTTCTACCAGGTTTCTAATTCCAGTGGTTTTGGTGGTAGGATGCATGCTGAAGCCTCTATCCGAGCCCTCAGAGGTCCCAGCAGCATCAGCTGTCTTTTCCAGTTCAAAGGCATTCAACAAAGCAGCACTTTTTCCTCTTGTACATTGTTTGGTCCTATAAAATACACAAATTAGAAGCCTCTGGGGTGATTCTTCTGGCTTACAATAGAAGCAAACACTAGGAGAAAGGATTCAGGCGACCATTTGGGGACAGCTTCCTAAGCATCGCTCCTCCTAAGCTTCCTAGGCATCGCTCCTCCTAAGCTTCCTTTACAAATTACATCTCATTTTCAGGTTTTGTTCTGTGCAACTGCCTCCAAAGACATATATCAAAATCGCTTCCATTGTTACTGTCTGAAAAAGCCACAGTTTCAGCAAAAACACAACCTCTGTATCTGTGTTTCCAACATGACAAGCTACAGCATCATATTGGTTTCTTCAGGGAGTATTTTTGGAAGTGCTATGAATCCTTGGAGGCTACTCAAATGTTTCTTTGTTTGCAGCCCAGGGGTACACACATGCACTCACTCACACACATACACAAGCACACACACACGCAACACTTTTCCAACTCGCTTACCTGGGGTCATCTTGATTTATTACAAGTCTTAGCTCCTTTCTGTCTTTTTACTTTATAAGCCTGCCCTGATGGCCCCTGGGGACCAGAGTGCCAGGTCTCCTGTGGACCCTGTGAGAATGGAGGTCAATGCAACAAAAAAACTGGAACCTGTGACTGTTCTCCTGGTTACACTGGAAAAGACTGCACCACACGTAAGTCATTAATCTAGAAAAGATAACCAACAAATCAATAACGTTGTTAGCTTTATAAATACTTTTTTTTCTAACTGATCTATGAGGTGTTATAATAGGGTACATCTTTCAATTATCTATTGTTGTATAACCATTCAAATATTTTGTGGCTTAAAATGATGATTTATTATTTCTTTTGATCCTGTGGGTTGATGAGATGCTTCTCCTGCCAGTTTCACTTGGAGTCACTCACTGGTGGCTGCTTCCAGTTAGTTAATTGTCTGGGAAATGGGATGGAGTGGCCTTCTCATTCAGGGGACCTAGCCTTTCCCGTATATAGTATTTCCATAAGGTTAGCTTGGGCTTCCTCAGAGCATGGCAATCTCAAAACAAGAGTTCAAGAAGAAGTGCCCCCAAAGTGTGAAAGTGGACACCATAATGTGTCAGAAGCTTAGCTTCAGAAGACACACATCATCACTTCTGCCACATTCTATTGGTTAAAACAAATCATAAGGCCAGATTCTACCTCTGATCAGAGGAGTAGTAAACTCACATTGCAGAAGATCTGCTAGCTGGGAGATAGGGTTGCAGCCATCTTTGCAACCAATTTATCACAGTATTTAAAGTTATACTGAGATGAGAGGCACTCTAAAGAATCTGTTAGCCCTAGCTGATTTGGCTCAGTGGATAGAGTGTTGGTCTTCAGACTGAAGGATCCCAGATTCAATTCCAGTCAAGGGCACCTGCCCGGATTGCAAGCTCGATTTCCCAGTAAGGGGCATGCAGAAGGCAGCCAATAAATGATTCTCTCTCATCGATGTTTTTATCTCCCTCTCTCTTTCTCTCTGAAATCAATCACTCAATCAATCAATCAATCAATCAATCTATCTATCTATCCATCCTATATAATAAAAGGCTAATATGCAAATAGAGTGAATGGTGGAACGACCACTCGCTATGACATGCACTGACCACAATGGGGCAGACGCTCAATGCAGGAGCTGCCCCCTGGTGGTCAGTGCACTCCCACAGGGGGAGCACCACTCAGCCAGAAGCCAAGCTCATGGCTGGTGAGCACAGTGGTGGTGGCAGGAGCCTCTCCTGCCTCTGCGGCAACTCTAAGGATGTCCGACTGATGGCTTAGGCCCGCTCTGAAGAGTGGGCCTAAGCCGTCAGTCAGACATCCCCCAGAGCTCCCGGACTGCGAGAGGGAGCAGGCTGGGATGAGGCACCCCCTGCCTGCTGAGTGCATGAATTTTGTGCACCAGGCCTCTAGTATCTATATATATAAAAAGCCAGCAACTGGAACACTAGAATGACTGGAATGACTGGTCGCTATGATGCCCACTGTGGCCATATCTGTGGGTGGGGCCAGCTGGCCAACCTCCCACAGCCCCTCACCCCAGCCAGCCCCACTGCTGATTGGACCCCTGCACCCCGATCAGGGGCAGGGCCAGCCAGCCAACCACCCACAGCCCCTCCCCCAAGCCACTGGCCCCCAATCAACCCCCCCCATTCCATTCGGGGATGGAGCCAGGCAGACCCAACCCATGCATGAATTCGTGCACTGGGCCTCTAGTATATATATAAAAGAATCTGTTTGTCTGTATTTATAATTATTGTCAGAGTGGAAACAAATTATAGACCGATAAAAAGTCATTAATTAAAATGAATCTGTTTCAAAGAGCCAGTAGAACTACTACTTTGCTGCCTCCTTTTCTGCTTGTGATTCTTACATTACCTCTGTTAACTCTGCCTGTCCTACCTTCTCTACTCCATCCACAGTAGGACAGAGTAACCTGAGAGCTTCAGGAAAGCTGTGGGCTGGATGCTAATATTGGTATTTTCTTTTATAATTTTTTTTTCAGTCACAGTTGACATACAATATTACATTAGCTTCAGATGTACAAATTTAACTTACAAAGTGATCACCCCTATAAGTCTGCTACCCATCTGACATCATATGTAGTTATTACAATATTATTTTTACATTGCTGTTTTAAATATGTCTAATAAAGGTTAGGATAAGTCTGTTGTTTGTGATGATCTTTGATTTTATGAGGTGAAAATAGTGATTTAAATTAACTTTCAGTGCTTAGGACTTTCTATAAACCAGCAAGAAAGTAAAACCAGAAGTCTAAATACTATCTAATAAAAGGATAATATGCAAATTGACTGTCACTCCAACACAAGATGGCTGCCCCCATGTGGTCAAAGATGACTGCCCCCATGTGGACACAAAATGGCCACCACAAGATGGCCAGCAGGGGAGGGCAGTTGGGAGGGACCACGTCGGCAAGGGAGGGCTGTTGTGGGTGATCAGGCCAGCAGGGGAGGGCCATTGGGAGGGACCAGGCCTGCAAGGGAGGGCAGTTGGGGGCGATCAAGCCTGCAGGGGAGAGCAGTTAGGGGTGACCAGGCCAGCAGAGGAGGGAAGTTGGGGGTGACCGGGCCTGCAGGGAAGGGCAGTTGGGGGGGACCCAGGCCTGCAGGAGAGTGGTTAGGGAGTGATCAGGCTGGCAGGCAGAAGCAGTTAGGGGCAATCAGGAAGGCAGGCAGGCTAGCAGTTGGGAGCCAGCAGTCCTGGATTGTGAGAGGGATGTCCGACTGCCCGTTTAGGCCCGATCCTACCGGGATCAGGCCTAAACAGATAGTCGGACATCCCTCAAGGGGTCCCAGATTGGAGAGGGTGCAGGCTGGGCTGAGGGACACACACCCCAATGCACAAATTTTGTGCACCGGGCCTCTAGTGTAAATATAAAATGTAATACCAGGATGGTATTTAGCACTTAGTTCATTATCTGACCATTTTGGAAATGCATTGTTATCCCTAAGGACAATGTCCAGGCCCAGAGACTTTTCTGGATATAACTAGGTGGTTTTTACTTTAGGACTGTTATTCTGGCTCTGTTGACAAGCATTTCTAACACTATAAAGTGTGCTGCTGCAGCAGTTGGCTAGCCCTAACCTACTTGTTTGCTTAAAAAAAAAAAAAAAAAAAAGCCTAAAGGTAAGAATTTACATATTCAAAAGGTAGTTACCTGCTATTTCCACAGTGAAGTGACATTTTCTGTCTAACTCAACTTTAATGGAATAATTATTAAGCAGATAGTGACAAAGTTTATACTGTTCCAATTGTCAGGGTGATATAAATAGACTATTTAAAAACTAGTGAAGAGATAGACTGTTCATTCTTTAAAAAATTAATGTAATAATTATGTTACAATTCTCTTCCATTCTAGGATTTTAAACCCTAGCAGAATATACCATGATAGTGCTGAGAGATTTTTTTATGACAAGTAGTAGTGTCTTAATTTTGTTGGCAACCTAATATGAGATAATGTATTGAATTGAATAGGCAAAAATATTCCCCACCTCCTAGTCCAGTTCCATTTTTGTGTTATGTGCTATTATCTGATTTTACACACATAAACACAAAAGACAAATTATATAATCATTATACTAATATATTTAGTAAATAGAATGGAACCAAAGGATAGAACTTATTAAAAATGCTTCGTACATACTCCCAAAAGAATGCATGGCATTTAAAAAGGGGTTTGTGTTTTAAGAAAAGCATACATTTCTCTAAATACCTTGTTATGGTGCTTACAGAATTTTAAAACCCAGTTATTCAATATAATGATCTGCAAAAATGCTTATAAACTACACAAGGTAATAAATTTTAGAGGCAGGAAGGATCAAAAAGCTATTTCTAAAGATATTAGCTTTATATAAATTCTGATTTTTAAAATTTATAAATACAATTACTTGGGGAAAATAATTCTTTTTTTAAAGGGTTTTATTTCACTTTGTCAGAAAACACTCTGTATATTATGATAGATTGTATTTTTTTTCCACTTCCTAATCAGTATTGAGGAAGGCAGCGGCTGTGGCTTCATAGTCATTCTCACACCCTCAATAAGAAAGTACCATCTCAGACGAGGGCAGTTTCACTCTATGTATCAGACATTTTATCAAGTAATTTGAAAATGGTCCCAGCTTTTTCTTCATCCCAGCATTATTTATAATAATGAAATACAAAATAATGGCAACCTAAATATCCACCAGAAGGAGAATGATTAAACAAATTCTATAACACATTAGTAGACTATTCTGAGGCCATTGAGATTCATGTTTTGGAAGATTGTGTAATGTCAGGAGAATTGACATTAAGTGATGTATATAAAGAATGATCCAAATTTGTAAAACATGTACTCATGCGTATATACGGAAAATTATAGCAGAAAGGACAATAATTGTTAATACTGGCCATCTCTAGATGGTTGGACTATGGGTGAATATTTTTCTCCTTTGTACAGTTTTGTCTTCCCCATATTCACTACTTTACATTTTCCCTTCTAACAATCTGGGGATGGGGAAATTAATCATCTTCAGACCAATCATTGACTAACTATCCAAGTAAGATAATCATCTGTTCTTAAAAGATTGTCTGGTAGGCTTAACTGTTCCCAACTAGGGAAGAGGTTTTCCTTCAGTCTAATTGAACTTGTTGCTCTTCACATTTAAGTTGGTTTTCTTCAGTTTACATGAGGTGAATATTGAGCATTGCTTGGCAGCACCACTAAAATAAAAAAAAAATAAATAAAAACACAAAAAACTAAAAGAACATAGTACAGGTTATACCTTAGTGATATCGCAGGTTCAGTTCCAGACCACCACAATAAAGCAAATTTCTTAATAGACCAAGACATATTTTTTTTTGTTTCCCAGTGTATATAGAAGTTATGTTTAAACTATACTAGTTTATTAAGTGTGCAATAGCATTATGTTTAAAAAATGTGCATACTTTATTGCTAACAAATGCTAAGCATCATCAGAGCCTGTTGGAAAATAGTGCCCATTGACTTGCTTGATGTAGGATTGCCACAAACCTTCAGTTTGTAAAATAAGACATTATCTGCAAAGCACCATAAAGCAAAGAGCAATAAAATAAGGTGTGTCTGTAATGCTTTCTGTGAACACCTCATTTCCCTCTCTTCAGAAGTTCCATTTTCTATTCTTCAGTCATTTTGTTATTACTCTTCTGAATTCTGCCATATTTTTATGAGCATTTACAAAATACACCCCTCCACTACTGAGGAAAGGAAGTGAGAGAGATGGGGGAGAAGACACTAGAAGGGAGATACTAATTGCAAATACAGTTCAGGCTGTCAACATCATGTGATCAAATATCATGAAATGATGAATAACAGTGAAATGATGATGACCAACCATCGTCAAATATCAAAACCGCACTGAACACAGGTGTAAACCTTCTGTAGAGGTAAGCTAGTAAATGTTAAACAACTGGGTCTCTGAAATAGAAAAACTCTCATTGGTAGCATTTACCAATTTCCACCATGTGATACACCCACCACGATGATTTTAAGTAACCCATGTGATGTCAACTGGTTCACAAAAGTTCCTGATGTTTTAACACTTGGCTTTCCGGAGTTGTTACTAACAGCTTGCAAATACTGCACTGGCTGGCAAATATTGCATTCAGATATCTTAATTTCACTTTCTCTTTTGATACTAAGAAATACTTTTTAGGTGTCCATTTTACTTAGCTGTTTCTAAACAGGTAATGAATTTGACCTTATGGGTTGAGTTTAAATTAACCAAGAAATAAACAGTTCCAACCAACAAAAATTTCACTATTAACTTAGTCTATTGTATTTTTAAAACAAAAATTAATTGTTTGGCTCCACTGCTTCAATATTATTTTTAAAAGTGTCAGATTGCTTTATTGTAGACAGCCTTCTCACTTTTTTCTCTAGAGTTCATATAGTTGGAGTATTGACTCAAATCTAGGGGAACCATGTGTTCCCTTAAACAACCTATAAACTGTGCTTCAGCTACCTGTAGCACACCTACCACAAACCAGGGACCTACCACAGACCAGGGCTGGCGTTTTCTTTATGGCACACTGTTGTAATAAACAAGGCAGTTATCTAAGGCAGAAATAAATGAGTACGTATAAAACAAAGTAAAATAAAACAAACAAATAAAAAACTATTAGAAGAACAATTACTAGTAAAAGTCTTAAGCATTGCCCAACATGAAGAGGTGAGATGCGAGCATATGCTTCTGACCTCTCTGAAGCAACCCTAGATCTGATTTTTAAATTTGCTGTAAAATAAAATGTATTTAAATAATACATCTCCCATCCTTTCCAGCAGTGAGATGCTTGCCCCTTACCAATCTGGTTCTCAGCAGGCAGTCCAGCCTGATGAAGCATCAGCAAATGTCAGTTCCCACAGAGCTGTGCCACCGAGAGGCAACACTGAAGTGGTGACAGGCCTCTCAAAGAGCTATTGTGCAAATTCAGTTTTTAAATAGGGATATGGTTGAGGTCATTGCCAGTAAGTTCATCTCCCCAGCGCCTGTGGAAACAGAAGGGGGTCGTGCTGCAGTGAAATAGAGGCTTTAAGTTGAGGAGTTGTGTGGATCTGGTCTTCAGGATATTTGTCTTCCTGTTTTCAAGCAGTTCAAATTCAAATTAGCTGTTTGTGTGTGTGTGTGTGTGTGTGTGTGTGTGTGTGTGTTTGTGTGAGTGTGTGTTTTGCACATAGCCATTGAAGGGAGCCCAGAGGTGCTCTTTTCTATATTCTTTCATCTTCTATAATGTCTTAGTTAAATATTTAAAAATGAAGTTAATCCTGTTATCATCTTATAACTCTCAATGACCTACTAATGCTCTCCATGATGAAGTCAGAATTCCATAAAGTTTGGGTACTAAGGGCCATCATCTCTCTGTTCCGAACATCATTTTGACTACGTTCACACATATCCCACATACTTTAGTCATTCCTCCAAGCACCCTGTGCTTTTAAAATGTGGTGCCATTGTCTATTACTCTTCCCACTAATACATTTTTTTCTCTTTCCATTTTTATTGCCTATTAAAGTTCTTTAGGGATTTTTATTTTTCAGTGTATGGAAACTAACAAAAAAACCTAAATCCCTTCTTTCCAATAATGGTGTAATATAAGTGTCTGTTTGTACATGATTAAAGATATCATGTGGTTTTTCATTCTCCAGCTCTTGATATACAAAGGATGCTCATTAAAGACATACTAGAGTCAATTAAAGAACATTCTTAACAATTTAGTAAAGAAATTTGGGATTAAAGTTTCATAGAAATAATGCACTAAGTTAAAAAAAAGACATGAAAAATGCAATTTATGATGCTAAAAATATTCAGTAGCCTACACCAAACTGGGTTGAATTGTCAGGCCCTTTAAGATGAGATCAGTGTCAAACTTCTTTGGTATCTATCCCATTTCTGAAAGCACTTTTCAAAAGAAGCTTTTCAGAGGATTAGAAGACAATGATGATGTTTTATGATTCTTTAGCTTTCTCTCAAGACTTTAGATATATGTATTTCTGTACTCACCTCAATGTATGCAGTTTTTTATTTAAATACGAAGGGCCCAGTGCACGAATTCATGCACCTTGAAAGGAACTGTGGGCCAAGAGGCTGCAGTAGGCACAGGGGCAAGTCTAGGCCCATCCTCCACGACCCCGCCCAGCCCCTCCGCCACCGTTCCCACCCGCTGAAGGTGCGGAGTGATTGTGGCCAGCATCGGTAGCGGGTACAAGTGGTGCCAGCACCGTCAGTGGGTATGAGTGGTGGCTGCTGCCCTGATTGCCCCTCAGGAGCAGGGGGAGGTGGAGAAGCCCTCAAGGACAATCAGGGCCAGCAGCCACAGCTCACACCTGCTGATGGTGCTGAGTGATCGGGACTGGAGACAGGCACCAGCAGTGGGTATGAGCGGGGCCAGTGCTAGCAGTGAGTGTGAGCAATGGCTCCGGCACCAGCAGCAGGTGTGAGCGGGTGGGACCATGGCGTGCAGGAGCAAAAAATTTTTAGTAACCACCAGAGGCTTGCCCCAATGACAGCGACCGGCACCCCACCTTGGTCTAAAGCCCCTGCTCACCTGCTCCACCATCCCACCACAGCCAATGCCCGCCATGTTCTGCACACGCCCCCTGGTGGTCAGCACACATCATAGCGACCAGTTGTTCCTGTTGTTCCACTGTTCAGTCTATTTGCATATTAGACTTTTATTATATAGGATAACAAAACTGCCTTAAAAAAGTGAATAAGTATCTTTGGCTCTTAGTTTCTGTAACTAAAAGGAAGGGATTCAACTGGGTAATATACAATATGTAATCTTACCTAATAATAGACAAACATGTAAATTGACCGTACCTCTGCTACGCCCACAGCCAATCAGAGTGAGTATGCAAATTAGAAGGCCAAAGATGGTGGCCGCCCAGCTGCTCCAGGCGTGGAGTGGCCAGGCAGGGCAGGATGCCTGCTATGAAAGGGAGGGCGGTGGCGAAGGGATCTACTGGAGCACAGTGCCGCAGCGAAGACAAGACTGCAGACTCTGGAGTCTGCAGCAAAGACGAAGATGGCAAACTCTGGCTGGAGTGAAGGCCTGGGTCCCAGGTGCCGGAGGAAAACCGGTGCTGGAAGCCAAGGGAAGGAAGGCCTATTGCACGAATCTCTTTGTGCAATAGGCCTCTACTATTTGTATAATAATATACAATGCAATCTATGCTACATAACACTAAATGGTAAATGTAGGCATATGCTGTGCAGTGATAATACATCATCCAACCCTCATGTGATCAAAGTGATGGAGTGCCTATTCTGTGTTCACCATGCAATGTGGTTTCCACCACTTCACTCATCAAATCCTCAGAACAACTGAAAAATGAAGTTGGGTTTTCCCCATTATACAAATGAGGAAACTGAATCTAGGAAGAATTGAGTAACTTATCCAAGGTAACATATATAATTAGTAATTGAGGACTAGATAATCAGTAAAGTTGATACAAACACTACATATTCATAAAAAAGATGATAGTTGTTGATATTAAATATTGTAGCCAACTGGTATAACATTTAAAGAAAAGAGAGAAAATTAAGATTCCATTGGGGAAAAAAACTGAATAGTCAAAAAGTTGGATTCAGGGCAGTCTCTTTATGGCCTCATATTTGTAGGTTTCAAAAACAGTGACTGATACAGACAAGGGTATTGCTGAAATGTCAAGTGCCAGAGCTGCCTATGCTCAATCTCAAGACAGAGGGAGGGTGCTTTTTCTTTGTGGGTATGCAGCTTGTTCAGCCTGCCTCCACAGCCTAAGCTGCCTGCTGTACCACATCAGTAGTAATAGTTGTCTGTGGGGCCTCGACTAGCCAGTGTACCTGCATTTCCAACTGGACAGAGCCTAGTGACAAATGCTGTAACCAGAAGGCAGTTGTAAGTCCTGTTCATCATCTAGCATAAATAACGACCAGAAGAACTTGGTTTATATTCTGCAGATGCTGAGTGTTCTCACTCTGTTTTGTTCTTACAGGGCTTCCCAAACTTAACTGTGTTTAAAATTCTTTTTATATGTTGGTAAATATAGTTGGCTGGCTGCCTATAGCAATCCATGATTACTCTTGCTGCTTGCTTCCAGAGCCCTGAATTGAATATCTGGCAGAGCACAAAATAAATTCTTATTTCCTCAAAGTGAATCATCCAGAAGTTCTACTGTCCAATGCACACACATTTCACACACACAAACACACACACACACACACACATCCTTTGTACATTACTGGTTGGGCTCATGGTCCACTGTGCTTTGAAATTTGTACTGTGGGGCACAAGGCTGCAATGGGCACAGGGGCAGTTCTTGGCCCATCCTCCATGCCCCCACCCGGGCCCTCCCACCGCAGCCCCTGGAGCCCTGTCTGCCGGCAGCCCTGCTCCCGCCACTGCTGCTCCCATGTGCTGCCCCTGCTTGCACCCGCTGACGGCATGGAGCAATTGGGGCCGGTGCCAGCAGCAAGTGCAAGCGGGGCTGGTGCTGTCAGCAGGTGGGAGTGGTGGCTCCAGCACCGAGCAGGGCTGTCGCCGTCAGCAGGTGCAAGAGGCGACTGCCGGCCCCAATTGCCCCTCAGGAGCAGGGAGAGGTGGAGAAGCCTTGAGGGGCAGTCTGGGCCAGCAGCCTCCGCTTGCACCTGCTGATGGCGCTGAGCAATTGGGGTCGGCGCCAGGCGCCAGCAGCAGGTGCAAGTGGCGGCTCCGGCGCTGGCAGCGGGTGCAAGCACCTAGTGGGACTGTGACACGCAGGAGCAAAGCATTTTCAGTAACCACCAGAGGCTCACACCAATGACAGCAACTGGTGTCCCACCTTGGTATGGCGTCCCCACTCACCTGCTCCACCATCCCACCACAGCTGGTGCCCACCATGTTCTGCACTCTGCCGCCTGCTGCTGACACCACCATTATCTGCACATGCCCCCTGGTGGTCAGCGCACATCACAGCGACCGGTTGTCCGGTTGTTCGGCCATTCGGTCTATTAGCATATTAGGGTTTTATATATACTAGGTGTACCAATTAATAATGCAGAATTTTTTCAATAGATGGAGTTACACATATGTTGATGTATATGCAATTTGATATGTACACTATTTTGTTGTATTGACAACAAGCGTCAAAACTTCATATGTCAAATTTTCTGAAGGTGTTAACATCATAGATATTTTTACTCTTAAAAATGTTGAATTTCATGCCAAAAAAAAGAGCATTTGTGGGAAGTTTTAATTCATTACTTTATTTTGAAGAAAAGTGCTGCTGAAAGTTATCGTATACTTCGGGAAGCTTATGGTGAACATGCTCCATCTCGAGATACTTGTGAACACTGGTTTAAATGCTTTAAAAGTGATGATTTCGATGTGAAAGACAAAGAACGTCCAGGTCAACAGAAAAGTTTGAAGACCAACAATTATAAGCATTATTGGATGAAGATGCATGTCAAACTCAAAAACAACTTGCAGAAAGATTAAATGTTGCTCAGCAAACAATTTCTGATCATTTACAAGCAATGGCAAAGATTTTAAAGGAAGGAAATTGGGTGCCACATCAACTGAACAAAAGACAAATGGAAAACCAAAAAGTCATCAGTAAAATGATGCTTCAACGGCATGAAAGAAAGTCTTTTTTTGCATCGAATTGTGCCTGGCGATAAAAAGTGGATTTATTTTGAGAATCCCAAATGCAGAAAATCATGGGTTGATCCAGGTCAACGGTCAACATCGACTGCAAGGCTAAATCGCTTCGGAAAGAAGACAATGCTCTGCTTTTGGTGGGATCAGGAAGGTGTGGTGTATTATGAGCTTCTAAAACCAGGTGAAACCGTTAATACTGATTGCTACCGACAACTAAATAATCAATTTGAACCACGCTTTGATCATAAAATGACCAGAATGGGCCAGAAGACACGGCAAAGTAATTTTGCTTCATGATGACGCACCATCACACACTTCAAAACCAGTTAAAGACACGTTAAAAGATCTTATTCACCAGACCTTGCTCCTTCAGATTACCACTTGTTCCGATCAATGGCACACACACTTTCTGAGCAGCACTTCAAAACGTATGAAGAAGTGGAAAATTGGGTCTCTGAATGGTCTGCCTCAAAACAAGAAAAGTTCTATTGGGATGGTATCCACAAATTACCTGAAAGATGGGGAAAATGTGTAGCTAGCGATGGACATTACTTTGAATAAAGCCCTTTTGATGTTTCTCTTGAAATTATCATGTTTTCTTTGGATTACAAAATCCGCATTATTAACTGGTTAACAATCTGCATTATTAACCAGTTAATAATCAATTTGAGTTACTAACTGGTTAATAATTAATCCACATTATTTTAACCAGTTAATAATTAATTCGTATTACTAACTGGTTCATAATTAATCTGCATTATTAACCAGTTACTATTTAATCTGTATTACTAACCAGTTAATATTAATCCGCATTTTAAATGGTTAATAGTAACCCATATCATTAAATAGTTAGTAGTTAATTGGCATTATTAATTGGTTAGAAATTAATCCGCCCTTTTTACCGGTTAACAAAGAATTGCTGCAACCTTGGACCAGACTGCCTGACCTCCTATTCTGGCTTCTCCACTTAGGCTCTCTATGACATCTGGTAAGTTCCTCATAAACCTTAGTTTTATAATCTGTAAAATGGGGCTAATAAAGGACTTATTTTATCAGATTCTTATGAGGATTAAATAAATTAATACATATTATACATTTGGAAGGGCATTTAGCACAGAGTTATATTCAGTTAATTATAATCAGTTGAAAAAACAAACTCTCTCCTTAAAGAAAATATCTTCCAATCTTTAAAAAGCTAATCCATACCACTCATTATATATCCTCAAAGTGATTGCACAGCTAAGAATCACAAAAGTAGAGTAACACTTTCTTAGTGAGACCTGAATAAGTTATTTAGCACACATCGATTTGAGATCTCTTCTGCAAATCTGGGAACACACCAAAAAATTCCATTTTGTATCCTGCTATCTAGTCAATAATGTTAATCCTCATGCTAACCCTGTAAGGTAGGGACTAATATTATCCCCATTTCCTGGTAGGAAACTATGGCACAGAGAGGTGAAGTAATTTACCTAAGGCCACATGTTAGGAAGTGAGGGAGCTAGGGTTGGAATCTAAGACACAGGTTTTGGTGAGTAGATGTGGAAAATGAGTGACTAAACTTTGAAAATTATTTGGTAGGTACAGCTTGAGATGTGCTGAACAGGACAAGCAAGAACAAGTACTTGTTGGAAACCAGACCCTAAGAAGTCAAGAGAAAGGTAGTAGTGTAGATGTGAGACCCATCAACATTGAGATGGGTTGGAGGAAATGACTGAGAACACACGAAAGGGGAAAGCCCAGAAGACTATGAGCAGAAACTCGCTAAATTTCATGCATTGGGAGGATATAGAAAGGGAAACCAGTAAATGAGATCAAGATTTACTTAGAGCAGCTGTTACAAACCCGTAGCCTTAGAGCGAAATTTGACTTGCAGATGTGTTTTGCAGAGCAGGCAAATTCCTTTTAAAATATGTGATTCAATATTTAAAATAGCAGAAGATATAGGAATACTGGGCCCATATTCCTAAGTGGGAATAAATTAGCTCAAACCTCTTGGGGGAGGGGAGCAGCCACTTTCCAGTTGGTCAAGGTCCCATCCACTTCTTGGAATTTCACCTGCTGAGACCCCACCTGCTTTCGCCTGTGAGTTCCTGGCCTGGCTCTGGGATCTGTGTTTGTGACTCCTGCTTCAGAAAGGTGGGAAAAGGTGAAAAGGAGATAGGAGAACTCAGATAAAAAAGATAATCACTGTCTCATATGCTGCTTTAAAAGGAAAAGAAATAAAGAATAAGCAAAGACTATGCGATTTAAAGCTTGGTAATTTTTGAAAAATATTCATTCAGTGAAAAGGAAAGGACATGCAGGTTGAGATTTAAAAATGAAAGGAAAGTAAGGAAGTAAAAATAACACCTGCAGCGTCTATAGCTTGACAATGCAGGAAACAGAATCATTAACCCATTTCTTTCCCTGTCCAGAGAATGTTTAAAATATGTTTTACTTCTTCAAGATACACCATTCCTCCTGGTCATCAACCCATGTCATTTGTCTGTTCATGAATCTTACTCATTCTTGATCCCTCTCAGTCTAGAGGTCAGGTCCAATGTAATCAAGATAAGAATGATTCAAAATCCATGAGAGTTATTATTGTTGAAATAAAATCAAATACCTGCAACATTTAACTTTAAAAGAATATATATTAAGTAATTGTGCTGATAGATATTTGGAGAAGTAACTTTTTCATTCACTGCATTTTTCTACTGTGAATTTTTAACTTGTCTCCTTCCTCCCACTACACATATATACATATATTTATATTATGTATTCTAAGTCACAGTTTTTTGACATGTTAGTATCTCTAAAATTAGGAGGATTCTCAAAACTGAGATCAACATATAATTACCTTGTAACTTTCTAACATAGTCTATTTTTCCAGGAACACATTGAAGGAAACTGTCTGTGACTGTATTACAAATGATTTCTATCTCTTGGGTCCTGAAGGAGATAGACTATGAAGGGAAAATCAAATGAAATATGTGTATTAATTTTCAAACAGTTTGAAGTGGCTCAATTTTAAATGCCTGATTGATCATGATAGTTATTTCCAAGTTGGAACAGATGACTTCCTGTTGGCTTCTGAGACAATAGTGATGCTGAGTTTAAGATATGTTTATTTGCTTTTTTTCTGTAATAAAAATGACAGGCCCAAGTAACGGGAGAAAAAATTCTCCTGCTATTTTAAGATGCTGTGGATCTCACTGTGTTTTTGTGCCATCATTAATCAATTGTCTGAAAATAGAGAAGGAAGGGAAGGAAGCCTGCAGACCACTTAATGCACCTCACTTTAGCACAGCAGCAAAGATATCAGACTTCCTGGATGTCTGCCTTTGTGAGAGTCTCCACATAATTAATGTGTTTTGGAAGTTCATTCTAAAACTTTTCAAATCTGGAGGAAGAAGTTGTGTAATATCATTGAAATTGCGTATGTATTCCCACCAGGATAATGTGTGTCAGCTATTACGAGGAAATTATGTTTCATTATACTATAGAAACTAAAAGATCTCCACTGTATATTTCAACTGTGTGTTGCTAAATTTTAACTTTAAGAGAATGCAATATGATAGTGCTGACATGTTCATACATAGCTCATTTCTGTAGAGAATGTCTATAACTTAAACTACGTGATCAAGCCATCGGATTTACAGCTCTAATTATCACATCATGATAAAATTGTTTAACATTTTATGCTCTACAAAGCATTGACCTCTATTATCTTGTTCAAACTTGGAAAATTATTTAAGGGAAACAATGATCTCCAGTTAAGTATTATACTACTGTGGAAATAGTAAAGAAGCCAGTCCAAGTTATATTTAGTTTCTTAAAGTATTATTGCCAGCAATCCTCAATGATGTGTCTTTATGGTATCTAATGTGCTATTCTAATTTTGCACTATCTTGGATTTCTATATGCATTTTTTTTTATCTTCTGTATTAGAAAGTAAGACAATTCTGGTTGAAAACAAAGAAAAAGCCTATACATTAGATGAAGAATGGTTTTACAAATGCAATGAAAATGTTTGCAAAAGCCACCCTTTGCAAAATGGCACATTTCCACCCACTTAGTATTCAAGTACATTATCCACCTGACAAGATAGTAAAATATCTAACTCATCTGTTCAGGGCTAATTTTTCACATTTTAATAATTGTATTAGTCCCTAGAAATGCCTTTTAAAACTTTACAAAGAGTACTAATAACTTATTTAAGATTAATTACATGTCAGCTTTGAGGTCAAAGAGTTTGACTGGCTTTTAGTTATCTGAATTAAAACGCATCAGCTCTGAAAAGAAGGCATAGTATTAAAATTCTGTCCTCTTTACCAACCTTAAGTTCTTATTTATTTAAAAAAAAATAGACATAAACATTAACTCATGTCGTTGACAACACCTAAATGAGAAGGAGATGGCACTATGCATGCTGGTAAAGAAATTTGATTCAGAAGGATATCTTCAAGGGAAGACGATTACCTCCTGAACCTATGTAACTTAGTTTGCTAACTGGAGGACCAACCAGAGGTAGGCCACTTAAGACAAGTCTTCTCTGTCTAAAATCCTCATGTTGGTGTCAAGGAGCATAACCTTGAAATTTAATTGTGCAAGAATCCTATATAATTAAAGACTAATATGCAAATAGACTGACCGGTTGCTATAATGCACACTGGGGGGGGGGGGGGTGGGGACGGGGCAGACGCTCAATGGAGGAGCTGCCCCCTGGTGGTCAGTGTGCTCCCACAGGGGAGTGCCGCTCAGCCAGAAGCCGGGCTCATGGCTGGCGAGCGCAGCAGCAGTGGAGGGAGCCTCTCCCGCCTCCGCGGCAGTGGGACACCCCCTCCCTGAGGGCTCCCAGACTGCAAGAGGGCGCAAGCCAGGCTGAGGGACCCCCCTCCCCAAGTGCACAAATTTCGTGCACCAGGCATCTAGTTTGAAAATAAGAAAATAAAAAAATAGATATCTGAATGGAAAATAGGGGGATTTTGAGAAGTATCAGGTAAAAGCAAAGGGGAAGAAAAGAAAGGTCTAAAGGAGTCTGTTTTGGCTTTTAACTAATTCTGACTTAAATGTGTCCATAGAGGCAGCAAAAAATAATAATAACAAATGTAGAAGAAAGAAAAAACAGCAATAAAATTGTTTGAATCAAAACTATTTAAATTTACATTAATGCATTTTGAATATGACCTCTGGTGAATTACATTTCCATTTCCTTTCATTTTCCTCCTTTCAAATTAGAAGAACAATCCCTATGTTGATGGATTATTGTGAGGATCAGGGTGACTATGTAAAAATAGCTACATGAGTCTTCCTATGGTAGAGCCTCAATAACTAGTAACTCTTATTAGGACAATTAATTTTCTAAAAATCCAGATATTGCTTTCTAAGAACTTTTAGTGGTTTTTTTGTTTAAGAACTTTTAGTTTTAATAAAAATAAATAAAGATAGTCTGGTTAGCTGTGCTATGTTAGCATGATTTTGCAAATCTCTGTGGTCATTTTCACTACCAATTTGGGGAAAATTAGTTTCTGTCTTTCCAAGGGTATATTTCTCTCATCATAGGTGCTTATAGCCCATCCTCAAAGTTTGACTCCTTTCCTTTCATATATATATATATTTTTTAATTTAGTTCAGAGAGGGAGAAAGAGATAGAAACATCAATGATGAGAATCACTGACTGGCTGCCTCCTAAGCAACCCCCACTGGGGATTGAGCCCACAACCCGGGCATGTGCCCTGACCTGGAATAGGAACTCCTGGTTCATAGGCTGATGCTTAACCACTGAGCCACCCGGTTGGTGACTCCTTTTCTTTCTTCATAAAAAATGCTTTGGGGAAAATTATATTCCTCCTTGGAATTCTGTAACTTAACAGAGAGACTTTGCCAGTCAGCATTGCCAGCTTTCCCTTAGTCCTGGCACACAGAACAAGAACCGGTTTCCAAGGGAAAGCATTCCGTACTCTGTATGCAAAGTAGTATTTTTACATAGCTCTGAATGTCACATCCAAATGTAAAGCTGCCTGTTGCCTCAAGTGTGAAATTTGTTCTCCTTTAAGTTTTGTGTTTCTTCGCAACTGCTGATGCTGGTATTTGGGGATTGACGGGCAGGGGAAGCACATGTGACAGGGTCTAAAACGGTAATGACTGTGACCCCTCCAGCTGTTACCGCTGTCTCCTAGAAGAAGGTTTCATGTGGAAGCTACCCCTGGGCCAAAGCAGAAGTCAAGGGAATGGAAATGTTTATTTTTTTGTCTTGATGTTATTTTACAATCTCTTCCAAGTTGTAGATTTTTCAATATGTCGTCATCACCAATGTTTTGAGAGAGCCCATGTTTAAAATGATATGGTATCTTTTTTATCATTTGAACTCAAATATATAATAGATTGGACACCCAGTTATTTTCAGATTTCTTTACCTGAGAGCAGTCTGCTGAGTGGTTAGAGTTTGGTTTTTTAGGAAGAAAGAATGTTAGGATGTTTATCTTTGCTCACTTATAGAGTAGTATCCTGGGACCAATGTCGCAGTTGGTAATTGTCCATGAGGATTTAAAGATACTAACCAGTTTTCTAAATACATTTTGTCTTGAGTTCTGAGGTTGATTTCCGTTCAAAGTGCCCATTGAGGATAACAAGGCTGCTAGAGAGTCTGCCTACAGTTTCCACCTGGGTCCAGGTGGCCCATGCCTGGATCTCTTTCCATCTTCCTACTGCTCTCCTGTACTGGCTGCTGCTCCTCCTTTAAACTATCTTTTCTAATGCAGAGGGTCAATGACAAGAAACTAGTGTCTGAGGTTAGACCCAGACGTCCCATTTAGGGAAAGCACCGTATCAGAAATCTGGATTTTTAAATCCATTAATTGTTGTAATTGTATAAAGTACTGAGAACTATATCTCACATGAGAATAGCAAAAATGAGAATAAGCACTATAATCTAGGACTGCAAAAGGAATGTAAAAAAATATACTTTATTTAGAGAGGGAAATTATTCACCATAATGTTGGGCAAGATTGTGTAGCTATTGCTGTGTAACACATTGCCTTAAAATGTAATGACACAAAACAACCACTATTTGTTATTGCTCAAGGATTCATGGTAGTTGGGTAGTTGTGCTGGTCTGGGCCATTCTCAGTAGACTCCCACATGTATCTGCGGTCAACTGGTAGGTCAGCTAGGGATGGCTGGTCCAACGTGGCCTCTTAAGATTAATCTCAGAACTGGCACACTGTCATTCTGCTGCAGACAAAGCAGTCACAAGTCCATCCATGATGCAAGCGGTGGAGACATTAGCTTTGCCATTTGAAGAGAATCACATTGCAAAGGGCAGGGATATGGGGCTAGGACAGCCGTGGGCAAACTATGGCCCGCGGGCCGGATCCGGCCCGTTCGGCTGTTCTATCCGGACCGCAGAGCCGAAAGAGTGGAGGGTTCTCTTGCTCTCCCCTCCGCTCCTTCACCAGCAGCAGTGTTAACATGGCAACGTCGGGAAACACGGCCGCAGCTCCTTCTTCTGAGTGGGCGGATTTATATCCGCCCATTCAGTAGAAGGAACAACCTCTCAATCTTCCAGAGGCTCCTTGTAATGCCCACGGACGCGTCCCCCGACATCACCCTGGGAATGCGTAGACACGTTATCGTGGTGATGTAGGGAGACACGCCCCTGGAGAGCACAGTATCAGAGCATTAGCTGAAAAGGAGACCAACAACACTGTTCCCACTGAAGTTGATGTTTTAAAGACCAAAAACCTTTCAACCCAGTCTACATTGCCATCTACATCTATGTCCCGGGCATAATTTGGAAGTTGCACTAAAGAAAATGTTTAATTTACTGTTTACACATTTTGTTCTTTTCTATTTGTTTTAGTTTTAAATTATTTTATTATATTTAAGTTTAATTTGAAAGGCTTTTGTACCTTTCCTTTGTTAGGCAATTTTATTTTGCCTTTGCCATCTTCAATATAAGGTATGTTATTGTGCTATGATTCCTCCATTTTTTGAAGTTTCAAATTATAATAATTAGTGTTTACATTCTTCTTGTTAAAATGTTTGAAATGAATAAAACTATTGAAATTAAAAAAAAAGACCGTACCCTTTTATGTAATGACGTTTACTTTGAATTTATATTAGTTCACACAAACACTCCATCCATGCTTTTGTTCCGGCCCTCCGGTCCAGTTTAAGAACCCATTGTGGCCCTCGAGTCAAAAAGTTTGCCCACCCCTGGGCTAGGAGAACAGGGGACATTCGTACAATATATGGACCACAACTGCTTTCTCAGATTATGAGGGCCAGTATTGACACCCCTTCCCATACTAGATCTTACCATCTCTTTTATTCCATATTTCAAAAGTGAGATGTGAGGCTTTGAATTACCTCTAAGCCCTCATTGAAGTTAGCATTTGACAAAAATAACTAGATAGCTCCATATTGTTGTTTTGTGCTAGTTAATACACATTTCTACAACACTTGGTTTAATACATATATATTTCTCCATTAACTGGTCTTGATTTTTAAATTGGCCTCTTATGAAAGTGATTCTTTTTTCTCCTTTCTTTTCCTTTCCATATAAATGTATATGTATGTATATGAATATATATATGTATGTTTATATGTGTACACACACACACACACACACACTTTTCCTCTGCCACTTCTGCCAGCATACCAGCATCCTTGCTTTAATTTGGCCTTCTGAGGCACCATCTTCACTACTGATTATTCTACAGGTCACTGCCTGAGGAGGAGGAGATGTTATCTGTCTCACTGGGGCCAAAGAGTTTCTCTACAGAGGCTGGAGATGTTAATAAGAGGTTTATACGCCCTTCGTGTGGTAGTTCTAATAGAAAATCCATAGGCTCCGCCATAGGGGGCTTAAAATCTGGTCCATGATTTTACACCTGGGGTAGCTGCATTTATAATCCTCCATCGGCTACAGTGTTGTCATCCACATTAAGAATTTAATGAGCACCAACAGGCCTAGTTATGTTCGGAACACAGAGGCAGCCATATCCCCTGCCCAGCAAGCTGTTGCATGATTACAGGGTGCCTGGTGTTCACAAGGACCTGGGACCTCCCCATTTTCACTGACTTCATAAATCTACACACAGACCTCACTTTGGGGCTCATATTATTAAGAGGAGACTACAGAGGAAAAATAAACCCTATTTGGTCAAGTAAATGGCATGCCTGCTTCTGTAGCTACCTATGGTTTATTACTGCTCTGTGTTATTTCCAGCAGTGATCAGAGGGGACCTCTAAGACATCTGAAACTGCTGATGTCTCTTGAGCAGTTTCAGAATAATACAGATTATAAATAATTCTCCCTATATCTTTAGGATTCCTTTTGCCTTTTGAATATTATGTTGGCTGTGGGTTTGCCATATAATTTTTTTTAGAAATATTTGCATGAAAACAGGCTATTTGGATATTTATCCCCTTGGAGAGCTTTTGCCTAGTCCCCCCCTCCCCAAGCCAAAGTCAGAATCACCTGTTGTCCATGCCATAATCATTTCCACAGCCAAGCGAAGATTTGTGGACTGTAGTGAGGGACACACCACAGGAAGATAAACTTCTAAGAAACCTTTGTGATCTTGCTGAAACTTGCTTTGTTTGTTTGTTTATTTGTTTTTAATAATTTTTGTCCATTGAAGATTCAAAGTTGGCTTTTCGAACTGCAATTCAAGTGTGTGAGTGTGGGGGAGTGTCCACATTAAAGTGGCATTTTATTGTACAACAGGTGTATACCTTTTATGGATATCACCTCTCTGTGTGCAACAGAAGTTACATATTAGAATCAGTAAAATATATGATCCCTTTTAGTTAATATTGTTTTTATTCTCCAAAGACATTTAAAATATGAGCTGCTATATTCAGGCTTTACTTTTTGTCTACTACCATTCTGAGGGAAAAATTTTTTATAAGAAGTATCAAATACCACATGAATGTGCAGTTAAACTATGGTTTCTATTTGGAATGCAGAAATGTGAGTATGCACCAAGGTTTGCAATACCACCTGTACAATTTTATTTCAGCATTTTACAAAGTGTTTTACTGAAATATCTGTTAAAAATACAACTCCATGGCCCTTTGTCAGTTCTGCTGAGTCAGACTCTGAGAGTAGAGGTGTGGTGTCTCCACGTTAAGTCAATCACTTTGTTATTTCTTATGCTATTAAAGTTTGAGAAACACTGCTGAGTTTATCTCAGAATTAAATTTGATTATTTTTTAAAATTGGAATCATTATTTTTTTATTGAATTTACTAGGGTGACATTGGTTAATAAAATTATATAGGTTTCAGGTGTACAAGTCTATAATACCTCATCTGTATATTGTACTGTGTGTTCACCTCCTAAAGTCAAGTCCCCTTCCATCACCATTTATCCCCTCTTTACCCTCCTCTATCTCCCTGAACCCCCTTTTCTTCTGATGATCACCATACTGGTGTCTGAGTCTATGAGTTTTGTTTTTTGATTAATCCCTTCTCCTTTTTCACCCAACCTCCTCATCTCCCCTACTCTCTGACAGCTGTCAGTCTATTCTCTGTATCTATGAGTCTGTTTCTATTTTGTTTGTTAGTTTATTTTGTTCATTAGATTCCACATATAAGTGAAATCATGTGGTATTTTTCTTTCTCTGACTGGCTTATTTCACTTAGCATAATACTCTCCAGGCCTATACATGCTGTTACAAAAGGTAAGATTTCCTTCTTTTTTTACTGCTGAGTAGTATTTCATTGTTTAAATATACCACAGTTTTTTATCCACTCATCTACTGAAGGTCACTTGGGCTGCTTCCAAATCTTGACTAGCCTATATAATAAAAGACAAATTGTCCCCTCAACCAGGAGTTCGACCTGGAGTTTAACCAGAAGATGGGGCTGGCCAACCGCTCCTGGCCCCTCCCACCCACCGGTCCCACCCTCAATCAACCCCCCACACCCTGATCGGGGCTGGCCCACCAACCACCTGCAGCCCCTCCCTCCAGCTGTCCAGCTTTATCGGCCCGATCAGGGCAGGCCAGCAGACCCCACCTGTGCATGAATTTGTGCACCGGGACTCTAGATTTAAATAATGCTGCAATAAACATAGAAATGCATATATTCTTTCAAGTCAGTTTTTCAGGTTTCTTAGGTTATATTCCCAGAATTGGAATTGCCTGGCATTTCTCTGATGATTAATGACATTGAACATCTTTTTTATATGTCTATTGGCCATTTGCATGTCCTCTTTGGAGAACTGTTTATTCAGGTCCTTTGTCCATTTTTTAATTGGATTCTTTGTATTTTGTTTTGAGTTTTATAAGTTTTTTATAAATTTTGGATATTAACCCCTTATAAGATGTATCAGTGAATATGTTCTCCCATTCAATGGGTTGTCTTTTCATTTTGTTGATGGTTTCCTTTGCTCTTTGCTCTAAAAAGCTTTTTAATTTTATTTAGTCTCATTTGTTTATTTTTCTTTTGTGTTCCTTGCCCAAGGAGATTTTACTGCCTATGTTTTCTTCTAGGATATTTATGATTTTGAGTCTAACATTTAAGTATTTAATCCATTTTGAGTTTATTCTTGTGTATGGTATAAGGAGGTGGTCTAGTTTCTTTCTTTTTTTCCCCACATATCTGTCCAATTTTCCCAGCATCAATTATTGAATAGACTATCTTTACCCCATTCTATGTTCTTGCCTCCTTTATCAAACAATAATTGACCATAAAGATGTGGGTTTATTTCTGGGTTCTTTATTCTATTCCATTGATCTATATGTCTGTATCATTCTGTTTTGATTACTATGGCTTTATAGTTTAGTTTGATATGAGGTAGCATGATTCCTCCAACTTTGTTCTTTTTAAGATTTCTGTGGCTATTTGGGGTCTTTTGTGGTTCCATATAAATTTTTGGAATATTTATTCTAGTTTTTTGAAATACACATTGAATCCATAGGTTGTGTTGGGTAGTATGAACATTTTAATGATGTTAATTCTTCCTATCCATGAACACAGAAATGCTTCCAGTTATTTGTATCTTCTTCAAGTTCTTTCTTCAGTGTCTTATAATTTTTCAAGTACAGGTCTTTTACATTTTAAATTTATTCCTAGGTATTTTTATGCAGTTGTAAATGGGATTGTTTTCTTATTTTCCCTTTTTGATAGTTCATTATTGGTATAAAACATGCAACTGCTTTCTAGATATTTATTTTGTATCCTGCTACTTTACTGAATTCACTTATCAGGTCTAGTAGTTTTTTTGGTGGACTATTTAGGTTCTCTATATACAGTATCATGTCATATATATATATATATATATATATATATATCCCTAACGTACAAATAGACCAAATGGTGGAACAACCAAACAACTGGTCGCTATGACGTGTGCTGACCACCAGTGGGTGTGTGCGGAACATGGCAGGAGTCAGCAGCAGGCAGCAGAGCGTGGAACATGGCAGGCATCGGCCGCGGCGGGATGGTGGAGCAGGTGAGTGGGGGCTCCAGACCAAGGCCAGTCACTGTCATCGGGGTGAGCCTCTGATGGTTACTGAAAATTCTTTGCTCCCCTGTGCCATGGTTCCACCAGGTGCTTGCACCTGCTGCCAGCACTGGCCTCACTCTCACCTGCTGCCAGCTCCTGGCACCCCAATTGCTTGGCGCTGTCAGCAGGTGCAAGCAGTGGCTGCTGGCCCCAATTGTCCCTCAGGGCTTCTCCACCTCCCCCTGCCCTTGAAGGGCGATCAGGGCCAGCAGCCACCTCTCGCACCCGCTGCCAGCGACAGCCCCACCTGTACCCACAGCCGGTACTGGAGCCACCACTCGCATCCACTGCTGGCACCCAGCACCAGTCCTGATTGTTTGGCACCGTCAGGAGGTGCAAGTAGCAGCTGCAGGCCCCAATCACCACTGAGGGCTTCTGCACCTCCTCCTGCTCCTGGGGGGCGATCAGTGAAGCAGCTTCCACTTGTACCTACTGATGGTGCCAGCCAGCTCACACCTGCTGCTGTGCTGGCCCCAATCGCTCCACACCATCAGTGTGTGGGAGCAGGAGTGGGGCTGCCGGCAGACAGGGGACCGGGGGCTGCGGTGGGAGGGGCTAGGCGGGGGCATGGAGGATGGGCCGAGACCCGCACCTGTGCCCACTGCAGCCCACAGTTCCTTTCAAGGTGCATGAATTCGTGCATTAGACTCCTAGTCTGCAAATAATGATGGTTTCACTTCTTCCTTTCTACTCTGAATGCTTTCTATTTCTTGTCTGATTGCTGTGGTCAGAACTTCTGGTACTATGTTGAATAAGAGTGGTTAAAGTGGACATCCTGTCTTATTCCTGACTTTAAGGGAAATGCTTTTAATTTTTGCCCATTGAATATGATGTTGGCTGTGGGTTTGTCATATATGGCCTTTATTACATTAAGGTACGTCCCCTTTATTCCCACTTTGCTGAGAGTTTTTTTTTTTTAATCACAAATGGGTGTTGGGTTTTATGAAATGCTTTTTCTGCATTTATTGATGTGATCATGTGATTTTTATCCTTCCTTTTCTTTTTGTGAAATATCACATTTATTGACTTGCAGCTAGGTACCAACTTTGCATCTCCTGGATAAATCCCACTTGATCATGGTATATGACATTTTTAATGTATTGCTGGATCCAGTTTGCTAATATTTTGTTGAGGATTTTAGTATCTATGTTCATCAGGGATATTGGCCTGAAATTTTATTTCTTTGTAGTGTCGTTATCTGGTTTTGGAATTAGGATAATGCTGGCCTCATAAAATGAGCCTGAGAGTATTGAGAGTCTTCCCTTCTCTTGAATTTTTTGGAATAGTTTGAGAAGGACATGTGTTAGTTCCTAGACTGTTTGGTAAAATTCACCTGTGAAGCCATCTGGTCCCAGACTTCTGTTTGTTGGAGGTTCTTTATTATTGCTTCAATGTCATTAGTTGTAATCTCTTTGTTCAGATTATCTGATTCTTCATGATTTGGTTTTGACAAATTGTATATTTCTGGAATTTAACCATTTTACCTAGATTGTCTAATTTGTTAACATATGGTTGTTCATAGTATTTTCTTACAACCCCTGCGAGGTTTTTTGGAATGAGTAAACTGACTCTACACTTTATTTGGAAAAGTAAAGATCTAAGAATAAATAAGACAATCTTGAATGAGAACAGAGCTGGAGAACTGTCATAACTAGATAAAACTATATTAAGATAATGTAGTATTTGGCTCAGATATAGGTAAATAGACCAATGGTACATAATAAAAAATTCAGAAAAAATAACCCTCTAATACAGAATGAATTGATTTATGAGGAAGATCATCCTACAGTGCTGTGGTATATAATGGTCTTTTCAATAAATGATACTGGGTCTTTTGAATATTTATATAGGGGGGAAAAACTTTACTCAAACCTCACACCACACACACAAATTAAAACATTTTAAGTCTAAGAGTACAAAGATATGCATCTTTTCTAAAAACATGGTATTATTTTTATCAGAGATTATATTTTTATTTGTTCATTTGTTTTTGCTTTAGCTATATGGAAAGTCACAGATAAAGTATGTCTGATCACAGTAATTTTATTTAATCTAGGGATTTTGGCACAACCCTCTTGTCCATTTTATTGCCTGGCTCTTATTCTTTTCATCCTTGCTTTAATGATTCTATTTTATGGGTTTTTTCTTTTTGTATTAAGTTATTTTAAAACCTTTTTTTGGAACTAGACATTGACTAAACCAATGAAGCGAGTTAAACTTTTGAAATTTGGAAGCCTGATTGAATTGTCAAGAAGAGTGATAGCTCATATAGGAATCCCAATAATTGAGCTTTGATAAAATTATAACTGTCCAGCACCATATTGCTAATACATATTATGCATAGAAATATTACATGGAATGTTCTTTAAATGTTAACATATGTGTCTGTATTAAAAATAAGTAGCATTTACACGGAGAAATAATTTACTTTTTATAAACTGCTTGTAATATATGCTTGGGGAAAAAATAGATCATTTGTTCCTCTTAGTCCTCATATGGGAGGAATATGTAGGGAGAAGGAATAACTGGTTTGAAGGTAGGAAGTGTAATACTGACAAGTCTTTCAAATCCTGTTAATGAGTAAGAAAGAGCACAGGCTTTAGAGCTACCAAATGAACCTGCATAGGAATCCCAGCACTGCCATTCATGACTGTGTAGTCCATGGACAAGTCACTTGACTTTTTTTAAACCTCAATGTCTTTATATCTATAGTGGGGATAATAATACCTACCTCCTATAGGATTGGCTTCATAAATGGCTGAATATATGCATGAGACTCATTTTGTTGCAGAGTGTAGTTTTTCTAAATCTTAATAACCATCCTTTGAAAACTTGATCTTGAGATTCTAGAAAAGAATAAAATGTGTACACCTGTATGAAACCAGCTGGCTGAATACAGACTAGGTCAACTAGGAGAGTAGGTTAACAACCCCAATGACGTGTGGCACATAAGAAATTCTGAAGAGTGTGTGTAGCCCATGAATTGCCATGAGGACCTGGGGAGTTGTAACCTCTGAAACTAGCTGCTGCTGCTGTACTGTGAAGCCCTACAGCACAGGCAGGCTCTCTGAGATCCCATTCCACCCACCCACGTGGCAATAAAGTGCAGCACGTGTTCCCCACATCAAAGCGATAACTCCATCCTCCAAGTAACATTTTCATGACCTCTAGTCTGCATTTGGGGAGATCATTTTAGACCTCGAGTTTTATCTTTTTCTAAGTTAAGATACCTTCCCCCTCAGATTCCTGCATTTGAGTAAATCTCTGTCATAGCATACTTCCCAGAGAGGTTTCTTTTTTGTTTTTTGTTTTTGTTTTTGTTTTTGTCTGATTCGGAATGCCCAGAGGGAACCTTTGATCCAAAATGTAAGCTCAGCCCTAACCTGTTTGGCTCAGTGAACAGAGCATCAGCCTGCGAACTGAAAGGTCCCAGGTTTGATTCCGGTCAAGGGCATGTACTTTGGTTGCAGGCACATCCCCAGTAGGAGGTGTGCAGGAGGCGGCTGATCAATGTTTCTCTCTCATTGATGTTTCTCCCTCTCTATCCCTCTCCCTTCCTCTCTGTAAAAATCATTAAAATATATTTCAAACAAACAAACAAAATGTAAGCTCAGCAGCCAAAACCAGAATCGGGATGGACGCCTGTGATGGTGTGAGAAGTCTGCTCATGTTTAGGAGGATGCATAGGGACAGTTTGTGGAAAAAGTAATGTTTCTGTTTTCCTCGCTTTAATCTGGTTGGCGATGTTTCCAGGTCCCATCATTTTGGGGCAAAGGCAGATTTCGTCAGCAAATTGGAACTGAGCCCTATGGTGCATGAAGTTCCTAGGTTCTTTGTTTTCCTCTGTTGACATATCTATTGGCATTTGCAATGGTTTTATTTGACTATTTTCATTGTTTGGGTGACCAGAGCACCATATCAATGTGCAAACAAGGGAGCATTTTCAATATTTAATTTTAAGCCATTCCTCCCCCTTTCCCTCAGGAATCTGCCATTTCTGCTGACAAGACATAGTATTTTGTTGTAAGAATGGGAGTGAAATAACATAATATGTTCTTAACTTTGACAGTACCTTGTTCTCCAAAGAATCCTCTACTCCCTGTATTATATTGGAGTTATATACATTGCAAAGTACAGATTAATAGCCAACCAGATACAGCTAAGACTTAATATCATCTTAAAGTCTCACTATAGAAAGAAAAGTTCTGAGTAGATACTTCAAGGAACTAATCTAGAAAAGTTCAATTTTACTTGCTTTTGAGGAGTGTATAGGCATGCAAATATCTAAAATTAAACAATGCTAGAGAAAAAATAAGTTCACTTTTCAAAAAAGATTGCAGTCTAGACGTGAATTTGCTATCACACAGTAATCTGCTAAGCTGAAGCAGGGTTATTTTGGATTGAATTTGTTACATAGCTCATGCATGAAATGATCTGTTGCTTGCTCTTGTGAAGTTGTTTTCAAACTATGAAACGGCAGAGGGAAAATGTATTCTATATGAGGCATTGTAAAAATATTGAAAGCTCTGACTGACGTTTTTTGTAGAAGTATCTGACTACAACTTGTCATTTAGACTTTAGGGGCCAATCATTGTTAAGCCAAAATTGCAGATGCTTAGCTTTCAGAATGATCTCTGGGTGTATAATGGATTCAGAAACTCAACTCTGACAGCATGAAACTGTCACTCACGGGGTGACACTGCCACCATGTGGTTGTAAAGATCCCTTTCAATTTTTTAAAAACAACTAAAACGGTCTCTTAGCAAAAGGAAATTAAAATAATCTAAGCATTGTCTCTGTTTTTTTTGTTTGTCTGTCCTCTGTTAGAATTTGACAGATAGCCTATGGGTTTTCACAGGGGGCTGAACAGGGAATAGCAACCTAGAGGTAGCAGTACAGGTACTTATTTTAATAATTCTGCATAACTTGTCAGGGGTTCAACTTCTGCCCAGGCAAATGCCATCCAGATGCTCACTAAGAGATACTACCTTCACTCACCTTTTCTGTACAAATCTGGCATTTACAGTATCCAGAACTACCTAAGGAATTCTCTATGCATATTTAGAGGCAAGTGGATCTCAGACTAAAGCCCCCAGACCAGCAGCATCAGCATCCCTGGGAACTTGTTACAAATGCAAATTCTTTGGCTCCATCCCATGTACTGAATCAAAACCTCTGGAAGGGAACCCAGATATCTGTGTTTTAACAAGCTTTCCAGGTGATTCAGATGCTTGCTAAAGTTTGAGAACCACTGCCATGGACAATTGCACCTGTCCTGGTATCGATTACCGTTAGACAGAGCTAAATTTATCAAGGCCTGCTTCAGACTTCTGAAAAAAATGCCAAGAGAAAATGGAAAAGGGTTCCAGCATTTCCTAAGAATGTGACATCCCAGCACCCTGAAGCCCTCCCTGGGAAGAAAGACATGATCATCTGGGAGGGGTCCCGTTTCCATCAGCTGCTGTGTCTGCTCTTCCTTTTCTCTTTCACTTCACCTGAAGGAGATGCTGTAATCAATAAGGAATAGCTTTCAGCCTTTGGAGCATACAGGAGCAGCGGTCTAACTGTGGATGTTATATATAAGGACACTTTTTCAGGTCAGGCATTAAAAATACAATTTTTAAGAAGGAAAGCTAAAAATTTGAAAGCTCCTCAGGCTCTAAGAGTTGGCCATAGACTACCAGAATGTCTGATTATTTTCAAGACAAGCCAGAAGTCAGAAATTTTATGTGAAATATTCTAATTTTTAAATGTAGATTCAATTTTAAGTTCATCTTTAGTTTAAAAAATGAAAACCTATCTACCAAAAAAAAAAAAAAAAAACCTATCTACCTGTTTGACTCAATCTACTGAACCTCTGGATTCTGATATTGGGGATAAACAAAGAAAATTGTGGGTGTTAACCTCAGCACCAGCTATGTCTTGTATTTAAGTGATTTGTTCCCATGTGTTTTCACCTCTATATGCGTAAATACATATATACAAAGCATGGACATCCAATGTTCCTATACACAGGAAAAATATTCTATTCAGCAATGAAGTAGCTTCGAAAGGAATAGAGGCCAAGACTACATCAAACTAAAAAGCTTCTGAACAGCAAAAGAAACCATCAACAAAATGAAAAGGAAACCCATGGTTTGGGAGAACATATTTTCCAATGACATCTGGTAAGGGATTAATTTCCAAAATATATAAAGAAGACAAACAATCCAATTTAAAAATTGGCAAAGGACCCGAACAGGCACTTGCCTAAAAAGGACATACAGATGGCCAATAGGTACATGAAAAAATGCTCAATGTCATTAATCATCATAGAGATTCAAATTAAAACCACAATGAGATATCACCTCACACCTGCAAAATGGCTACTACCAGTAAATCAACAAACAACAAGTGCTGGCAACACTTTGCTCCACTTGGCAACAAGTGGAGAAAGGGAACCCTATTTCACTGTAATGGGATGTGGACTGATGCAGCCACTGTGGAAAACAGTATGGAGCTTTCTCAAAAAATTAAAAATAGAACTGCCTTTTGACCCAGCCACCCTACTTCTGGGAATGTATCCTAAGAATCCCGAAACATGAATCAGAAAGAATATATGCCCCCCTATGTTCATAGCAGTGTTGTTTACAATAGCCAAGATCTTGAAATAGCCTAAGTGCCCATCTGTAGATGAGTGGATAAAAATGATGTGGTGCATTTATACAATGGAGTACTATGCAGCCATAAAAAGAAGGAACTCTTACCTTTTGTTACAGCATGAATGGACCTGGAGATTACTCTGCTAAGTGAAATAAGCCAGTCATAGAAATACAAATATATGATCTCACTTATATGTGGAATCCAATGAATAAAATGAACTGATGAACAAAATAGAACCAGAAGCATTGATACAGGGAACAGACAACTTTCAGAGGAGAGGGGACTTGGGGGAACTGGATGAAAGAAAGTGAAGAGATTATCCAAAGAACATATATGTATATCCCATAGCCAGAGACAACAGTAAGGTGATAGCTGGGGTTGGGGAGCAGGGGAGGGTAAGGAGCTGGGAGGTAAAATGGGGACATCTGTAATAGTGTCAACAATAAAAAAAAGGAAAAAAAGTAATCTATAAGATTTAGAATTCAAATAGTTCATCCCTAAAGAACCATGCTTTGAGAAGAAAATTTATAATATTTCTACTAATGTGAGGTATGCTTTCCAGTATTTTTAATATATTTTTATTGTTGATAGTATTACAGATATATCCCATTCCCCCCATCTCTCCCCTACTCACAATCCCTACCCACCCCTCCAGGTTTTTGTAAGTATATAAGTTCTTTGGTTTGTCTCTTCTCATCCCACCAACCCTACATCGAGATATGTCCGTCTGTTTTATGCCTCCATGCTTCAGGTCCTATTTTGTTGGTCAATTCATTTTGTTCACTCGATTCCACAAATAAGTGAGATCATGTGGTATTTGTCTTTCTCAGTTTGGCTTATTTGCCAGGCACACTCTGTGACTTGAATTTCACTGTCATCGCTGCGTCTGAGATTCAGAAAATGCCACCTTATTTCATTGCAACTTGCAGATTTTCTGAAGGATAGAACCAACCTTAGATAGACTCCATTTCCCCCTGTGGTTTCTTTTCAAATCCAGTAAAATTCCAGAGGTTCTACTAGTGACAGTACCTTTAAAATTATGATAGGAGTGCTAGTTCTGGGGTACTTTATACTGTTCACTTGGAGCTAAAGATTATTCTAGTCACTTGGGGCCAATGTCTGGATGTCTTCCTGCCCTTCTATACAACAACATACTCTTGGGGAGCTACTTCTTCACATGTGTTGCCAGAATGAATGAAAACTTACTGACCAATGTATCCTTCCCCTTCGTGTACCATCATGCTTAGGATTCTGGCCATGGGAATCCTTTACTTTTTCTCTTCATGGATTTATGGACTCTAGGTTTCAACAGTATCTCACTAAAATGCTTTATACTCTTGGTAGGGAATAAGACATGATATATTCCTCATCCACTCAGCAAATACTATTGGAAATTTAGCATTGGAACTGGAGGAGCCAGATGGACATTTTAAAGGCTTCTACGTGGTTCCTGACCAGGAGAAGCACAGAAACCAGAAACCAAAAACAAATAATTGCACAACAGTATAATTGAGGTGTGGAAAAAATGGTTGGGCTCCATTGAGAAAATAACAAAAGGAAATCTGCCTCAAAGATCTCAAATGGTAGTACAAGTAAGTTAATATTTGCACTCAGTCTCCCAGGATTAATGGGCATTTACCTGGTGAAGAAGGAGGAGGTAAGATGTGAAGAAAAGCTGGTCATTTTTAGTGACTACAGTCTTTGCCTACCATTGCATCTTTGAAGCATAACACAGGGCCCCTATAAACACAACAGCTGTTCTTTGAATGCAAAAATAAGTGAGAGGAAGAGAGTTTGTATGTTTGTAAGGAAGTGCAAGTAGTGGAAGAAGTAAGGTAATATAGAAAAATTGATTAGGACAGAGATCATGAAGGCAACACCAAAAATATCTAATTTTTTTTCTGCAAATTAGTGCCAAGTCTTGCATCAGGATCCATTTGCATCAAGATGAACTGGGGTACTTTATCAAAATGCAGGTTTCTGAATCTTCCCACAGAGCAACTGAGTCAGAACCTCCTGGAGACTAAGCCAGAGATTAGCATCTTTTACACTCTATGAGAAAACACTGCCAGAAGCAATACTCAATTCTCAAAACATTATTTTCTAACTTTTTTCAGTGTTCAACTTCTTAGAGGATCTGTCAAAAGCCATGAAAATTTTCCCTAGGAAAATATATATTCACATTCATTTTTACTAACAATTCCAGAGAGATCATGACAACCATGGACTCAAATCAATAATTCCTGAAGTTAACCTGGCTAACAGCTAACTAACTAATAACTAATGTAGAGAAAGTCAGATGAGAATAATTCTTACTAGCAGTTACCATGAGGGAAGGCTTTTAGATGAAGTTGAAGAACACAGACAAGCTGAATCTTCTTAACAATTTTGTCTGAGACCAACCTAATCTCATTCTGTCAATGTTTCCTATAAAAAAAGACATGTTCACATTTTAGAAGAAGAATTTTTGCTGTGAGCCAGGGACCTTCTTGGTCATTTGCATCCTAAGTAAAACATTCAATGAAAAATCGGAATGTTTCAAAAGAAAAAGAAAAAAAGTATTTACTGAGCATTTAGAAACTATGTTGTTTTGCCCTGTTTCAAATAACAAAGGAAATTGTTGGCCTTCTAGAAAGTGTATGAGTTAACTGTTTATGCACTTAAAGCTTCACATATTTAGATCATATCTAAACATGTTGGTCTCTTTCTGATAATCTATCACATAGGAATCACAGTATGGCTCTGTTTCCTCCAAAATTGAGAGCTATATCTGCAGATAACAACTACAATGGTCTATTGCTGGAGATATGTCACATGGAACAAGATAAAGTCTATGAAAATAGCCCTTTAGAAAAGTCATGGCTGAACGCTAATGACCTAGATTATTTAATGCAAACATTGTGTGCAGTTTTGGAGATTTAGGGCAGCCCTCCCTAAGAGTCAACTAAAACAAGTCTGTTTATGTGAAACCTACGTGGAAACAGTTCAGAGGCACAACTTACTATTCTCTGTACCTGGGGCAGAACCACTGAACTTCATCGGAACTTGGAGCCGAGTCAAACACTGGGTGAGGAAAAGTTCTAACACTGAGGGAGGACGTTTGGTGCTGTGTAAAGTGCAGGGTGCTATACCTAATTAAGGACTTAATAATGTATTCTGTTAATAACATCCTATATAATAAAAGTGTAATATACAAATCAACCGAATGGCAGAATGACCAGTTGGTGGGGGGCAGGGCCAGGGAGCAAGTGGTACCAGGCCAGCCAAGGCGCATGCCAGCGAGCAGAGGGAGGGGACAGCGATGGGGGGCGGGGAAGTGGCAGTGACCAGCAGCGGTGGAGGAAGGGCAATGGGGGGGGGGGCAGGACTGTGCCAGCTGGCGCCATCCCCTGATCGGCCACCCAATCGCCTCCTGCAGAGGGAGGCCATCGACAGCAGCAGCGGCAGGGTGATGGGGGAGGCGCCATCCCCTGATCAGCTCGGTCGCCTCCCATCAGTAGGACATCCCCTGAGGGCTCCTGGACATGAGAGGGTGCAGGCCAGGCTGAGAGACCTCCCCCTCACCCAGTGCATAAATTTTCGTGCACTGGGCCTCTAGTATAGTATTATTTTGTAGGCTTTTCATATTTGACTAACAAATAACATCATATTGTGCTTCTCAACCTACGCCTTTTTCACTTGGCATTACTTTGGAAGTTGGTTTATATTGATATATGTTGACTGAGTCCATTTCCTTTAAGTGCTTAAAAGCCTACTATTGGGTGCATGTGCCACAGCTTTGTTCTCTCTTCTCCTAAAGGGGGACATATCGGTTGTTTTCAACTTGTTCAGCATTACCCACTGCATTTCAGCAGACATTTCTGTGCCTGTCTCCTTGTGCACGTGGAGAACTGCTTTAGGGTTTGTTCTAGGTGCGTACTTGCTGAGTCAGAGGGTACTGTGTCTTCAGCTTTGTTTAGTAATGTTAGATTGCTCTCCAAAGCAGGTGCACCAGGCCTGGGAGAGTTGCAATTGCATTATTTTATTGTCTAACTTGTGTCAGACTTTCAAAGGAAATATGATTATTTTTATTTGAATTTCTCTGATTACTGGTTAGGTGTGGCATCTTTTTAAACTTTGTCACTTCAAGTGGACTCTTCCTTGAATTGCTGGTCAATGTCTTATGCCCACTTTTTCTGTGGGCCAAGCACTGGTGCAGGCTCCTGGATATACCTGTGAACAACAAAAATAGTGCTCCTTCTTAGAACTTACATTCCAGCAAAACCAAACAGATAATAAGCAATAAATATGGAAAGTATATTTTGTAGCATGGTAGAAGGTGATAAGTGCTATTAGAAGTGGAACAGGTAAAATAAATGGAATCCGGGTGCATTGTAGGCGAAACAGAGGAGTAAAGAGTAGTCAGTTACCTCCTGAAGAAGGCAAGGTTGAGGTCACTGAGAGAGTTAAGGAACAGTAAAAGGCCAGTAGATCAGGAGCGGAGAGACGGATAAAAAGAGCTGCAGAGGTGAAATCAGGAAGGTAGAGGGAAGGGATCATTATCCATCGCCTTGTGGGCCAGTGGAAGACTTTTTTTGGCTGAATGATAATAGGAAATCCACGGAAGGGCTTTGCGCAGAGAAGTGACACGGTCTGGCTTGTTATAAAAGGACCAGTTACATAAAATTCTCAAATGCTTACATGGTATAGTCTCTACATCATGGGAAATCTGGCTAAAGCTTTTCTTCCTGTGGGAACAATGTAATTATAGGTCAACTAAGACTGGAAAACGTTGAAATGGATGACTCCTTGTGCTTGAATGAACAACTAAGTGTAGCCCTTGTGTAAGCAGCCTGAGTTCTAACAGTAACTTTCACACTTTTTCTTCTGGCATCTCTGGGCTGTTCCTTTGGCCTCTGTCCCTTAACAAACCCATCTGTCACTCAGGAGTAAAGCTACTGATTGTTCTGCAAGCTCTGGGCCAACTGTGGTGGAAAAGGTATCTCTCATACCGGGCAGCACAATGTCTGGTGTGTATTGTCATCTTCATTTTGCAGAGCTGGATAGAAGCCAAATCTATCCAACTCTAAGCCCTTTATTATTTTTTTTTATTATTATACTGTGGTGCCCACTGTGAGGTAAGGGTTATAGTATTTCTCTTAACAAAATGCCAAGAGTATTAAAATAAGATGACACTAAATAATGCATACACCCACATTAAGGTTTCTTAAAGAAATAATAATAATTATAATTTAGATCATTTCTGAATATTCAGCTTTTTATGTTATTTGTTCTGGTACTTGAAATGAAACAAAATTTATGACCTCTGGGTCTCTAAAAAGATGTATCCTGGTTCTTTAGGAAAGTATAAGCTTCCATCTAATATGCTGATCTGATATGCTAATGTATTATCAAAATCCAGTGTAATTGACTAGCTCAGATTGTTCTAACAGATTTAACATTTTGCCAGAAATATTAAATCTGTTATCCCCAGTGGATTGAGAATAACAAACAATGCCTGATTTTCTTCTACCTGATAGAATATTTGTGAATTCTTGTACTTCATGTGACGGTAACACAATTAGTTCCAGCCCCAAATGGGTCCTATCAGTTTGCAAATGAAGGCAGCAATGTATGTCTCCAATTCAGTATTGTTCAAAGGCAGCCTTAGCCAAGGGATGCTTATGTTATTTTTTCCATAACCATGCAAAGGCCAAATAATAAGAGTATATTTTTTCAGATCCTAGAAGTGTATGATAATACACATTGCCTTCAGGTACACTGTATTTTTAAACAAACTTCAAAACAGACAGGTCAGAATAAATTATTTCCATGTTAGCTTATAATAAATTGCCATGCATATCATCATTTACTAGAAATAAATGTTCATGTCTGAAATAGGGAACCTCGGTGGATGTGAATTCAACTACCCAGTCATTAAATAGTGACATGAAACAGTACTGTTCGCTGCCAGCTTTGCCTTGCAGCCCTGTCTGCGGGAGCTCTTTCAAGTTCATTTCAGTTGGATGGACTTGGAATCTGGAGATTAAAATGCTATGCAGGTGTGTGACTAGGTCCACTTGGAATAACATTCTCTCCTTGATGATTGTTTTGTATAGTAACAATAACAAAAATATACAAAACAGCCAGGCTGTGGTGGCTCAGTGGTTGAGCATCGACCTATGAACCAGGAGGTCATGGTTGGATTCCTGGTCAGGGCACATGGCTGGGTGTGGGCTTGATCCCCAGTGGGGTGTGTACAAGAGGCAGCCAATCAATGATTCTCTCTCATCATTGATGTTTCCCTCTCTCTCTCTATCTCTCTTCATCTCTGAAATCAATAAAAATATACATATTTTTTAAATACACAAAACAGTTTGTTATAAATGATATCAGATTATTTACTCTGAAAAATGTACCCCAGTAAATTCATATACTTTTAAAAAAAGTAGAAGTAATGCCCTAATACATTTTCCCTCTGGATGGACACCACTTGAGAAAGAAAAATAATTAGCAACTTGTATTGCTTGTCTAGAAAAAAAAAAATTGCCTCTTGAGGAAAAATGCCTCCAAATGCTGGGCTGCTCTAATGAAATTCCCCTTTCTCACACAGGAAATAAACCTGGAAATAGTAGTGGCCTCTTCTTGCTTGATAACATGTTTACATGAGCGTTTCAAGACAGGGTCCCTAGTTAAAGTAGCCTGGTAAATTCTTCCTTTGCAAGGGCCAAGACGCTCGTGTACTTGTTCAAGATGCTAAAGAGTTAAGACCAGAGTTCATAACATGGACTTATGCCTTGGCACCCCTCCCCCTTTCGCTCCATGAAAACATGCTCATGTGAAGTGAATTCTGAAACCAAATCCGCTGAACACCCCCGGCATTTGGTCCCAGATTTGTACTGTGACATTCAAACGTCTGCCATGGCCGTTGCAATGTAAATAGGAAATTCTAAATGTGATTTGAATTGCCCTTTGGGGAGTTTTGCACTGAGAGACGGTGCATTTCCAAGGTAGCCAATACTCAACATGGAGCAAGCCCAGTGGTCGGGTGGGAGACTGTTCTGCTTCAGAGAGCAAGTTGACAGGAAGCTCTGCATGCCTTCAGCGGGACCCAGGGAATTTGGCAGTTGACATGGCCATATATAGTTCTGAAATAGTTTCTCTTGTTAGAAATGTTTTAGATTAACCTAGGAAAATAAGCACCTTCATTATTCCCATACAATGATTCAGGGTTGAGGTGACAGCTGCCTAGTTAGATCCTCGTTTAGAGATTGGTATAAGCAACGACTGAGCTTTTAATTAACAACAAGCTTTTGGAGTTGGGATAAGTCAGTCTTTCCTGTAATGGAAGCATCCGTGCTAGCAGACACCCTCTCATGTGCTCAGCCCTTTCCTGTGCAATGCCTCTGAGTGTGTGGGTATTGTCGTGTTACACACAGAAAATGCAGGATAAATTCAGATTTTATTAGGATTTTTCAAGATTTTTAAAGTAAGAATTAAATTCAAGGCTATAGGATTTTATATAGTTTGTGATATTACCTGATATAAAATTCTAGTTGACGCTACCGATAAATGAGCTGTGGGACGTTAAGAGAAGTGCATTACTAAAATTCTCCACTAGAGGGCCATGCTTCCCTTCTTCCTTGTGCTTCAGGACCAGAGCTCAAAAAAAAAAAAGGGCGGGGTGGTGGTGGAGGTCAGAGGGAGGTAAATGTTATAACGTGGTTATTTTTCCTTCAAATATATATCAAAATAGGTGATAAGTAAATTTTTTAAATAATGGATGCAAAAGTGTATAAAATAAGCTTCCTTGCCAGTTTTTCTCTCCCATCCCACTCCTCCGTTTTTTTTTTACACAAATGTAATTGCATCAAACATTAATTTTATGTCTTGTCTATTTGTTTACTCACTGAACTATATATTGTAGGCATCTCTTCCTATCAATTCGCACAGATCTACCTTTGCTTCCATATGGCTTTAGAATATTTTATTGTGTGCTCCTAAAATGGTTTGTTTGATAAACTCCCTATCAATGGATATTTAGATTGTTTTCAGTATTTTGCTATTTAAAAAATGCTTTGGTGAAAATGCTTGCATTTAGTTCTTTTCACATATATGAGTGTTTCTCTGTAAGTTCTTTAGTTGCGTAATTGCAGAGCTTGTTTTTTGAACTTTATTAGATACTGAAAAAAAAAAAAAAAAAAAAAAAAAAGCCTGCCCCTGGGTTCTAGTGCCATTACGTGTGAAAGTGCCTTTTAGCCCTGGCCCTGGAAGGCAGTGGTTATGTCAAACCTTGTAAGAGTTGCTAATCTGTTAAAGGAAAAATAATATCTTGGCAGTTGTTTTAAAAATTTCTAGGTCTATGATCACTTCAACTAATGAAGTAAATTTCAAATCGAAAGATAAAACTTGTGAAAATTTGCTTTACATATTTTATTGGAAGATGGAAGCAGGATGGTCAGTTTTTAATAGTTCCAGAAAAAAAAATCATTGGGTAAACTGACATGGCTTCCATAAACTAGTGACAATAAAACCAGTGCTAAATAGTTAATGTTTTCCACAATACTTTTATATCATTTCAAAAAATTATTATAAACATTCTGCAAAAGGGGTAAGGTAGATATTATTTCTAACATACAGATGAGAATGAGTCTTTGAACTTCTTCTTTTTACTTCATCACAATTATGATCTGAGTTTAAAGGACTTCAGGGGGGAATCAGAATCTTGTTTCAACTTCTAAGCCTGTTTCTCTCTTTCTCCATACAGACCAGACCGCCTATCACAATTTGCCTCTTTTTTTCTCTCCATTCTAAACTGCAACACCCACCCTTTCCTCTTAGTTTTTAGCAAAGAACAAAATGCCCAGAATTGAAATGTCAAGTATTTTTTTCTAACAAAATATTTTTATTACTAGGTTAAATATACACTCAAGTAGCAGATTGAAAATAATTACAACAAAAGTTAGCTAGTTTGTCCATTTTCCTCTGGCAGAAAACCAGTTCCTTTGGTGACAGCCATATATATCCCACATGACCCCCAAATCCCACCAAGGGACAAACCTACCTTGGAAAATGACAAAGCAGGCAAAGCTTGTCTACTCCTCTCATTGCATTGCCCCCATCTGAGACCTCTTTCCTCCTTCTCCCCTCCCCATAGCTGTGTGTAACTTTGTCCCAGTCATCCACACAGGAAGGGAGATATTCTGACCTTCAGTATTAGTTGAAGATTCTCCCAGGGTGTGGGTGTAGTTGAATATTCTCCCAGGGTGTGGGCAGTGCATATAAATAGAAAACATTCAAAAACTCGAAGGAGAGCTTCTCTTAAGGTAATAATTCAGGGAATAGTGAACAGGAGATGTATACTCATAGAATGTTTCCTAGGTGATTGCTGTGCCTACTGCTATGGATCCTCTCTGGCTCTGTGTAAATGTGAAATTCCAGATGTAGAAAAATAGAATGGTAATCAACCACAACATGTACTAGAATAGCATGATTTCTTTCAGTTTAGTGATTCTCTCTCTCTCTCTCTCTTCCCCCCCCCCCCCCCCGCCCCCGCCCGGACTCTCTCTTTCTCTCATTTGTTTTCTTTTGGTTTCGGTCACCATGCTTCAAGCTTTAGAATAGAAGTTTTAAAACCCACACTCCAGCCTTCCTGGTTAGGGGAATTTTGTTGGACTCTCCCTGGTGCTAATTGAGGAAACAGCCTCCTCCTTCCTGCCTCTACTCCAACCAGATAAGAATCAGTGTGACTTTAAAGTGTCTCAATAATTTTTTACTTTGAGGTCTCTACATTTTTAGGTTGTTCTATGTAAGTTCCATTTTCGTTATTAACTAATATATTTGAAATAAAGAAGATGAAATGAGGCAGAATTGTTATTACTAGCTGCCAATTTATGAACTTGAAAAATATGGCCTTGCTAGAAAGGAAAATACATATGAATAAGGAAAATGAGTGAGTTACGTACATGAATATGTTTTTTGTTTGTGAAAAATGAGTTATGTATATGGGATGCATTCCTGAGTATGAATATTATTATAAAAAATAATTTAATAAAAATACATTTATACAAATCAGAAAGGACAGAGATTTGTGTAGATAAAATGGAATTTATTTCTGCAGTGCATTGTAACTTTCTTTATTGAAAATGTGATTTTGGATTATAATGCTCCAGCTATGCAGTAATTTCTTATCAGTTGGGTAAAATAACCTCTGGACTGAATATTTTAAAATTGTAGTGTATTCTCTATAACAAATATTGTGCATCGAATTCTTCATTCTCTATGTAAGATACCCAGTATGCTCCATGTTAAGTTGACAGAGGGCCAAATGCTTTTAATACAACTGGGGAAACTATTTAAAAGATATTGAAAATTCCCAGTGTTTGAAAAGTTTATGTCCAGAAGCCTAGAAATAAGAGTTGGTTCATTTACCAGGCACTGGATTAGTGCACAGAAATAGGAACTATAATTAAAAGGAAGGAAGGAAGAAAAAAAAGAAGGAAGGAAGGAAGGGAGGGAGGGAGGAATGGAGGGAGGGGGGAGGGAAGAAGAGGGGAGGGAGGGAGGGAGGGAGGAAGTGAGGGGGAGGAAGAGTTGACTTGTTATTGCTATAATTAAAAGGAAGGGAAGGAAGGAAGAGTTGACTTGTTATTTTCCATTATCAGTTTGTCCAGGTACACTTTTGGGGTTGAATTGTCACCGTGTGTTCTGCTGTCAGTCCGTCTCAGGGGCATCTGATATCTCCCTGGCTGGGTTGAAGCCAACAATGACAATGGAGGTGAACAGAGCAATTCTACCCCTGCCTTGTACAGATTTGGGGGAGGTGTCACACTTGTACTTTTAAGTCCAATAGATTTCTTCAGTTTAAAATAAATAAAATTCTGGGAAAGAAGCTATAGATTCCCAGTCCTTGAAGAAGATATAACTTCAATTTCATAACACAAACTCCACTGATCAGCTCAATAAAAAGGGGAAAAACTAGACCAGTTCGTGTAGACAAAATAACCAGGTGATTCATTGTATTTTTCATGTTTCAATAAACACTTTTGACAGCGGGTGAATAAAGTCACAGTTAGAGATGCATGAATGCATTAGTATCCATAGGTGTGTGTGCATCCTGCCAGTATCCTAAAGTGAATGCATATACTGTTAGCATCCTCAGGTGCACATGAATGCCACTTCGTATTAAGTTGCATTCTCCAGAGACCCAAAGGAATGTTCATGTTTCTAAAAAACTAGCTTGTGCCAATGTTTAAAGCCTTCGGATTTCACAAGTGCCTACACTTTGGCAAACTACTAAAAGAAAAAAGTCTCTAGTGTTTCTGGGATGTATCATCTTTTGTTGGAAACACCGAATTACAGAGCATTCTGGGAAGGACCCCCTGAAGAGCTTATTTGCTGTTTTAAAACAAATTTGACTTTTTCTAGAACAATTTTCAAAAAAAATTTTCTCTTGCAAAATCATTACTTTTATGGAGATACCAAGAGCAATACTATTACACATTTCTGGACTGATTCAAAGTTCTCCCCCTCTCAGATCTGATGCAGGAAGTAAGTAATGAGTACAATCTTCTAGAATATTAGGATCTGTGTCATCTCTTATCAATACTAGACATTTTTCAACGTTTAATTTTAAGTTAGTTTGTTTTTAGAAACTAGATTTTATGAGCATTTTAAAAAATGATATATGCATTTTGGTTTTCACCTCTAAGTTTCTAGTTAAAACTCACTGGAGAAAAGAGTTGGTGTCATATACCAAAAATAACAATGATCTGTTATTATTTAAACTTCCAAGTTTTTCTTTTCCTCAATTGTGGATCCACACTGCCTCAATTCAGTTCAACCAACATTTAATAAAATTGCAGTGTATCCCGTACATGATGAGATTTATCATGCTCATAAAATTCTTGCTTGGTGATCATGTTTGGCCTGGCCCTAGCTCTTGCCTAACCTCACTACACCTTCTTCACTTACCAAAATTGTTTGTCTTTTCTGGAACAAATCCTGTCCCATTATCTCCTAGTAGCAGCATTTTTACTCCCTCCCTTTTACTCTTATCTTGCTCTAAACCCTCCAAGTAAGTCCCTTAAAGCAACATAATCCCCTAATCTGATATGGTCACAGCAAGAAAATTAAGACAACATTATCCATGTCACTGGAAAGTTCCCCTTTTATTGTCTCGCTCATAATCTTAGAAAAATTTCACTCCCCACAACTGTGCAGTTAGTAAGCTCTCAGAATGCCTCCATTTATTCATCAGACTAGTTGAAACTGTGGCAAAGTTCGTTCCTCCATATTTGATTAAACTCAATTAAGTAATGGGGTCTTTTGTCCTCAGTCTCAACTTCATCTTCCAAGGAAAATCCACTGCACTTTACAGTTCGTATGATGCCAACCATTCATTTCTTTGTGGTGTTGAAGGTAATTTGATTTATATCTTGCCCTAGTTAAGATGCCCATGTCTTCAAGCATTTTGACTCAGAGTTAGAGGCTAAGGTCAAGTTAACAATGGTAATCTGTCTCCCTGTTTGCACACAATGAATCACCATTTGGGTTTTAAGACCATGGTAAGCTTTGACTTGGCAGCGTGGTTCAAAGGTTGTCAGCAAAATGTATGAAAGTGGCCTGCCTCTGGCACCTCTGATCATAGATGTCACGAATTTTCTAACAAGGCCACCAATATAGTTGTGAATAATTGGTAAGAAGGAGGAGTGGTTAAAGAAGCATTAGTCCTGTGCCATATTTAGACTGGATTGATTTGATCTAGACTTAATAATATTAAAAGCTCTTCTAGTCATTCCCAGGGCACAAATGAAAATGCTTTTAAATTATTAAGAGAAAAAAACAACAGTGACTTATTCAGAACAATATGGAAAGAGAGAGTGATAAAATGAAGTCATTCATTTCATTCCTTTACTTTGGACCAAGTAAACTGCCATTAGGAAGGGAGAGAGCTTCAGGTAGAGTTGCAATATTTTATTACTAACTGAATTGGAGTTTGTTATGGAGCATTCGCAGTTAAAATAGATGAAGTTGAGATGAACAATTCCTAAAAGAGACCAGTTTTCTTCAAGCATCTTGTTCTTAGTCTTAAATTCAGACAAAGTGGTGACTTTCAAATAAATAAATAAAAAATCATCTGAGATCTGGCCAACTTTGAGTTTTCCTAAATAAAGTCGGTGCCTGCTACATAGTAAGCATTGAATTAATATTTGCAGATTAAGTGAATGGAAGCCTTAGTGGTGTCTATGAGTGACTATTCATATCTGTCTTTAAAATATTGGTGTTAAGAAAAGGTATTTGTTTTCACAAACTATGACTTAAATACAATGATTTTATGATTTGAACTGACAAAGAATCTACTTTACGATATTAAGTGATTTTATTGCATCACACAAAGTAACATTAACTGCTTCTTTTGTGTCTATTTTTGATGCTTTCTTTTTCTATAGTGATAAAGGGCAAATAATATTCAAGATGGCCAAATAGATACCTGTTTGTCGTTAGGGTTTGAGCTGATCACTGATACAGACGTTTCATTAGTATATATAAAAATCCTTTGTTGGCTTTCATTAACCTTAATATTGATATGAAGAAAATTTTCATTAAGAATTCATTTTAAATGGGTATCCAAAATTAACACTCTTGGACAGTGGTCGGCAAACTGCGGCTCGCGAGCCACATGTAGCTCTTTGGCCCCTTGAGTGTGGCTCTTCCACAAAATACCACAGCCTGGGTGAGTCTATTTTGAAGAAGTGGCATTAGAAGAAGTTTAAGTTTAAAAAATTTGGCTCTCAAAAGAAATT